>NC_142590.1:80916727-81221033 GCF_965207765.1 Zootoca vivipara | reverse complement strand
TTGGGATCACAACTCCCATAATCTCTGACCATGGGCTGATGGAAGCTGCCAGTCCAAAACAGTTAGAGAGTATCAACTGGGGCAGATTGATTTACACTAGTGATGGTTTGTCGTTTTTTAACATACAGATAAACTATACTTGGTGTCAAGCAGTAAGCAAATGCTTCCTATCTCATCCTTGCAACTGCAAAGAGCAAAGTTCCAGGGCTTCAGGTAACATTAAAAACCATGGTTTAGTGTTCCATCTGAATGCTGCTATCAGGATGTACGCAATGAAAAAGAGCATCTTACTCAAAGTTTTGAGAAATAGCACTAAACAGACTTCCATACAAGAAAAAAAATAGCACCACTTTTTACTGTTTAAAAGTTTTTTTTTCCTTTAAAAAATGAAATTAAAAGCTTGTACTCAGGTTTATCTTCGGTTCCCTGGTCCCACAATGAATGGATAACAGCAGCTTTAAAGAAAGGAGAGAAAGAGAGACACATGTATCTCACGGGGGAGCCTGAAAAGGATGCTTAAAAAATGAAAAACACGCCCCGAAGCAAGTTGTAACAGATTATCTACATGCCCTCTAGGCAAGACGATCTTAAAAGTCTGTGTGCGAGAAACAGTATACAAAAGTCTGGCTTCTTCCTCTTTCTCCCACTCTCTCTCACTCACTTCCGGTGCTTGTCCATTTTCTCAATGCTTTTATTGGTTTCCGCAGGGCTCTGGTCGCCGGCGTTCATGTACGTTTTGTCTGCTATTTTTAGCGCTTCGTTCAGGTAGTTCTGGACAGACGTCATGGCAGCACAGATAGCAGCGCTCCCGAAGCCATGGGTGATTAGGCTGAAGTGAGTCAAGCAGCCCTGGATGCCAGGGTCTAAGATGGGGCTCGGCCTCGCATTGCCAAGAGGGGTGCGGTCCTGAGTGAGGAGTTCAGTGAATTCTTTGCAGATCTGCCTGCAAGAGACAACACATTGAATTAACTTTCAACAAAACCATTGGCCGCCACAGTTAAAAAGGGAGCACGGCCTGCCAAATCAGAAAGTCAAGAGTGATATTACAGCGGGCAGGTGGGTGTGTCTCTAATTACTTCCCCTAGTATACTATAAAACAGAAAGATATTTTAAGGTCAGCTACCTTAGTGTTTCTCAAACTTGGGTCTCCAGCTGTTGTTGGACTACAATTCCCATCATCTCTGCTTGCTGGAGATGATGGGAGTTGTAGTCCAACAACAGCTGGAGACCCCCGCCCCCAAGGGTGAAGAACACTGAGCTAACTGAAAGAATTGAAGAACACAGCTGCCATTTCCTATGTCACACAAGTCAGCTGTTTGCACAACTCAGATCAGTGTGTTTGTTATCCTCAGAGCAGCCCTCCAAGGTAGGCTAAACAAAAGCAGTTATCTTATACTGAATCAGACTGTTCTTCCATGTAGCAAAGCTCGGAAGCTGGTAGGGCAAAGGAGGTTGTAAAAGAGACTGCAGGAGCGAAGGGAGGCTGATTTTTTTTTCCCAGCCACCCCTTCGGCGCACTAAGAGCACCACCAAGGAAGAGAGCAAAGCAACCACAGTAGAGTGCAAGTGTGGGCGGAGCCTTTTGGAGGAGGGGCCTAAGGAACAGGTGTTTCTGACATCACCAACGCACTTGCCATTGGCACCTTCAAGACCACCTCAAGAGGGCAGTGGGGTTGCCCCAGTGGGGAAGCCAGTATTCATTTTATTCTTCCTAGAGAAGGCTACAGTTTCACACATTGGCCCTCAGAATTTTAAGAGGGAGAGGAAACCTCTTTGCCTCCTATAAGACTACTTTGTGTTTTTTTAAAAAAAATGCTTATTTTGCACCGTGTTATCAATTTGAAACTGTTCATGGCTAAACACTCTTAAGCACACCATGAGAGTTTCATCAAGGTCCTTGAGGGCCTTTGAATCGCTCATCCCTTTGAGTCGCTCATCCCCGCCGCAAATCTGACACCAGTTGATGCGGGTCCTGAGAGAGCCTTTAGAGCACCATCTGCTCAAAGTTTGCAATATGAGCTTCAGTTATCCGGGGATGTGGGTGTGCTCTCTCGACCCCTGTGCCCACCATGGCTTTTAAGATGTGGCAGAGAGGGTCTGACTGGGCAGGTCCAGAGAGTAGTTGATGCCTCATTTAGGAAGAAGGTGCCCATTGTACTGAAGGACATCTTCCTCAACAGGACACCAAGTTTCTATGCAACTACTGCCCTGTCTCTCACACACACATAAAAGCACCCTTTCTTGCAAGGGGTTTGAGATCCACGGGGATCCGTCTTGTTTCCCACGTTTAGTCAGCGTGCATTTGAAATCACTAGGAGGTGTCCTCTGAGGATTTGGAGTTCGATGCCCTGCAGGTGACACCCAACTGTATCGCTCCATGCCATCTGAATCAGAAGAAGATGTGCAAGTCCTGGACCAGTGCCTGTTGGCAGTGATGGGCTGGATGCAAGCCAACAAACCAAAGCTGAATCATGATTAGATGGAGCTGCTGTGGGTAAGTGGTTCATGGGTACAGAATTTCGTGAGATGGCCTGTCCTGGATAGGGCAACACTCCCCAAAGGAGCAGCTGCCTAGATTAGAGGAGTACTCCTAAGCTACCCGTGAACTGCCCTGCAGATGAAGAGTGGTATACAAATTTATAATTTACCTGAAAGCACAGGTGGCTTAGGAAAGGGCCTCAGCTCAAGGGCAGAGTGTATTTAAAAAGGCCCCAGGTAAAACCCTCTGCTTCTCCAGAAAGGTCTTGGGGAAACTGTTCTAGCAAACAATAATAAACTAATGGTCTGACTTGGTATATAAGAAGCTGCTATGTCCCCATGACGAACGCTTCCTGGGCTGGGACAGTCAAGCATCAGTGAACCAACCTCTTAGCTGGGCTACTGCAATGCACTGTGTATGGCTGCTCTTGAATACAGTCCACAGGCTGCAGCTAGTGCAGAATGCTGCTACCAGGATGTTACTTGGGCAGCAGGAAAAGACTGTATTACACCAATCCTTATAACTTGGCACAAGCACACACATAGCCACCAGGCTCAATTCTGGTGGGTGGTACTAGTGTACCATGCCCTGAGTACTGGAAGGAAAACCTTCCCTTCCATATGATCTTCTGCCTAGACCTGCTTTATTTAATCTGCTTTTAAGATACAGTGGCACGACAATTTCCACAGCTTTGGTTTTGCAGAAGGTATGGAAGGCGACAGAACTGAGACAGTGAATTTAGCTAGCTAGCTATCTCTCATTGGAGAAATATGGTTGAAGTTTAAATACTTACGAATTCCAAACCATTCACCAAGTTTCCAGGCTGTAAGTGGAAATGTGCTGCTAGGTGCACCTAAAATGCTTTTGGATGTTTCACATCTTAAAACCCCCACAGGGATCACTGTATTATGAGGATTTGATGAATCTGTGCTCCAAAAGGCACGTGGTGCCTTTTGATCTTGCAAGCATTCGCCTAGACATATTAAAGCTAAAAGGTCCTTATTTTCTCCTATTGACATTTTAAGCACCATTTAAAAATAAAACGCGTTTTCATCCAGCCCCAAATGCAGAAACATACGTAATGCTCTACTTTGGAAAGCTCTCATCCTGAAACAATAGCCTACGTGTGATGCATTCTGGAGCCTTCAGATTTCTTCTTAAAATCCTTTCTCCATTCAAAGAGAATTTCACCACTGGATTCAGTAAAACTCGGGCTGCACTCCAAACCTCGAAATGCTCTAAGCAGACGCCATGGTACCCAAACCAGATTTTGGCACAAATCACCATAAAACTCTATTGTATCAGGAACTAGCTATGCAATCCCGAGGTCCACCCAACATTTTTTTAAAAAACACAAAATAGCTACAACCTCCTAGAGGAGTCCACTATTCCATTAAAACACACACACATAAATTTAGGACAAAACAAACGTGGGGAACCAAAAAGCGAAAGGTTGCTTTAAGAATACTCAAATTAAAAAATATTTCATAGATTTAGACATCAGAGGAAATTCACCTCAAACACTTTCTTTTAGTACCCTTCAATCTGAGAGTGTCATCCCCAAAATGGAAGTCTTTTAAAGAACTATTGTCTTGAGCTGAACGGTGATTTTGCATGGATGAGAAACACACCCATTCACAAGGCAAGTCCCACCAATTTTCCAACATTCTCCACCAAAGCCCTCCTACCACCACCAACCAAACCACATCTCACGCTGTCCTGAAAAGGTCTTCCCAAACCTTGAGGAGCAGTTTGTTGTTGGACTGGAGAGGGTGGGTGATCAGCAAAAACCAGGGACCCTGATTCAACACAGAGGCACCTTTGGGTGCTGTGTATGACTTTCAGTTGGGGGGGGGGAGAGATGACTCCTCCACTCCATCACTCTAATTAATTTGAACTAAAGCATTCACTTTTGTGAGTATGAACCCAGCTTTGCTGAACTTCGGAAGGAGCACAGCAAACAGGCTGACACAGAGTCAGAGCCTTGCCCAGTCTTAATGAGTAAATTGCCTACAAGCAAGGATGAGGAACCTGCTGTTTGACTACAACTCCCATCATCACTAGCCACTGGCCATGCTGGCTGAGGCTGATGAGAGCTGGAGTCCAAGAACATCTGGAGCACCACAAGAGGGTCAACAGAGATCAACCAACAGCAGCTCTTCAGCATTTCATAATGAGTCTTTTTCTACCCTCCCTGGAGCTGCCAGGAAGTAAACAGCCCTCCCCACCCAAGGAACTTTGTATGTCAAAAAGCGTAAGAATTCAGACAATTTGCTCTACTACTATTAAAATCACCCCAATATTCTGTAGCATTGCTTAAAACAGTATCAGGCAAACATATACATTCAACATCTTCAGAAACCTAAGCTTGCGTTAATATTTTTTTAAAATGCACTGATGCGGGAGGGACCCATCTGTGGACACTGGGCAGAGGGCCCTTGAACTTGGAACCAGCCCTTGTAGGAGCCTATAGGCTGCGGACAGGGAAACTTTCAGGTAATTGTTCAACTCACATCAGCTCCAACCAGCATGACCCATGAGCAAGGATATGGGGCTTGTAGTCCAGCAATACCAGGAAGCCTTGCCTAAAAGCAAGCCTCAACATCTGCCACCATCCCCTAAATCAGGCAGAGGCAAACTCCGGCCCTCCAGATGTTTGGGACTACAATTCCCATCATCCCTGACCACTGGTCCTGTTAGCTAGGGATGATGGGAATTGTAGTCCCAAACATCTGGAGTTTGCCTATGCCTGCCCTAAATCTTTTAACATGCAGATCACAGTCTTCCTTTACGTAGAACTAAGGGTTACGATACAAATGCTAAAATACAAATTGGTCATCCAGGATGCTCTTGTTCAAAAAGAGAATACCTACTTTGCAGCCAGCAGCATGTTCTTCCTGTTAGCCATCTCATTACGCCCCAGATGCGGCCGAGTTAAGTATTCGGCCACAGCCTTGGAAGGAAATTCAGTTTCACAGACATAGCCAAAATCCCGGGCAAGATGTACAGCTTCGCCTGGAAAAGATGAGAAAAGAACCACAAAAATAAAGCTGTGATCCTCTTCTTATTCATTTTATTAATTACCCACCCTTCACCCCAAGGTGAGTTACATTAGATATTAAATTAATATCTAATATTAGTTTAATACCTCCCCTCCAAAAATGCAGTTTGCAGCACAAATTTTACATCATACACCGTTTTCATGATATGCCCTACTTAAAACCATAAAGTCCAAGTTAATTTTCCAGCAGGCTCATAATACGTTTTAAGTGCCACTTGATTTCAAAATCTGCCTAGAAGAAACAGCACCTGAGCAATTCTGTCTTGATATCCAAAGGCTGCAATAGGGGTTTCTTTGTTCTTAGTCTAAACCAGTGACTGACAAAATTCTGTCACAGGATAACCCTCAAAGGTGACCTGTCAGGGGCTGTGTGCGGACAGGGGACCAACCAGTGGCCAGCGTCAAATATGGGTGGGGTGTCCTCCATTTCTCCTTGCTGCCCAAGTAAAATTAGGCCAAGGCCTCACAAACCTCACCCCCTTGTTCTAGTCTATTGGCTTATTCTAGGGTGTGGATCAGCTAGTCTAGGGATGGGAAACTTTTTCACCATCGAGGACCAGAATCTCTGGGGTGAAATGAGTAATACGTCGGGAGCTGCAGGCTGGCACATCCAGGCCCAAGATTGTACATGGTGTGGGTGGGTGGGTGGGTGTGTGCGCGCACACACACATGTGCCAACTTATATACATATACATACACACACACACACAATGCAGAAGAGGAAGTGATTTTCAGCGGGGAACAAGAGAGGGCCCACAGCATCTTGAAGCAATCTACAATTTGGACTACGGTTCCCATCAGTCTCAGATCCCTGATGGGAGCTTCTGTCCCAAACATCTGGAAGGCACCAGCCCGGGTTGCAGGCTGACCTAATGAGGGTTTCAGCAGAAGCACTGTCACCATATAAATATATGGAAATAAGGTGGCATGAGTCCTCACATACCATACCCTCCAACACAACGTGGCCCAAATCCAAACATCTTCCAGGTCCAAAATCCTGCACATGTCACATGAGCCACGAGATCACAGGCTTGGAAAAAGCATTTTCTTTGGGTACAGTGCCAAAAACACACACACACACACACATTTGGGGGCGCCTTGCAAGATCATGGACCCCGTCCCCCCAAAAAACACTTTTCAGGGGGGAGATCTTTGCCCGAAATCATGCAAGAGACCAAGGTGTCCCAAATGGCTGCTGTCACAGTGGCCGGAGTGGGCTACTTCAGAGTAACGACTCTACACAGCTCTGCATTTTATCTCTTTATTGGTGCTGCGTATTTACAGTGCTAAAGGCAGTACTATTTACAGAGACACATCTTATCCGCTTGAATCAGAACCTCCGAATGGCGTTTGGCGCGTTTTTCTCCAACATAACAACTTGGGGAGACCCATCCTCTTCCCCCTACGTTTTCTGCGCAATTCCGGAGTTGGGGGGACAGGTCTGCCCCCCTTGCTTCCCCCTTCCTGTCCCACCTGGGATGCTGGCTCTGCTACCCTGTCTGAGCCTCGGACCCCACTTCCTGCTTCCCCACTTGAGACAGAACTCTCCCTGCTTTCCCCTGCGCTCGGGGATGGGCTGGAACTCAGGAGGGGAGGGACTTCGCGATATCCCCTGTCCCTCACAGCTGCCATGTGCTCGTGCCATGCGCCTGGGTTTTCCATGGCAGTTGACTAGTATGGCATATGTGTTAGGTGGGTCCAGACTCCAAAAAGGGTGGAGACTTATTGAGCTACTCTATTGATCAAACAAAGCTTTCTTGAAAACAAGTTTCAGCAAGAAACCCTTTTTGGACATTTGTCTATACAGAAACATCCTCTTCGGACTGGAGCAGTTGGGATTTTGTTTAGGATCGAGGCAGAGAGTTTCTTGCATCATCCCACGTCCCCGCCCCACCCCCACCCCAATAATTAGCCAAATTCTACCTTCTCATCCTGTAATTGGCCTCTGTTCCCAGACTGTTTTTGGGAGATGTCAAAAGAGATTGCAAAATATTACTTCACAATTAAGCAGCTTGGATGAACACAAAATTCCGAGCAGCTTAGATATTTGTAAAGCCACACAGCGACAGAAGCTACCACGGCAGGCTTACAAGTTCAGCACATCCCCTCCCATACGGTTGGTGCAGCTTGAACCAAAAAGACACTCATCCAAAACTTGAGGACAACTCCCATCAAAACAACTAGCAAAGCAACTATTCATTTTAATGGATCCGGATTCCACCCAGACAATCCAGTTAAACCAAAGATGTGGGATGCAAAGCATATTTCACCCATTTGAATTCAATCGACCCAGCATTCCAGTGATGGAACACATTTGCTGCGAAAATACAGGATGGTTCGCCTATGTTGCAATAAAAGTGATAAACATGCCCCAAGTGATCTCTTGCAAGTGCTGAGTGAACTGTCATAGATTAGCTGCAAGAGGCAGGTGGTGCATCATCTCAGTCAATGGCTTATTTTCAATGGATGCCATTCATACATTTATTTTCCATTCATCCATTTGATTTCAAATGGGTGTACACCATGCGCTTAAAGACATAGAACTGCAAATTGATCAAATCCAATATTTGGAATCTGTGGCCCTGCAGATGTTGTTGAGACTCAAACCAGCCCAAAACAGAATGGCTATCAGGCATGGGTGGTGGGAATTGTAGTACCAGCAAGTTCTCCCTTCCTCCTTCATTAAATCTTTTGCTTTGAACACACATTCTATTTGTAGAAAACCTAAAAAGAACCCATGGCTGCAATCCCAAAGATTATTTATCCCAAAGAAACCATGGCTTGTAATAAAGCATTGCTCTCACTTAGTAAACCACTGCATGTGCTTGCTTTCTGCTACACTCTCGCCTTAAACTCCACCGGCAAGAAATAATAATAATAATAATAATTCTTTTGGAAACAGTTTTCTCTGATCTGAAGATTATTAGAGGCTGATGGAGCTTTTATTATGGGTGAGCTATTGCTCTTTTAAAACACTGGATTCTACAGGGAACTGTCCACCACTGAACTCTGCTGTCTCAGGGACATTCCTAAACTAGTGATCAGAATGGACATTCTCATTCTGGACTCGCACACACCTACCCCTGAGGTCTTTTAACTCTTATTAGTAATTTTTAAGACACTTTCTTAATTTATGGATTAATTTCAACTAGATCTGTTCTCCATAAAGCTTTGTATCAAACTCCTTCATCAAAAGTTATGCAGTGGGGCAAGAATTCCCCAAACTGTCTGGCGGGACACACACTAGTATGCCTCTGGAAATGAATTAGTTAAATAATGAGAGGTTCCTAGGATCCCACTGGAGAGGCTACCCAATTCGCTCTCCTGCTTACACCACATCCGCAGCTCTTGCAGAAACGATGGAGCACACTCCCTCTTCCCATCCTAGAAATGCGTTTATTTGGCCAACAGTAAAAGTATGGATCAAGACATAATCTGGAGGTTGGGGAGAAGAGACAGGAACAAAGGAGGCTATGCACATGTTGAATATCCAGATCTTTTGGGAAGCGCTGCCATAAAATTCCTATGAATAAAAACTGGGGATTGTCGATTACTCAAGCAACAGATCAGCTGCTTGTTCACACACAGATGAGTCACAAGGACGGAGTTACATCAGGTCAGTTTCCAGTTTAGAGTCTGGGCAGTCTCAAGATGAACGTCAACCCCCACAAACACGCGCAGTCTACACCCTACATTACATCAATGGCCCCACCCCCAATTTAACACTTGTGAAATTGCACCCCCCACATTTATCTCTCTCTCTCTCTCTTTCTCCCTCCTAATGATTTTGGCCCACTGGGCTTCAACGGGGAAGGGGGGGGCGCAAGTCTCAACAGCAGCACTGACACACCATGCGGTAGTGGGTAAAAAAACCCAAAAATTCAAGTTTAAACACTCTTATGGCAGAACCAGATCCAAACCATATATCTAAAGTACATCCAGTGTATATTTATAGAGCACACTCCTGGGAACTGTAATTAGTTAAGAGTACTGGGAATTCTGGCTCAGACAAAGGGGGAAACTTCCCATTCCCAGGATTCTTTGGGGGAAGTCAGGAGTTTTAAAAAGGTGTGCTGGACGTGCTTTAAATGCATGGTGTGGGTCTGCCCTTCGTCCTCCAAATCATTTTGGACCACAACTCCTATCAGCCCCAGCCAGGTATTGCTGTCCAGAAACAATTGGAGAGAACCAGGTTGGCAAAGGCTGAAGTCCAGATATGCATATTTGGGCTAAAGTCTGAAAATGGAACAACACTGCTTTAGAGGACATGCTCATCCAAGTCACCTCATTTGTCCTTTACCCAGAAAGGCTCTTTTTAAATAAATAAATAATTAAGACTGACCTTCCACCAACGATGTCAATAAAGTCACATTTGCAGCTTTCCTTCTGCCAGCTGGAAGGTTGAGGCCAATTTTGTCCAGCTTCTCCCTTAGAGACCGGCCACCATTTTTAGATTTGGCTCTGCAAATAGGGGGGGGGGGAGAGAGAGAGATGGACAGTGTTTTATTTAGCCGCACACCCCCGAAAGAGGCCACACATTTCAAAGCAATTGAGAAATGCCAAATTACTGACATTCAGCGCAGTTCTATTGTGCTGTGGGGGGGTGGGGGGTGGGGAGGAATCGTGGGGGGGGGCCTGGATGGAAAAACAAGCTTTGACCTACTTTTTAATGCTCCATCACATAAACATCAGAAAGCAAGATCAAAAAGAAAGCAAGCGGTGGGAGGGAGGGGAGAATACGCTTTGCCTTTGCATTCACACTATCCAAGATCATTACGCTTATGGCAGGCGTAATGAAAACTGAACCTTTTACAAGCATGGAGCATCAAGTTGAGCATTTGTTGCGGCACAAGCATAGATATATTAACCAAGATTGCGATCCCAGCCCTGGCCCTCGAAATCAGGAGTGCCATTCGAGGAGGAGGAATATTGGGGAGGGTGGATCTGAGCTGGATTCACCAGCACACCCCTTTGGTGTTTCAAACCACATGCTTTTGATTATTCCTCAAGGACGCCAATAGCTCTGGTTCTTTTTAGAAAGTAACCACAACAGATGCTCTTAGAACACTGTGTGTGTGTGTGTTTTAACCTATCCAAGAACCTTGCTCAGAAGATCTCTCCTCTCTCTATCCAAGTTAGAATTCTCCAGGGGTGCAGTTAGAGGTCATTTTAGCCTCATGATCTTGGGCGACGGGGGGGGGGGGTCCCAGTCTTTAAATATGTGTTAGTTCAAAATGCAGTAAGCCAGGCATAGGCAAACTCGCCCCTCCAGATGTTTTGGGACTACAACTTCCATCATCCCTAGCTAACAGGACCAGTGGTCAGGGATGATGAGAATTGTAGTCTCAAAACATCTGGAGGGGCGAGTTTGCCTATGCCTGCAGTAAGCCAACCCCAACTGCATTGGAGACCCCCTTGCTTGTTCCACAGAGCAGGAGCCCTGGACATCTTTCCAACAAAGTTCTGCTGCCCCGATGATCCCCCTGGGATTGCCAGCTTATTGATCCGTCTCTGCAGCTGTGCCTTTAACAGCAGATCAGTGCACAGACATTAGCAGGGAGCATGGCTCACTTTGCTTCAGAAAGCTTCACCTGCCAGGTTTTGCACCTCTGACTTGCTATTAAAGACACAGGGGTGTAGGCATGTATCTATGTGTGTGAGAAGTTTGGCCAGTTGGCATCCTTAACACAGCAAGCTGGAAATTGTACCCTTGGGTTGAAAGGTGGGAGAGGAATTGGCAGATTATTAATTTATGTGAACGCCATTTAAACATTGTGGTACACAGGCGGCCGAGTGAGTAAGAAAACCTGAAAATAATGGGTGCAAGATTCTCTTTTTGTAGACCGAGAAGCAACGTGTCATATTAACAGGAAAGAGAGAACTTGTTTCTAGACTTGTTATATCACTTTTCATTTCTGGAAATGCAAGGGGTGCTAAAGAGAAGGAAGAGCGTGAAGACAGAGCTTGGAAATAAACTGCATTAGGATGCAGCGTTTGGGTTTCATTCTCTCTCCCTGCGCAAAATTGTTGAGACACAGAAATGGTATTTACATGCCGTTTGGCTTAAGAGGCGGCATGAGAAGCTCTAGTCACTGGAATAGTTTTGACAGGGGGGGAGAGGAGAGAAGAGTGGGGTGGGAATCACAGCCTCCTACCTTCGAAGAACCCCTCCCAGCAACGAAGCGTTGAGGCATTCTGGAGGAGAGAGCCTTCTCTGAACCTCTGCTACTGTCACTTTGTATTTAGACGTCGAACTGAGGAGAGAAAGCCGCCCAGGAACAGAGCAGAATACTTCGTTGGGGTTGATCACGACGCCGATAAGTCCATCCTTCTGGCAAGGGAGACCTAATGCATTGTTTTTCGTTAATGAAATAGGACCTAGGAGAACCAAGATATACAGGGAGGGGGGAAGAGGATGGTGTGTGTTTTTCCCCACTTTTGGGTTTTCCTTTAGGGAAGTCTAAATCGCTTAACATTTAATAGATCTCTTAGACGTCATAAATCCACTGTATTTTATTAACCCATTAAGACGCATTTCCCAATGGGGCTCTCATGAAGAACAGCTGAAACTTCTAACTGCAAACTATTCAGTAAGAAAGTGAAAAATGTAGAAGACCATCCCCATTTGATGCACCCCTACTAAGAATTATTTAATGATAAAAGAGCAATACTGTACATGTATATGCATGCTTAACTGCTTTTCCAGCTTGCAGCAATGCAGCCTATTTTTCTCTGGCAGAAATGCTCAGTTTTACTGTTGCTGTAAAATGCAAGCTTCATTTAACTAAGGAAGTGATGCCTCTTTGTCCCTTCCTTTTTCTGAAACCTGAAATGGCATTGGGTGGCTGCAGGCCCTACTTGGCAGGGGGGGGATCCTCTGTCTGAACAGCTGCTCCATCCAAGCCCAGTTTAACAACAAAGAACCCTAAGGTGGGAGAACATCAACCTTGAATCTGCCCCTCACCTGGATAGCAGACTGAGCAAGCATAAAGGTCACCATATTTCCCACTATCGTGAGATCATTGCATTTATTTAACTTACAGTAATTATTTTCCATAAATGCAAATTGATATTCTCTTTCTTTAGTTATGCATTCCCTGTTGTTGTTGTTTTTGCGTGGGGGGGGGGATTTGTAAGCAGCCACCATAAATGCACTGTTGCATTGCAGGGATTGTAGTAAAGGAAGAAAGTCAGTAGAACTTATCATGTGTGTGCCTGAGAAAAAGTCATGTTTTGCCAAATCAAACGCCGGTGTCCCCCCCTTCCCCCCCTATAATGTATGGACCAGGAAACGGTTTAACCACCAGGCCCAATACTTTTATTTATCAAAAGAGGAAGATTCTCAAGTGGCATGAAGCCGACAGCAAAAGATAAATAAATAAATACTTCTGCCGTGAGCGAATTCCCAGATCGGCACAGTTTAAAGCAAAAAAACATTTCTGCTTTTTCTCAGTCTCATTTTTCCTTTCCAAGTCACCCTGAGGTTTTTCAGGCAAAACTCTCCTTTGATTATTATTTTTAAACAAAGTAGGGGGGAGGAAGGGACAGAGAACAAGATTCAAGGAGTTCATCTACCCTGATATCCCCCACATCAGTCCCCCCCCAAAAAAATGCCACCAATGAAAACTTTTCACTGTGGATAACTCCTAAGCACCCCCTCTGCCCATCCATTTAGATTAGAAGCAATAGGGCAGCAAGGTTAACCCATTCCTCCCTGCTTAGAAAGTCTGAAGGCAATTTCACTTTTCTCCCTCCATGCCTGCCTGTACCTATCCGTGTATTTGCCTGTATCCTTCAATAGTGATCTCTCCCCCCCCCCCCGCCACCCAAACACTCCTGCGCGGCCAAACACTCCTGCTTCGCTTCCAAACAAAAAATTCAAAGTATGTGCAATAGCCTTATATTTTTGCCTTACATGCTCAGGGATAGAAGCTCTTTCATTTCAGAGACTCTTAACCTAATCATGCTGTAATCTGCACAGTGCAAAACCATAACTTGGTAATAATCTCGAGAGGGGAAGCAATCGGTTTCCCATAGAATAGCATGTTGACGCTTAAAAAGCAACAGTTCACCCATGTGAATGTTGCACCAGGAAAATATTTTCCTGATAGGGCAAGTACAGTTATTTGCTGTTCCTGGGGAAATTACAGCTCAGACTAGTTTTTAAAGTTTCCACAAGAAAATTTAATAACCCATTTTATTAGTCCCAAATTCCACATCCTGGATTTTTTTTAACAGCCTTTAAAAGCATCTGTATGTAAACAAATGCACACTCCAGTCAAACCCACAACCTACTTACTTTGGAGTAAATGGGTTATATGGAATACAGCCTCCGGCACACATGCTAGCTCATGCAGAGAACTGGAAAGGGGTAGGGGGGGCTCTACTTTTCGTTTACAGAAACTTCGTTTTTTAAAGAAAGAAAAAAGCCACATGAAAGAAAATCTTTTTTCCAAAACAATCTACCACTATGAAACTAGCCTTTATCGGTTAGAAATTCTTATCTTTTTTAAAAAGAAGACAAGAGGAAAAACCAAAGGAGAATGCAGATTTACTGACCTTTTCTAATGACTGTCTGGTCATGCATTAATAAATGCTGATCTTCCACATGCTGGAGAGAGAATGTGAAATTTTTAGAACACAATTGTGGAATAAAGGAAATACACGCCACCTCCCCCCACGACACGAAATGCACATACACAATGCTATTTTCCTCCAAATGGCTATGAACCCAATCAAAAGCTGCGGGGCTATGGATTAACTTTAAGGCTAAGCCCTAAACATATTAATTGCAAGAAGAGCCTTTTATTCCAATAGGATGCCCACCAGAGACCAGCAATCGGGTGTACAGTCTTTTCTTAAGAATGCACACAGATGTGCAAGCCCTACTGAAATCAGTGGCGCTTTCTTTTCATGCAAGTTAGTGTCTGCAGCCCATTTCTGATGCCAACTCAGAATTCAGTCCCATTGAGTATTTAGGACTGCAGCTCCATGCACTTAACTGCACACCAATTTCACCAGGACCTCAGCACGACTAGTAAGAGATGAATTTCACACCAGGCTTTTAAGGACTGCAGCGTGCACAAGAAATGAAACTGCAGTTCTGCTGCCCTAATTTGGCTTCCGAAATGGGGACCATTATAAAGTTTTATTTGGACCGATTACCTTCTCTTCAGTCCAGAGAAAAGAGATGTTGGACAAAGAGGAAGGAGAGCCACGCCATACCGTTAAATTATTAAAGGACACTTCACATACATTTAAAGCACATGACTTCCCCCAAAGAATCTTGGGAAGTGTAGTTTGCCCCTCACATTCCTAGCACCCTCAACAAACCACAACTTCCAGGACTCCGGGGGAAGTCATGGGCTTAAAATGTGCATTGGGTGTCCTTTAAATGCATGGAGTGGATCTGTCCAGGGTTTGTTCTGCAAATTAGTAAACAGATCTAGCTTCTTGCTGAGCAAAATGGTGGCCTCCAGTCTACAGGGTCCCCCACCACCATAGAGCCTATTCTGTATGGTCTATTCATAGTGGTGATAGTCTGCAGATTTTGGAACAAAGTGCAAGGAATAGAACTTTTAAGTGACTGGATTTTAATCTACAAGACACTGCAGTGACATCTCTGTGAGCTTTAGGAACACCTGGTCAATAATGCAGAAGTGGGTTCTCTTGCAACAGTTTTGTATAATGACCAAGGATGCAATCCTATGCGTGCTTAGCTGGGAGCAAGTCCCATTGAACTCAATGGATCTTACTTCCAAGCAGGCAGGCACAGGGCTGCTCTGTAAGAGAATGAAGGAGGGACTCTCCAAATCTCTCCTCGCAGTGAACTCGCTAAGCCAGCCACTACTCAGCAATGGAGGGATAATTCTGACCTAACTCAAAAGTCAAATTATTGAAATGGATGTGAAGTGCTTTGAACTAGGGTCAGGAGTAGCTGTGGTCTTCTAGATGCTGTTGGACTACAACTCCCATCATCCATGACCACTGGCCATATTGGCAGGGGCGGTGGGAGTTTGAGTCAATGAACAAGTTCTCAATTCCTCAATTAGAGGACTAAAAACCCTGTTCACATAACCAACCGAGTACATCATCATCATCACTGAAGCACTATGGACCCTGACCATTTATGGAACAAGAGACAGGGCACATGATTCTCCTCCATGCAAGGCTGCTGTTTGCCTCATTGTGGTGTGGAGATGACTGGACTACAGCATGGTCAATGGTCAGAGTTCAGCAAGATCTGGAGGGCCACAGATTCCCCCAACCCTGAACTGGAAAGGTTCAGATCCCTGTTCAGCCACAATGGTCATGGAGTGATGTTGGGCCAGTCACCATCTCTCAGCCTAACCTACCCCACAGGGCTGTTGTGAGGACAAACGGAGGGATGGGCATGCATACTGCCTTGAGCTCTTTCAAGGAAAGTCAGGTATAAATAAAAATCATAAAGCAGGATCAGCCCTTAAGTTTCCCACATTTGATTTACTGATGCTCACATTCCAGGTTTTTGCTTTTCTGTTGGGCCTGATGGAACTTAGGAAGCTGCCTCAACAGAGTCAGGACATTGGTCCATCTAGCTCAGTATTGTCTACACTGATGGGTAGCAACTCTCTGGGGTTTCTGACGGTATTTTCTCCCAACCCTAATTTGGAGATACTGGGGATTGAACCTGTGGGTGCTCGACCACTCAGCTACAGTCCCTTCCTTTAAAGAAGACTCGCTTTGGCGAGGCAACCAAAGCTTCTCTTCTAAGCTACAGGACATCCAGAACTGCAGGGACACCATTTATCACTTTCGCCAATCAATCTTTACCTGCACCTCTTCCATCTGATGGGCCATTTCATGCAGTCCTAGGTTCTCTGCCAAGCTGGAAGCATCGAGACCGTGGCTGTGAGGCAGGAGCAGCTCAGATCGCCTGTAGGTTTCCCTTCTCACCCCAGCAGAGCCGCTTTCCAGAGCCGGGAGATGGGGCACTAAACCAGACCGAGCGTGGTGGGACAAACTGGAGTGGTCTTGGCTGGTCTGGCGGCTGGGCCAACTGGTTTGCTGCTGGCTGGGGGGAGGTGGCGGCGGCTGGTGGAGCGGGTTGATGGAGAATGGATCGCCCAGGTGAGAGTAAGGGTCACTGGACTGGGAGTACGGCAGAGGCTGGTACGGGGGCGGGAAGTAAGGGGGCTGGAAATCAGAGGCCCCCGAGTGGGAAAGGGGGGGTGCCGGGCTGTACAAGTGCTGGCTGACGGCCGAGAGGTGGGGCAGTCTGGGGTTCCCATTGCTGCTGCTGTCGTGGCGGTCCTGTAGAAAGAAAGATGTTGTATCAGTCCAAGGCATCACAGGGTCTGGACTGGGTGGGGGAAGCAAAGAGGAGGAAGTTGATTTCTGTAAAAGAGGTACCAACTTGAAAGGAGGATATTTGGAGAGGGAGAAGTTTCTGGTACCCCCACTCAAGGAGCCAACAGCGCATTTGCATCCCAATATCTAAAGGAAAAATCAGGAAGCAAGGTCCACTGTAAATCGACAAGTCTTAGTGGTACATTCTGTCTTTCAGAGCAGGGTAGCATTGCAAGTTAGGCTGCAATGTTACACTTACCTGGCAGTAAGACCCATCAGTGGATCTTCCTCCTGAGTAGACATGCATAGGGTTGTGCTTCAATAACCTTGCAGGCTTCAATTTATTATTATTTACTTGGCACACAAGGATTTTTAGCCATAGTCCTCCAAATGACCCATTTGAAGTAGCAAAGTTACAAGGAAACTCTCTGGATGAGTCTAAAATATCCTCTAGTAAGCAGTCTGAAGACTGCAGTCTGACCCTGAATGAGTTAGGGGGGAATTATATACTAGCACCTGATGGACCAAAATTAAATTTTATCTTAGGACTGCAGCCACACTCAGCCACTGAAAGTTTAAATGATCTTATTTTCAGCAAATGCGGTTGGGACCAGTTTGGTTTTTAGGAACCTCCTGCCTCTTTCATAAAAAAATACTTTTAAGTTAACACACTAATTTAAGTTCAGTTTCAAATCAATGGAGAGATAGGGGAAAGAAGGGGAGGTAGACGCACACTCCAAATCTACAACTTGTTTACTCAGAAGTAAGTGCCACAGACCACATGGAGTCTGTGGTATACTTAGATCAAAGTGCATGTCCTTGAACAAAATACCCATTTATTTCAATGGATCTTACTTCCAGAGAAAATTTGTTTAGTGCTGTAAATTTTGAATTTGCTTTTTATTTATTTTGCTTAGATTGGGTGGGTGGGGGTAATCAATTTGTTCAATACTGTGGAAAGAAGGAAATTTGCCCCATTTGTTACAAAGAAAGAGGTACTTTCCTTACTACCTAGAAACCCTAGATTTAAAATTTGGTGACTAAAAGTTTGATGTCTATTAGTGGTCCCCTCCTTTAAAATAAACAAATGCTTGCCTTCACATTGTCTTAAAGTACAAATCCACTGTTTTGGGAAATGTCTTACAACACTCCTATGCCCATCACAGAGTTAAATTAAAAAATACCCCCCTCCCGTGACCGTTGAAAAGTTAATATAACTCACTGCCCAGGGCGCCTGTTAAGGAGGGAGAGAGCAGAGTACTGTATTAAAATCTGTCAAAAACAAAACAGCTACCTTTCCGGTACTGATTTCTTTAAAAAGCAAACACATTATCTTGAAACCCCGAATCATTTAGCAAAAAAAAAAATTATCCTGGACCTCAATGCAGCATTAATCAATGAATGAATGAAATTAAAGTTTTCCACAAAAACACCAAGCAATTTAAAGCATGTCTAAAGCACACTGATAATCCTGGGGTTTTTAAAAGCCGCTTCTCCCTCCACGCTCGTTAAACTAACAGGGGCGGGTTAATCAGAAGAGAATGGAGATCCCGACGGGGACCCTGCGGGAAGGGAAGCGGGGGCGGCAGCGGCTTCTGGAAGGAGCCAGAGACGCTGCGGTGTGACCAATGGAGCAGAGGCGGGAGGGAGACGCTGCCACCTTCAAAGACATCAGAAATAGAATGACATTGGGGAGTTGGGGGGGGGAGAGATTGAAGAATAACCCGACGGTGCCATCATTTATTCATTTTGTTGTTGTTGTTATTTTCATGTCCCTATGCACATTTCTCT
This sequence comes from Zootoca vivipara, assembly GCF_965207765.1. Taxonomy (NCBI): domain Eukaryota; kingdom Metazoa; phylum Chordata; class Lepidosauria; order Squamata; family Lacertidae; genus Zootoca; species Zootoca vivipara. Next base: position 81,202,374 of record NC_142590.1, on the reverse strand, counting down.
GGGCGTTCAACAAAACTTGATCCCAGGGAAATTAATAGGTCAGACTGCCGAGAAATAATGTGTACCCACTCAGAGGTATATTTGCTTTTTCCTCTCTCACCTATCGCAGACACCCAAAACAGACGCGGAGGCCATGTGAAAAACTACGCTTAGCAAGGACTTGCGGTCTAGAGCGCGCGCTCAGGATTTCATAGATATTTTTAAGCCAAAATGCACTTGGGATTAATTTTAGAATTTTAGATTTCCCGAAGCCTTCAGGAAGGAAGCGAACGCGGACCTCATTTCAAGAGGGAGAGAAAGTTGCACACCTCATCTTCCAGATACAGTATTCATCCAGGCAGCCCTGGCATTTCCTTATACCAATAGTAGGGCAAATCCTGGGCATGTCCACTCAGAAGTCAGTCCCGCTTAAATCCACGGGACTGAGCCCCAGATTCAGTGTGTATAGGATTGCAACTCCGGCTGCTCTCCTTTGCACTCTTTACCACTGCACGCAGAGTAGGGCGAGAGGGATTTACTTCCAAGTAAACATGCCAGAGGCTCGCACTGCCCGTTGTCTTTCTACGATTCGCTACCAAGCGAAAAGTGCATTTTAAGAGAGGCGCAGTTCCACGAGGGGATCAGGAGATCAGTTCAAATCCGTGGGATCTCCTTCCCGCAACACAGACTGTAGAAGCCCACGGGATGATTCTCCGCCTCCCCGAGAAAAGCACATTTCGGATTGGGATGCGGACTTTGCAATAACTGGCCTGGGGGGGGGGCAGTCCTAAAGTGGCCTTTCAGCTCCCCCAGCTTAATCTCAAACCGTGGCTTCCTTGATTCCCCCTCCCCCTGTGCACTGATCAACCAGAAGGCCTCGCTGCACACGGGACTTACTTCCGAGTAAACCTGTTTGGAATCTTGCTGCAAAAGTTCTGTGCACGCTTTTACTGAGAAAATCCAAACAGCCCACGTCGATAGGTGTGGGGCAGACGTTTTCCCAGCAAGCGTGTTAAAGAGGAGCAGGCTACTGGGAGTCCCTTAGAACACCCAAACAAATTCCACCTACATGAGCGTCTTGTGGATCGCACCTCTTCATTTAGCCTTCTGCATCATCGCTAGGAAAAGGCCTGAATTCCCAGTACAATACAGTTCGCGCTCCGATCCTAAATGGATTTACACGAAATGTTTACATGAAAAGCGGATGGGGGAGGAGATAGTCTCTCCTAATCTATCGCAGTCCTACGTGGAAAGTAAGAGAGGGCAATCCCGAAAGAACTTTTAAAAAAGAAAAGGCTCTCTCCTTATTCTAGATTAATTAATCCCGATTAACTGCAACCCGAGCTCCTCACAAGACTTGGAGAGGATCAGAACACACCAGTTTCCAACCATAAAATTGTAGAGTTGGAAGGGGTCGCAAGGGTCATCTAGTCCAACCCCCTTTAAACAAACACGCATCCCCCTTGCAGTTGGAACAAGTCCCTTGACTAGAAAGGGGGGCGGAATAATTTAACCACGCGAAAAGTGACTTTAGGCACCAGCCCGTTGTCCTCCCCCTTTCACACTTTTGAAGGTGTTTTTTTCCCCCGGGGTGGATAAGATCAATGTGCAAGGCTTCTCCGGTTGAACTTCCGCCCGCCGCGCACAGATTTAAAGGGGAATGAGCCCTGCCAGAGTTTCCCCCAAACCCTCCGGGCAGCCGTCCTCGAACTATAACTCGGTTGCGTGGGCATCCATCTCTTTCTCTCTCTCTCTCTGCGCCGCCCCCGGAGGAAAAGGAATCGGGCCAAGCTGCCTTCCCAGAGGGCACGGGCGCCACTTCGATGCCAAGATCGCCGACTTCCTGCCATCCCCTCCCGGGGCCTCTGTCTCTCTCCTCCTGCCTACCTCGCTGCCTCCCCGCATGGCAGAAGAAGGAGCAAGAGGCCTCCCTTCCGCGCTGGGCAGAACCCGTCCGACAGGCTGGAGCGCTTGCCTTGCCGAGGGAAGATCTCCGGCGCTCGCTCGCTCGCTCGCCTCTCCTTCCCTCCCCCGGCCGTGGGCGGACTTCCGACGGGGCGCGCACGCACGCACCTCGGCCGAAAAAGCGTGCGGAAGTTTGCACCGATTTTCACCTCGGGGAGGAAAAAAACGGCGAGCAGGAGCAGCTTGGAGGGGATTAAGCGTTTCCGCTCCTTCCTGAACGCCGCGCACAAAAGGGGAAAATCGCTGCTCAGTGTTTTCTGGGAGGGCAGATCTACCCTGTCCTGAAGTTTTGGGGAGACCAGGTACTTTCTGCTCAAACAGAAAGCCCATGACTTCCAGGGGACTCACTTCCAGGATAGGACCACTACCGTCGGAAAATGAAGGTTTTGGAGCGGGGATAGCCCACCACTCAGTTTTAGAATGATCTAAAATGCCATTTCAGCCTGAGCGCAGCGCGACTTCTAGGTTTTAAGAGCGCACCGAACCTCAGCCGCTTAGGATACCGTCTCCACTTTTCGCGCTCTTGGAACGAATTCCAGGCGCTGCGCAAACGCTGCTTTCTACGCTCTGGACCTCGACCATGCTAGGCGTTTTTATTGCTGGGGGTGCAACGCACAAGAAAAATGTCCCCTCATGGACTCGAGTTCTCCCAACTACTGTACTTGAAGGAACCGTTTCTCTCGGGGGAAATCCCGCTACCTTCAGTAGGACTACTCTGGAGTAAGCGGGACTTGGGGTTTTAAAACACACACACACGAAAAAATATTGGGAGATTTTTAGGAAGATCCTAGACATAATCCTACTGAATTCAGTGGTGCTGCTCAGTTACTACCGAGAAAGTCTGCGACTAGAACCGTAGCCACATCCTCCAAAGCGGAGAGGGGAGGTGCCATTCACGTCCCCATTCCCCCCCCATCCCCCGCAGAGGCAGCTTCTCCGTTCTTCGCCAGTTTTGATGACCTTGGTTGCAACATCTTTTTTATTATATGCATATACAAAAGACAGAGAGAGATTGTCCGGAGGTTCTTGCTATTTTAACACACAATTCAAGGTCCGGGACCATTAACATGCGAGCTCGAAACGGTCCAGAGAACAGAAAGCACCCAAACACGGCCATCCTATTGCGCAAATTACTTCCACGTAAAAATGCTCGGAGTTGATTATCTCATTAGGGCAAAAGCACCTCAGTCAGCTCCCGCACCAAAGCTGACTCACCCCATGCAAACTTGCATCTCATCTTAACTTGATCCAAGCATTAATTTAAAGTTTTAGAGTGCCCCATTCTATAATGTATTGCTCGCTGCACCCCCTGCCCCACAGAATTCAAAGAGGATTTTCTTTGAATTTAAAGTCAGAATGCAATAAAGGCACCCAAGACATTAAACTGTAGTTCGAGCAATTAATTCTACAACTTGTGACTCAATAGGACTAGCGCCTTATTTTGCTTTATGAGGAAATCAAGCCCCCGCCACCGATTTTCAATTATTTGCTGCCTGGCTAGAGAGCCTCTTTTTGTTCGAAATAAACTCTAAATCCTTTTTTCCACTGATCCCTCCAATCCAAATCCCCCCCCATTCCACCGGCGGATTCACCTGCCCTTTTGTTTCCCGTCCACGAAAAGAAAGCCCCAGCCAAACCACTGAGGACTAGCTCCATGCACAGCCCTAAGCTCTCACCTCACAGTCCTCTTCGTACTTGACATTGTCTGCTAGCTTCCACAACATGGCGTCCAGTATCCCCCAAAAAATTAAGATATAAACCAGAGAGGGCAAAAATAAAAATAAAACAAAAGGGCGTCCCAGCCCAAAAGTCCTTAATCCAACAACTGCGGGGGGGAAGAGCAGCTCTTCCCCGCCACCTTCAAAGGGCTGTTTTAATGGGCAGGCATAAAGGCAGACTAGGGGAGAGAACTTCGCTTCCCGGGAAGTAAGTGACTGAGCCTCTTTTCACCGGCTCCCCTTAATGGCAATCTCATTAGCATAACTCCTCCCCCAGGGACGGCCTGGGACGCGGGGGCTTCCCCTGACAGGCGGCGCCAAACTAGCCAATGGCGAAGGAGCGGCAAGCCGCTTCTCGGTAAGCCGCGCCCCCTTGCGCTCTCGGCTTTGGAGAGTCTCCAAGGCGCACACACGCGCGCCTGGGAAAGCGCCAGGCTGCCCAAAGGCGCACACGCATGGCTAGCAACGGGGCGGGGAAAGGGCCAAATGTCTACCCAGGGCGCGCGCGCACGCAAACGACGGAGAGATCTGCAAGCTGCCGTGCACGTTTCGAGCTGGAGCAGAGAAGCGGAAGAGTCTCCAAAATACTGTTTTCTAAAAAATAAAAAGGCCAAGAAAAAATGTTAACCCTTCGTTGGCCAAAAGAGGATGCAGGCAGCACAAGAAGCCAACCACCGGATGGAAAGAGTTGGAAACTGGGAAGCATTAAAAGGAGAGAGAACAAGCAAGCGGAGAAATAGAAAACCGAGCCAGCAATAGCCCCCCGCCTGCCTGCCTCTCCACCCCCCAAAAAAGGGAGAAGGGTGAGTTTGCTCTGGGTCACAGAAGAGAAACTAACATACCGGTAGGTGTTAATATTTCCCAGAATACACCGCTAGATGAGAAACCACAAAGGGAATTGATCTGGGTTGTTCGCCTGCTCCTGCGAAGCCATCCGCTCCTTTTTTAAAAGGTCTTGCGCACAGCGCGCTACTTTTAAGTCTAGTTTTGATATGCGTCGTGTATGAATCTCGAAACCCATAAACTAGAGCATTACCCTTCCACCAGGCCAGCTTCTCACCACAATTTAGTCGCCAGTGTTTTGCTCAAGAACATCTTAGGTCTGATGAGCTGTCCCTGGTGAACCAGGAAAGCTTGGATCGCCACTTGATGATATTTTGGTTGGTCTGATAAAAGACATTACCCCCTTTTGAATTTCAGCCACCACCGCCACCCAGAGACGGCTGCCTTTACTTGCGAGTGGCTCACATTTAGCGCCGAAGTTAAGAGCCGTATTGCAGCTTGATCCTATGCAAAGCTAGGTCGCCGTAACCAATTTTGCTGGGCCCCGAGGATCGTGCGCGCTTGTTACAATATAATCCCATGAGTGCTTGCTCGGAAGTAAGTGACACACTGTTCAACGGGGCTCGCACCTAGATAAATACTCAAAGGCTTGCAGCCTTAGGCTGTTGCCACAAACACAACAAGGGATTTTTGCGGTACGTTAAAGACAGATTTATTATGACATGAGATATTTTTTCTCTCCCTGGGCAAGAAACGACTATCATTATTTGGGACCTGGCCCAATTGAGACAGGAGCAACCGTTCACAATTCCTGGGTCTTACAAATGAGCCCACGATCCGGATTATCAGCCCGCGGACATCAGACGGGACTACCGGTATTACTGTACCTTGATCCTAAACTCATCGGCTAGGAAAGAAAAGGGCAGCGTTTCTGGCTCAGAAGACTGCAAATCTTATGCACGTTTACACAAGAGTAAGGCGCACTAAATCCGGGGGAAGGCCTTTGTTTGTAAAGAAACAGAATCCTAGCAATGGTGGTAAACCGGTTTGCAAAAATTCTATTCTAGCAAACGTAGCCCACTTCCACAACAGATCTGATAGTCCTTCAAGGTGCCACCCCACTCCCTTTTGTTTTTTGTTTTGTCGAAGCGCGGGGTTTTCTTTCCCCAACTGATTTTTGTACAAGCCTGGGCGGATGCTAAGAGCTCGCCCCACGGTAGAACTAATCTCCGGCAAGTGGCCTTAACGACAGCCTGTTGTGTTTGCAGCGTGGGTTGATTAGATGGAGAAATCTCGACTTAGCATAATAATAAATATTAGCAATTTAAGCTTGCGAACGAACAAAAGCATCCTTTGTGCTTAACGCCCTTCCCCTAACGCACCGCGGACTTCCTGTGATTGGGACAGTTACAAAAAGCGGAAGATACTGACAAGATTAAGACAGTTTTTAAAATATATATATATATATGCGTAAATGGCTCGCATTAACCTACGATAATGCCAGACCCACCATTGTGCCTACAACCTGCGCAGATAAAATCCAATCACACTCTTAAGGCCGATGACATGAATGGAATTGACTCCCTAAGTAGAACTTTGAAAGCTACCTGCGCTCTCTGCAGTAGCGTATAAAAACGGGGTCTTGTGGCATCTATAGCCGAACACATTTATTATGGCTGAGTATACAATCCTCTTGGATATTAGCCTCCCTTAACAAACCCTAAAACACCTCTCGTTCTCCATGAACATCTTTTTTTCTTTTTAAGGGATTTTCTAAAGCAAAAGGTTTGGGCGCGCCTTTTTAGAGACAAATAAGTTTTCTCATCAGAGGTGTTATTTATTGTCCTGAATTTGCCTGCGTTTGTATTCCTCACTAGAGTTTGGAAGTGCGCCGGTCTGCAGCGCAGTCCTAGCCATGTCTGCTCAGGTATTAATGGGGATTACTCTCAGGTAAACGGAGTTAGGATGGCAGCCGAGCGATATAGCGAAAGGCAAACTACACTGAAAAGATACTGGAAACACAAATCTAAATCCACGAAAGCTTATGTCACAAAACGTATGCGACTTTTTAAAGGCGCCACTAGACGGCTGTTTTTAACTGCTTCGTTACTTTTTAAGCTACAAATAAAATCGGTCGCCACCTTTTCTGCACTGACTGAAGTTCCCGGTGTTTTACAGAATATGAAGTTAATATTCATGGGCTTTCTCTCAAATAATAGGCTGATCCCATGTTCCATTGCGCTGAAGGAAAACCTCCTTTTTCTCAATGGAGGTTTCCATAAAATGTGTTCAGGGGGCACGTGTTAGCTTCCTTTCGCCATTCGTCCAGTTTCCTTCCAAACAAGGTATGCACAGGTTGTCAGCTGGATAGGACTGTGCCCCCCCCCATGCAATTCTAAGCACAACGTGCTTCCTCGGAAGTCGAATGCCACAAAAATCAGGAAACTCGCTTAGGTACCAGCTAAAATAGCTACGGTCCAGCTACATTTACACTTAACTCCATTTCAATCAAGTTCCATACACCGGAAACTCAAGCATTGACCTCCGATTTGGATTTCCCTCTCCGGGATTTTATAAGCTTTTTATGGCGTGGTCCACGAAGTTAATGGGGCATCTAAGCGATTTACAGCGCATGAAACGGGCCCCACTTTAGTCCAACGGGGCTTGCTCACAGGGAAGGGTGCATAACGATCGGACATCCTTTCGGATTAAATCATTTTTAAAAAGTGTTTAAAGTGTTTAACTTGGCGTCTGGAGGATGAAACACACTTTTTGTAAACAAGGGATGGTGTTGTTTTAAAAAGGCGATCAGTTTTCTTCTCTGTTCAGTCGTACTCCTGTATCTACAACTCAGCCTTATTGCCTGGAAAGGGAGGCTGGTAACCCACTCGCCCCCGTTACCTGCGGATAAGGCGACTGAATTCAGTAAGATTTAATTCTGAGCAGACCTTACAGACATGCATAGGATTGCAGCATTCTGACCTAAGCAGTTATCCTCATTCATTCAACACACACACCCCTTCAGCTTTTAGGACTTAACTTGGAGAGGGGGGATTTAAAGAGGTCTTTCCAAGTATTTAAGATCTATGTACTGGAATCGTCCTGGATTTCTCTGACCTGGGGGGTGGGGAGTGCTTAAGGTGCCACACTAAATAACACTCCTTGGACCTTTAACTGAAAACTTCCCCTTTAGAGTCCTTTAGAATAAAACTGATCGGTTTATATTGTTCGGCTGTGCCTTTTTCTTCTCCCACCCCCTTGGGATCCCTCAAATGGTACGTGGAAGTGGTCCAGTCGAAAGGCACGCTGTTCAAGTGAGCCTGCAATCTGGCTCATAGCTCCCCCTGCCCTTCCAGCTTTGAAACTGACCAGGTGAAGATTCCTAGAGCGATGTCATTGACCAGGTAAGGAAAAGGAGGTCGGGGTGGAGGGGGGCGGAGAAAAGAGCTACCGGTAATCACAGCACGATTCTCCCCAGCCCTGTTATCTGTCAATCTGGCACGCAGGTGCTGAATCCTAGCACTGACGGGGGCCCAGCAAGGGCAAAATAATCCTCGTTTAACTGTAAAAAGGTGAAGCTGACTCAGCTTCTACGTCTCTCAGGCAGTTGGCGTCATTAAGGCTAGGCATCTCAGCAAGCAAGAAACAGGTAGTCTTAAAAACCCCTCAGAAGTGACACGCCATCATCACCATCACCCCCTTAACGTACATTTATTTTGATCTCCTGCAGAACAGTCAAAATATGAGAGGGGAAACTCCTAAAGGTTGCAATTTAATTAGAACCAAATTAGGGGTGCCCGTTGGCCCTTTTTAAGGGGTGCTCCAAAGTTCAGGGCACCTTTGATCGAGTATCAATCCTTGCTGACTATTGTCTGTTTTCGCCAGAAGAGACAGTATACATTTGTAGAAAAAGCAGATACCATTCAGTAGCTAATTTGTTTCAAATTAAAATCAATGGGGCTTGCTTCCTTGTAAATGCAGTTAGGCTCAGAGTCCGATATGCTGTTTTTAAATTCATGAAGCAGAAATATGTTAAAACAAATGCCTCTAGAGCTACCTGTGAAGTTATAAAGTGGCTTCAGGAAATTCAACTATCATTATTAATTGTAAATCAAATTATAAATCATCTCAATCCTACATTCAGAAGTAAGCCCCACTGTGCCCAATTTCTCCCAAATCAGTGTACCTGTAATTCCATTTTAGGAGTGAAACCCCACGCTTCTCTACTGAATTCAGTGGGTCTTCTTACCAAGTAAGTAATCTTAGGGCTTGCCCACTTCAGCTCTTAAGTACATCCATTCAGAAATAATCCACACATCTTTCAATAGAACCTTCATATGGGTGTGGTACAGGCAAAAGGAAGTTCATTTTTAAAAATCAAGTAAACTTTTCAAGATGAGAGCCTAAGGAAATGGGATCCTTTGGTCAGAATTTAAAACATGCCCCCCAAAACTCAACCAACTGAATTTGCAGGCCCTGCCTACACACTGAAGAGGGGGGGGGAGAGGGGGAGAGACAGAATATCCGCAGAAAAGAATTGAGAACCAGTTTTACGTTTACACAACAACTCCCACTGTTTTTAAAACTTTGGACCACCGGGTGGCTTTTCTATACCTTCTCCGGTAGGTTTGAAGATCTCGACCCCACCCAAAGTACCTCTTTCCTTTCACTGCTCGCTTGGCTCTTTTCCAGCACAACCCCACCATCACCCCAAATTAAATTATCCATCTTGTTCTAAATGTATCAGCGAGGAGTGATGGGATTAATGCCGGCATTCTTTCTCCCATTCATTCCCAAATTCAAGAGTTAAACGTTAACGTTTAAGCTCTAAAGAGATGGTAATACATATAGGAATTGCCAGAATCAAGAGACATCACCTGTGCGCTATGGGACTGGGGCATCCTCAGTCCTAAATATATTCATAGCCCAGTTGCAGCTAATCCCATTAATTATGATACACAAAGAAACTAAAGCACTATGCAAATAATGGGTGGGGGGGGGCAGAGAGATGCTTAGTAACAAAGTGGATGTTGGCTATGTATTCAAGATAAAGCCTGCAATTTTAAGTACACTGAAGTCCCATGGAACATATTTACACCAGTTAAAAGCCTCTGACAGTGCAAAAATTCTAGCAGATTTTTAAAGCATCTGTCACAGTGATTTTTTTAAAAAACAATGTTGCTGTAATTGTGCTGCAGTATAATTAATATGAAGATGTATCTTTTTACACTAAGGGAGTTGTGCTTTTGACATGCAAATGTAGGCCCATGTGCAATGCATACCTCTCTACATGTCTACTCATAAATAATCCCCATTGAGGTCAATGGACCTGGCTGCAGTGCTAAGCAAGCCTAGGGTTGTAGGCTTAAGTGCATACAGTCGCGCAGTGAGTTGGCCAGATATAGACGCTCCTGGGGAATAATTCTCAAATACAGGAAGGGGTGGGTTAATGTGGTATGCTTGGAAATTTTATGCCCATTGAACTAAAGGATTCAACATGGATGTGTTGATAAATTAGAGAATTCTTGGGCAGAAGGAGGACAGGTGCTTTTTGAAAACCCACGATGGATTTGAGAGTGAAACCGATATTTATTTATTTTGTGTGTGTGAAAGAGAGTGTGTGTGAATTAATGTCAATAGTAACTGGGAGGTTCCTAATTCAACGGAGATGCTGCTCAGTTGCAACAGGTGGCTGACCATGTGCTTAAAAGAGGCGTTCCAAACGCCATTGCTATTTTCCTGCCCTATAGAAAGAAGTGGGGATTCCCAACCAAAATACTGCGGGCAAAGGAATCCCTTAATGCAGGCATGTCAAACCTGCGGCCCTCCAGATGTTTTGGCCTACAACTCCCATGATCCCTAGCTAGCAGGACCAATGGTTGGGGAAGATGGGAATTGTAGTCCAAAACATCTGGAGGGCCGCAGGTTTGACATGCCTGCCTTAATGGTTACCTCCCTGACGAAGATATTTGTTTGGTTCAAAAGCTTACCTAGTCTCCTTGCTCCAGTTATCACTAAATGGGTTTCTGAACGAGCCCGGCTCCTGATATGCAAAGCTCATAATACATACAGCCTGTTCGCCCCCGTATTTATTCAGAATTAAGGCTGCAACGCTAACCCCCACCTACCTGCGAGTAAGCCCCACACTGACGTTAGCGGGCCTTACTTCCGAGTAGGCATGGTTAGACTTGCACTCAAGAGGAATTGCTCTAGTGCCCAGCATTGCAACAGGAGTCGCTTCTCCCCACCTGCCTCAGGACAAATTTCAGACACTGAAATACTGGGCTTCAGCCTGGCGCGAGAAACGCAGGAGCAGGGCCGGGAGCTGGGAAGGGGGGAAGTGGCGCATCCCCTCGCTCTGAATGTTAATTTTCTATCGATTGCAGGAAGCACTGAAATCATTTCGTAGAACAAGCCTCGAAATAGCTAGACTGAAGGAACGGATTTCCTCCTAGGAAAAGATCGAATGGGTTCAGACACTGGAAATCGAATGATACATCGAATTCCAGACAAACCTTCCTTTTGCTGTCTCTACAGAGGCTTTCCGAGGAGCGCATGGTTTTTAACTTCGGTGGTTTCTTATGACTAACTTGCAGTAACCGCTGGAGAGCAACCTTAAAGACGAGCCGCTTTATAGCATAAGCTTTCCTGGACCAGTCAAATGAAGTGGACTACAAGTCTTTTCGGAAGTTGCGCTTCTCCAAGATAAAGTATGCATACACGCATTCTTCCCCCAACTCTAGCGGGATGGTTACAGGGCAATCCTAGCCGTGTCTACTCCAAAGTAAGCCCTATTGAATTCAATGGGGCTTACTCCCAAGTAACTGAGGTTAGGGCTGCGGCCTTGCAGTTTGTTGCAGCGAAACCAGAAGAAAAGGTCTTGTGGCGCCTTTAAAAACTAACAAATGTATTATGAACCAGTAAAGCTTGTGTCACAATCAACGTGTTACTCTTTTAAGATAGCTCAGCCGCTCCGGCCCATCCACAATTCTCTGGAACCGGAGACTTTTGGCTTCGGGCCGATCTGAGCTGTCATTCTACAGCGTGGCTGAGCGAGTTGGGGGCACCGCAGGGAACGTGGCGCCCCCTGCCCCTAAAGAAGGGGGCTTGCAGGCAGGAATGCAAAGAGACTTAAGGCTGCAATCCTGGGCAGGCTTACTTCGGAGTAAGTCCCGTTGAACCCAAGCGACGGCTTTTTTAATGCGCGTTTTATCCGAATCAGTTAAAACAACACTCAGTCGAGCGCACACCAATCGGGCGGTGCCCGAGTACAATAGGACTTACTCCTGGGCAATGGTGTGCAAGGATTGCAGCTTTCCGTGAAAGTTAGTCCTCTCCCTGCTTTTTCTCAATGGGGTGCGATGCTAAGAATATATGTGTGGGCGCATTGTTAAACACCACCGTTCAAAGTAAAATGGACCAAACTTTCTCCCACGTGCGCGAGAAGTTCCTCGGAAAGCCACGAGGTTCTCCGCCTTGGGAAAGAAATTCCTCAAACCCCTTCCCCTTCCCCTACACAGCCCGAGCTCTTCTGTGGAGCCTCCGAGGAACTTCTAACCTGTGGAAGGCTCATAGCTCCAGGAGCCGGCGAGCAAGACCTGCCGCCTGAAGCGACCCTTGATCATCCCCGACCGACTCCTACATTCTGAGCCACCAGCCAAACCCCGCACCGCCTCCATAACTTGCAAAGATCCTGCGGGGAGAAAAAAAAGAGAAAGAAGGCGACTTACTTGCCAGTCGATCCTCCCTAGCAGAGACATGAGCCACCCGGTGGGGCTTTGAACAGGAACCGACAGCAGGGGGGGCGGGGGAACTGAAACCCCACGCAGCTGCCTCTTCAACTGGAGTCCCAGCCAAAGCGCTCCACCTGGGCACACGGCGAGGTTGAACTAGGCGCCTGCGCAGATAGAGTACCTGCTCATCTGCTCTCTCTCTCTCTCTCTCTTGCTCTCTCAATCCCTCTCTCGCCCCCCCCCCCTTAAGCAGGAACATTCCTCGTTTTTCCTGCTAGCTCTGATTCCTTCTGGTTTCAACTCCTGGATAATCATCTGGCAGCCTCGTGGCGAGCTGATGGATATCTACCTGGGTTGCCATGTCTCCCCTCTTTGAATTTAAAAACACAGGTGGGGGGGCAAGGAAAAATAATAATAATAAGGAGGCATGCCGCATCCGCGGAGTTGTCAAGTTTAGCCAGGGGTGCCAACTTGAATAAAATATGGGGGGGCAGGTAAGCCCCACCCTACATAATTTGGCACACGAAAGCTCATAACGATGACAAACTTAGTTGGTCTCTAAGGTGCTACTGGAAGAAAAAAAATGTTTTTTTTATTTGAATGGGAATTCACTTCAGCTTGGGAGGGGGGCTCAAGTATTTTATTGGGACCTCGGTCCCTAGGAGTTGGCTCCTTTGTAATCCGGGCTGGTGTCTAACAGGCAGAAGTTCTGGAGGTAGGGCTCTGAAATGCGGCAAAGTGTTGGGGTAAGCCCACCTGCTAAATTTCTGCCTCCCGCTGCGTCTCCATCCCAGATCAATCTGTGACCTGCGACGCTTTCACCATTTTTGAACAGAATGTTCAGTTAGAAGCTCCTTTCTCCCCTTCTTCCCCTTCACTTTAACCCGCTGGGTGTTGCCGGCAGCTTAGCCGACAGAAGTTCTGCAGGTAAAACTTGCCCTAGCCCAGGGCTTCACCTATTGGACTTCTGCCTGTCGTTGCACTTTTGCTCTAATTCAAGGCCTCCTTTGCTTGCCGCGCGGCTACCCAACTTTCTTAGGAGGTCTGGGATGAACTTAAAGAAGGTCCTTCTAAAACAAAGAGCGTTCCTTTAGCTGTCCCATCCCCACCAAGCGAAGAAACGAAAAGTAAACGGGCAACTAAATCGGATTTTATTTTTATTTTTCTTCCGGTGCTCCTACTAATAGGAACAATACAGTTTCATCAGCGCACAGTGGTGTCTTATAAAGTTAGGGGAAACCAGGCAGATTCCTGCCCCGAGGAGCTTCCCATTGGAGGAAGAAAGCCTCCAGAAGGAGGTGGACATCAATGGAGGAAACGCAACGCTTCCAAATTCTAGCCAATATTTTTCATTAAAACTCCGTAACGTAGCTTTGACTGTTGATGTTGATTTTAGATCTGGAGGCTGTTCTATCCTTTATAGACTAAGAGCCAACCCTGGGCCTCATTGATTAGTTAGTTAGTTAGTTAATTGAAGCTTAGTGAGAACTTGAAGAAAACTTAAAACACCAGCTAACTTGAGACACGATCCAGCCGAGTGTACTCGCTTTAAAGTTGTCTCCATTGCAGCAGGAGAGAGGTGTGCCGGATCCTCTGCATACTTGCTTCAAAGCTCCCCTGAATTTTCCCGTGATGTCTACTCTGAAGTAAGCCCCAGTCAGTTCAGTGGGACCAGGCACAGTGCAATCATAAGCAATCCATGGCCACCCAAAATGAAGTTATTGGATTTAGGAAATAGTGAGAATAGTCTTGCACCTAGGAAAGAATATACGTGTTTGCTAACCCCTTATACCAATGGGGCTAAACAATAGTTTTACACTTCTCAAGGGCAAGCCCAATACAGTGTCCTCTTATTTTGCCATAAGGCACCAGGGGGATCTTTACTGATTAGTGGGTCTATATCAGGGGTTCCCAAACTTGGGTCTCCAGCAGTTTTTTGGACTACAATTTCCATCATCCCTTGCTGACAGCACCAATGGTCATGGGTGATGGGAGTTGTAGTCCAAAAAACACAGGAGACCCAAGTTTGGGGAACCCTTTAGAAAAACCCATTCACCTTGATGAAAACCCATTCAGGATCCCAGTTATTCACTCTGGGACCTACTTCCATTCTTTAAAAAGCTTGAACTGGAGTCTAACTTCAGGGTGCTAAATTTGGTGTTTACCCCCACAGGGATGGCTAGAAACAAGCCCAAGGACAACCCCAGCCTCCTTGAAATATGATCAGACAGGCATGGTTATATGGACATAGCTTGCTTTAGCATAAAGCCAGATTCCTCTTCTCATTTACAACCCCTCCCCAGCAATGATTATACTTATGTTGATACAGTATTTAGCACTTAGCATTAATTTTTTGCAGTGTTCTAGCAACACAAATACGTCACCTCAACTATATTGAAGACCCTTGACAGTGCAGCACTGTAAGACTGCAGTCCTAAGCCTTACTTGGGAGTAAGCCCCATTAAGCCCAATAAGGCTTACTTCTGAGCAGCTACAGTTAGGGTTGCGTAATACCGGTAAGTCAATGTTATTTCTATGCTCTATGCCAGTGTTTCCCAACCTTGCGCCTCCAGATGTTTTGGGACTACAACTCCCATCATCCCTAGCTAGCAAGACCAGTGGTCAGGAATGATGGGAGTTGTAGTCCCAAAACATCTGGAGGCACAAGGTTGGGAAACACTGCTCTATGCTAATGTGGCATAAACACCAGAAAACTTGAAAGCCTTGTTATCACTTCATGCACTTGCTACTGCAGCTGCCTTGCCTACTGCAAACAAGTCCCCTTCCCTGATACACTGTAAAGAGGCAAGCGATGAGAGGTTGCTTCACCTGCACCTAGGCTGAGCTAGAGCTTAGAAACTAGGAGCATGTGTCAAAGGTTTCATGGAAAAGCTGGGTTTTAAGGAAAGATTTGAATATAGTAGTTGGGGGCAAGTAAGGAGGGGGCACCTGTGCTTTTAGCAACTGCAGAGGAAAAGGAGTTCCATCTTCTGCAGCTTTCAGTCTGTCTAAAACCCTCTTTCAATGGCATTGCAAACCAAGTCATGAATTCAAATTCCCCAGGGTGTTTTTTTTTTAAAAAAAATTATTTTATTATTGTTGTTGTTATTGTTTATTAAATGTGTGGGCCTTTCCTTTAGCTGGGAGGCTACATGGCAGGTGCATTGATCCTGCACCCATTTCACTGGGATTGAGCCCCATTAAACACAAGGGGATTTATTTCTGAGTAAACATGCATAGGATTGGGGTGAGCGAGTCTGAGAGCAGAGCCCTAGGCAGGTCTGTGCAGAAGTAACGCTCATTCATTGAGCTCAGTGGGACTTAGTCCCAGATACATACATGTGCATAGAGGCTAAACTCCGGATTAGCAGTGCCCAGGTTCAGTAGCACCTTCTGCCATCGGGACGCTAACTCTCAGCCCCAGCCCCAACTCAACAGCTCGCATGAAAATCGCCTGGTGCAGTCGCAAAGCAAATTTAAACAGTTTGGACTTGTGTGAGTTCCGCGGGTTTAGAAACAGCTTTCTTACAGAAAGAAGGAATACATTATTTCATTAACAGAGGAGCCAAACTTTTTAGAAGGGGCGTGTGTGAGTGTGTGTGAAACTATGAGGCATGATCCAGTCAAAGTTAAGCAACGCCAAGTCCCTTTGAAATGAATGGCATTTGGGAAGAATGAAAAAAGAAAGAAAGAAAAAAACCTTGCTTTCTTATCTCTGCGATCGGGCAGAGATAACTGAATCTGCAATCTAATTTGGAGGGCGTCAGAGAAGTAGGAAGATAACCAGGCAGAAACTAGATACAGAAGCGAGAAACTTGTTTTCTTTAATGGGGTTGATGCTTTCTGCTACTCTCTAGGTTTGCCTTCTCAGAAAACATGCAAAGGAGAACATGCTCTTCCCTTACCAGTTTGCAGTGTGAGAGGATTAACGCCGACCTACTTTACCTGGGTGTTGTGAAAAGATAAGAGGCGAAGCACGCTCAGCATTTGTTGTTGTTGTTGTTGTTTAGTCGTTTAGTCGTGTCCGACTCTTCGTGACCCCATGGACCATAGCACGCCAGGCACTCCTGTCTTCTTTTATATGCCTTTTATATGCCAGCATTAGAAAACTTTACATAAACATACGGACTATCACCTTGAAAACTGTGTCACGTTTGATTTAAATCTTTCTTGTGCCGGATTTGAATGCTCCAGCCTGTCGATATCGCCCTGTGCCACGTCGTTTCCTTATCATCGCCCTCAAAGCAATATAAATCCACGGTTATTAATTATTATTTTGTTTAGATGTTCTATTTTCTGAAACGTGATAGGACAGAAGTGGGTAATTTCCCTGTCTGAGGGATCCGGGGTGAGGGGGGAGGGAATGCTGAAAATGTGTTCTTGATTTCTGGAAGGAGTGGGCGGAGAGAGAGCCCCTCAGTCATACTGAGCCCAGTAAGCATACTGTACTGTATTTGAGTTCTTCAAGACGGACTCCCTCCTAGCAATGTCTAGCTAGGATTGTGGCTGTAAATAAAGGCCGATCCTATGCACGCTCTACCCTCCAGTCAGTCTCAGCTTGGTCCAGCGAGCAGAGGTTTATTCGAAGTAAAAGAGAATCCGATCTGTTATTTCTTCCATTTCCTGACTGCAGAATTCAAAGTGTACGACCCAGGCAAAATATAAGAATTTCCCCCTCTCCAAATGCCATTCATTTCATTGCTTAATCTTGCTTGAATCCGGCTCCGTAGTTTCACATCCCCCCCCCCTCTGCGTTCTAGAAAGTTTATGTCCTCAGCTAATGCAACAGCATTTCCCCTTTTCTAAAAATAAAAGAAGAAAGGCGAGGAGGGGGGAGAGAGATATTTTTTCTAAATTCAGACACTCCCTGCCTCACAGTCCAAACGTTTTAAATTTGCCATGATGGAACTCAGCAATTTCCATCCAGGCTGCAGCTTTGTCATGAGTCTTTTTTTAAAAAAAAGGGCGGGGGAGGAGAGCTTATGTTCAAATACAATGTAAATACTTCATTTTGTTTACAGTACTTCAGTTTTCATCAGGGTATGTCTCTAGCCAAAAAAGGACGCGGGGGGGGGGGGCGGGGGAGCCCAATTCAAACCAGATCCCCTCTCTCACACAAACACCATTCGCATATACACAACACATAATTTCAAGCGGAAAGTTGTTGTTGTTGTTCTTTTTCCCTTTTTTCAAATTGTATCACACAATGTGTTTTAATTTTCCATTATTTTTAGGCACCTTGGACTACATTTCAGGAAAGGCAGGCCTAGAAATATATTCTCGACTAAATAAGGCTGAAATTCTGTACCTGCTTACCTGGGGGAATGCCCTACTGCAAGTAAATAAAACAAGTAGGAAAATGAGTAGCAGTTTGCAGGACAAACTTACAGAAATCAGTTCAGCTTTCGATTTATTATTATTTTAAACAAGGGGAATAATTTGCCAAAAAAAACTGAGCACTTTTGAAGCCTGGTAATATCCAAGTTTAACTGAGGTGTGGATTTCAATGCAACTCACATACAGACTTAATTCTCACAGTGACATCAGTAGGACTTCGGAGTGCTCCACTGTGGTTGAATGGTGTCTTGTTTTATTTAACAAGATTTATACACCACTTAATCAGAAAAACCTCTAAGGCAATTCCATGAAATAATATAAAATAATCATAAGGAAATATCAATAAAATCAAACTTCAATTCATAAGAAAATACTGACATATTGACATAACAAAAAATGATCAAATATAGATAAATCCAAGAGCTTAAAAGCGATTTATTTTACTCTCCCCCTTTTAGAAGCACAAATCACTTCAATTAGTTATTTATCCTTTCTACTGCTGAAGTTCAAACCAGTATGCCGGTTTCCTTGTTCTTCACATTATTGCTGCAATGCATTAGCTGCTTCTGCACTCTGATGCAGCTGTACTGCCCAAGTAGATTGGAGGGAAATGGGAAGTGTGGCTATTCCCAGGTGTGCACCTTACCACTGAAATCTTTGTCACCTTTTGCGTTGAGTAGATAAGCTCTCACCTCTGCAGTCTGGAGCTAATCCCAGCTAATCCACCTGTCCCACAGTTGTGGTCCTACAGAACCATCTGAAAGAACATTGTAGACCACTGGCAATGCACAGATCGCAATTCAGGAATTGCTACTTGTTTGTGCTTTACGGAATATACAGGAGCGGACAGATTCTAGGCTGGTGGGATCTACTTTAACTTTCACTCGAATTCAGAGATTTATCCACTGGTAAAGGTAAAGGTAAAGGGACCCCTGACCATTAGGTCCAGTCGTGACCGACTCTGGGGTTGCGCGCTCATCTCGCATTATTGGCCGAGGGAGCCAGCGTATAGCTTCCAGGTCATGTGGCCAGCATGACAAAGCCGCTTCTGGCAAACCAGAGCAGCACATGGAAACGCCATTTACCTTCCCGCTGTAGCGGTTCCTATTTATCTACTTGCATTTATCTACTTGCATTTTGACGTGCTTTCGAACTGCTAGGTTGGCAGGAGCTGGGACCAAGCAACGGGAGCTCACCCCGTCACAGGGATTCGAACCGCCGACCTTCTGATCAGCAAGCCCTAGGCTCAGTGGATTAACCACAGCGCCACCTGGGTCCCAACTGGAGGGTGATGCAAAAGATGATATCCACTGGAGGGTGATGCAAAAGATGATATGGTCAGAATTAAAGGATTATCTAGGGGTTTTGTTTTGAGAACAGAGCTCAGACTGAGAAAGAACTCTAGTTTAAAGGCTTGTTGGGGAAAAAGTAGTTCAGTGTACAAAGGTTAAATTTATATTCATGTAGGTTCTAAATAGGGACCCAGGTGGCGCTGTGGGTTAAACCACTGAGCCTAGGGCTTGCTGATCAGAAGGTCAGCGGTTCGAATCCCTGTGACGGGGTGAGCTCCCGTTGCTTGGTCCCAGCTCCTGCCAACCTAGCAGTTCGAAAGCGCGTCAAAATGCAAGTAGATAAATAGGAACCGCTACAGTGGGAAGGTAAACGGCGTTTCCGTGTGCTGCTCTGGTTCGCCAGAAGTGGCTTTGTCATGCTGGCCACATGACCTGGAAGCTATACGCTGGTTCCCTCGGCCAATAATGCGAGATGAGCGCGCAACCCCAGAGTCGGTCACGACTGGGCCTAATGGTCAGGGGTCCCTTTACCTTTAGGTTCTAAATACATAGTGGCCCTGTTCCCTAGCGCGCGCCCCCCAACCAATTGGCCAACCTCACAATCTGAGTAATACCACACAGATGCAGAAATAAACCAAGTCTCTGTGGAAATAATAACCCAAGAAATAAACCAAGAAATAAACCAAGTCCCACTGCCAAATAAGGATTCTTCCCCATAGGGACCAAAAACAGTGAAGTGATTCTATATAAGCACTATCTTTGAACAGATGTGAATTCACCACAAACCTTAGCACAGTTTCACACATTTCTCTGCCCATTCAAACATTTCTCTGCCCATTCTCTGTCCATCCGCTTTCATCATAGCCAAAAGAGGCGAATCTTCAATCAAAGAACTGTCATACTATGGAAGACGTTGCAATGTCTGGGCAAATATCCATTGAGGTGAGGTGGATTGTGCCCCAGGGGGTGAGACGGGATGAGAGGATCCTCAAAGTTCCTTTCAGACTGATGATTCTTAAATAAGTACCCCCATAGCTCTGTTGCCATTAATTGGTGAATGAGCAGGAATGAAGTCCTGGCCTAGAGAAACTTAGAATACTCAGAAAGGACCCTCAAGGGCAGATAAAGCATAGATCATAATGCTCAGGCCTTTGCAAACAAATCCATCCTCCATTTGTTGAACCAAAATATGTGGATTTCAGCTTGACAAATCCGTACAGTCCTAACCATGTTTACTGCAGAGTGAGGTTTATATAATCCCAGGCAAGTGGGGTTAGCATTGCAGAATCAGTTCCACTACCTTCGATGGCTTTAAATACCCAAGATTGAAAAGAACATTCTAGGAAACTCAGTATCATGGTTGGAGTGTTTCCCAAACTTGGGGCTGCAGCTGGTTTTGCACTACAAATCCCATCATCCCAGACCACTACTGGTCCTGTTAGCTAGGGATGATGGGAGCTGTAGTCCAAAAACAGCTGGGCTCAGTTTTGGAAACCTTGGATTAGGTTCTAGAACAGGGTCCCAATCCCCACTCAGCCATGGAGCTTCACTAGATGACCTTGGACCAACCTCAGCCTCTTCATTTGGCTTACATTTCAGGGTTGTTGTGAGGATAAAATGATGAGGAGGGAAACCACGTAAGCCGCCTTGAGCTTGTTGGAAGAATGTTGGAAGATAAAGGAAATAAGCGAATAAGCAAGCAAGCTTTTCGATGGGGTGGGGTTTTTTTTTTTTGTCTGCCATGTTGACTTCCAGCTGTGGCTGTCTCACATCAGCAAAGGCCGGTCCATTTGGGCAGATGAGGCACTGCCCCACTGACCTCAGCCTGCCCTATCCAGCCCATCCTGCCTGCCATTTTACTGACAAGCAGTCCAGGGGGTGGCGCTATCCATCAACTCTCCTCTTTAGAGTCAGTGTCGCCCCTCAGCAGAACCCAGCAGGGAGGTGGATGGGGGTTCAACTCATTGGCTCCACCTCTCATTGGCTCTGGCACCACCTACTGGCAGGCTCCCAGACTTCTACCCTATCAGTCCTGGCAGACAGCAGCCACCACCATCCAACACTACAGAGAGACCCCAGCTTGAGGGAAAGGCTGTGGTTCAGAGCTAAAGCGCTGTTCCTGGTGTACTGTTCTCTAGTGGTTTGAACCACTAGAGAAATGTACTATGTTCTTATGTGGCAGACAAAGAGGAGAAGGAGAGCCTCTTGAAAAACAGCCACCTTGGACCTCCCACGGAGGCCAACCCTGAGAACTCTCCCCATCTTCCCTGCCATCTCCCAGGCACCAAAGATGATGGCAGGAGGATCAAAAATAGCATGAAGGGAGAGTGGGAGGATGGGATTTTTTTGCACTGCTGGCAAAATTTACATCAATCAAAATGGTAGACTTAATTCTCACTGTCATATATAATCACACTAATAAGGTACCAGTGATGTGCTGTCAGCATCATAAAATATCAAGTGCTAGCTATTTAAGAAGAGAGAAAGGGGGTGGGGGGAAACCCCTCCAAGCCTGCTTCTCACTACATTTTTCCTGACAGGTGGTAACATAATTGTGTTTGCAAACAAACACATGACTCTATCAATTCTATCAAATCTGTTTGAGGGCTACGTTTTAGGAATACAGGAGGTGAGTCAACAAACAGGCCCCAGTGGGTCCCATTTCTCTCTCCTCCTCTTGTGGTCTGTAAGTCCTGGGTTACCCCCCCCCCCCAAAATAGGCAAATCTGTCTCCTGCTCCTTTGAATCCCTGAGGGGAATTATGAATCCACAAGGCAAGTTTTCTGTGGTTGGTTTTTGCTAAATGCAAACACAATTGTTTTTCAGTCTCATTTATCTGTGAGAGTTCCTGAAGGTTCCTCATAAGGTACCCACATTTTATATTTCTTGACTCAATATCGATTTCCTCCCCCCTCCAGGTCTTTCTTTTTTTAAAAAGAAAACTCTGAAGAGTTTTGGAGTGGGTATTTCCCCCCCCCTCCAGCCAGCCCAGATGCCAAAGACAACAAGCTTTATGCATCTTTAAATTCAGCAGGTGTTGTTTGCATGATAAGAGACCCTGCCCCATTTTGAAACTGAGCCATCTTAGTTAGTCTATTTACATGTTGGGGGGGGACCCAAATCAATATGAGCTTACAGCATAAGCACTCATAAACTAGAGTCAGTGGCAGACATTGGGATCTCAAATTTCAGAGGTGCCCTGTGTGACACCAAAGTTCAGTGTCCCCACATCTCTCGCATCATCATTGTGGTCCCCCTGAGGCTCCGTGCCCAGTAAAGGTAAAAGCTAAAGGATCCCTGGACAGTTAAGTTCAATGAAATGTGACTATGGGGTTGCAGCACTCATCTCACTTTCAGGCCGAGGGAGCCAGCGATTGTCCACAGACAGCTTTCCGGGTCACGTGGCCAGCATGACCAAACCGCTTCTGGAGCAACGGACACCGTGATGGAAACCAGAGCACACGGAAACACCGTTTACCTTCCCGCCGCAGCAGTACCTATTTATCTACTTGCACTGATGTGCTTTTGAACTACTACCGGTAGGTTGGCAGGAGCTGAGACAGAGGAATGAGAGCTCACCCCGTCACGGGGATTCGAACCGCCAACCTTCCAGTCGGCAAGCCCAAGAGGCTCGGTGGTTTAGACCACAGAGCCAGCCACATCCCTTTTCCATGCCTAATACAACCGAAGTGGTCCTGCTCCCCTCAGCCCGCCTCTTCTAGAGTCCTCCATCAGAAGAGAATAGACACTTCATCAAACTGAGGAACAGGGGGCATACACCTGGCCCTTTAGGTCCGCATGCAGAGGCTACTTTCAGGCAGGTGTTCACAGCTGCATTCTACCACATGGTCTTCCCACAATGATAGTGCAGTAGTGATGGATTTATTCAACTGTATTTTGATCTGCAATGCTTCCCCAATGCAACCGTGTAATGCCGTCTGGAACAGAAGCAGGTGGAAAATAAATCAGAATGTTCATGCTATCAAAAGTTACAGGATTTCAGCTGGCAGTTACGGAACATGAGAAAGGAAGCGGCGTGACTTCCCTAAAACTTTTGCGGGGGCAAGTGGTCTTGAAAGTGGCATTGCATGTGACCCCCCCTGATAGCATCATGAGCCAAAATAATCATGGATGCACAATGAAAAGGATGCCTGGAGAAGTCCTAAGTCTGTTGCCCGAATCCTAAGCACATTAGTCATATTTAAAAGTGCATATGCTATTTGTATGTACTTGGAAGTCCCATTGTTAAGTGAGTGTAGGGCAATATGGGGCTAAAGTCAACATATCTGACATTCTCTTAGACTGAGGCCAATGCCCCAACCTCAAGGGTCACTGCAAATTGTTAGAGGTTGTTAGTGCATAGTGTATTCTTCCTACGCTTCCCAAAGGCAAACAGATAGTCTCTGTTTTGGTGTTTCATGAGGGAGCAGCTCCTCACAGTGGTGTAGCAAAACAAGAAGTTTTAATGGGACCTGGTGGCTTAACATCCTTATTTATCACTTTGCTTCTAGCTAGCTGCCCAGTGTGGAAAAGGTAAAAATTATTCCTATTTATTTATCCTCAATTTTGTGAGGTGGTCTTTCCAGAGCTGAGTCCAACCTACTAACCTCAGATGTGATGAAGTTAGAGTGAGCTCTTGGTGTTCCATTAAAAGAGTTCTCCACTCTTCTTGAAGCGGAAGCAGATGCGAAAGAGAACAGAGATCCTGCACCTTTAATGGATATACTGTATAGAAGTACATATAGCTTATTTTTAAAATGTGGGGCTTTCTGTTCCCCAGGCAACAGAGTCTGTAATGCTTCGGAATACCAGTTGCTGGAAACCACAGGAGGGGAGAGGGCTCTTGTGATCGGGTCCTGTTTGTGGGTTTTCCTACCAGCATCTGGTTGGCCGCTGTGAGAACAGGATTCTGGACTAGGTGGGTCATTGGCCTGATCCTGCTTTATGCAAGAAAAAGTAGCTCCTCATCACAGGGTGAAGGTGGAGAACAGCACAGCATAAATTTAGGAGGAGTCCAACACTCCAGGAAGTATTGGTTGGGAAATTGACTGCTACTTAGAGAAAGCTATCAAGTAATCTTTACTGCAAATGTGCAATTCTATATCATGGCCATTGAAAAGAGGTGTGTTTCTATTGATATATTTTAAACTTCTATTCTTGGCTTTCAAGTGTAAATTTACACCTATGCATTTACAATTTGCACAAGAATGTATTCACTCATGATATGTTTTAGCTCTAGAAAATGCACTAGAATTGCACTTATTTATGCCTGATTGAACAGGACTCCAGATTTTATACAAATGTGCTCTGGATCATAGCCAGACACTGGGCAGATCTGTCAGGAGTAAGCATGGATCAATGGTACTAAATAGTATGGGAAACAGCCTTACTAGAAAAATTAACCAATAAACTGAAACTGACACAGGGACAAATGGAGGAAGACGCCTTTATCCCCTTTATCACATACACAGCCCAACAAGACAATCAATATGGCTAACCTGATTCAAAAACACCCACCCACCCCACTCACACATGAAAACAAAGTTCACTACAGTCAATCAAAGACAAGCAACCACACCCTAGGCCAAACCCAACCTCTCTCACCACCAAAGGAACACAAGCGAATAGTAAAGAGAACCCACACAAGCTACGCTGACACGAAACCCCACACATACATTAAGTAAAATAGAAACATCGCCACCCGACTCCACCCCCACTCACAATTCCCCCCTCCACCTCTTCCCCTCTTTTCTTCCTAATGTAACACTAATGTCTCAACAAATGAAACTGATCTGTAGAAAATGTAACTTGAAAAAAGAGACATTGCACACACTTTTGTAAACCAAGAAATCTTTAGTAAAAAAATACATTTAAAAAACAACAACAAAGGTGCTCTGGATTTTATTTTATTTTTTATTTTCATTTTAGTTGAAATCACATACACACCAACAGTCATAAGTACACACATACACCATGTGTTGAAAGAGCCCATTCTTATGTTGCCGCCCTCCATACCTCTTATAGAGGAGGCACAGGAACTGATCTCAGGGTCCAGGTACGGTAGGTTCATATGAGACAGTCCTTGAGCTATTCTGGTCCTGAACCATAAGATCTGCTTCGGCAATTCTCAATTTACTGTGGTTTTTAAAGGGGTTTCCCCCCTTGCGTAGACAAAACTATTTGGTTTATGTGTCAAAACCAGATGGTATAAAAATCATAGCTGCCAAGTTTTCACTTTTCTCACGAGGAAGCCTATTCAGCATAAGGGAAAATCCCTGTAAAAAAGGGATAACTTGGCAGCTATGATAAAAATACTTAAACAAACAAACATTGTCTTACCAACAATTCTCATTGGGTGGATATATAGATTATATATATTGGACAAAATTGCAAGTAAAAGGCGAACATTTAAAATTGGAGGGCAGATATTATCAGGATCTGCTTCGGCAATTCTCAATTTACTGTGGTTTTTAAAGGGGTTTCCCCCCTTGCGTAGACAAAACTATTTGGTTCTGAATACAACTCTAGACCCAGAAGTGTGGGCTCAACTAGGCATCTCCATCTGGAAACGGGGAGGTGGGGCTGGAATTTCGGCTCTCAGAGCAAAGCTCCCTTCCCCTTCTTTTGTTGGAGGCTGGCATCTCTGGGAGTCAATGGACTGTTACCTTGTTAAACCAGTCTTGCAGAAAACTGTCTCCAGTCAAACAATAGT
Source organism: Zootoca vivipara (assembly GCF_965207765.1). Taxonomy (NCBI): domain Eukaryota; kingdom Metazoa; phylum Chordata; class Lepidosauria; order Squamata; family Lacertidae; genus Zootoca; species Zootoca vivipara. Next base: position 81,176,855 of record NC_142590.1, on the reverse strand, counting down.
GATCTCAGCAAAAGTGTCAGCTCATCCCCTCCCCGCCATTCACTTCAAAGCCTCCTTGGGGCTTATGTAAATGCAACCATTATTAAACAGGGCAATCTACATTATTAAGCCAAGCAGCCTAAGCACCACTTATCCTCGTGTTTTCTTTTTGTTTGTTTTAGGGTTTGAGTTGGGGTGTGTGTGTGTGTGTGTGTGTGTGTGTGTGTGTGTGTGTGTGTTACCTGAGTTAATTATAATTTCATGTCAGTGAATGCAAATTAGTTAACCCACTGGATTTGGTAGGATTTCTCATGACTCTGAAGTGTTACAGCTTCTTAGAGTAACTTTTGCACATTGTTTTCATATATACTATATCTATATACCTATATACCTATGCACACACTTGGGATCTATGAAGTTTATCTTGGCAAACCTTGCATTGTCCTGAACTGGTAGGCCACAATTATTTATTACCATATTGTCCCCAGAATGGAAGAAAGCAGGGTCCTCTATGGGGAGCTGGCTTCTGGCACCAGGCCTATTGACAGACCAACTCTGCATTACAAAGATGTCTGCAAACATGCCATGAAGGCTGGCAACATCAACCCTGCCATCTGGGAATCCCTTGCAGATGACTGCAGTGTCTGGAGACAGGTAGTCAGGTCATGCATAGACCAGAGGAGAAATGAGAGCTGGGAGGAGCCAAGAGAGAAGAAATGCCATTGCGCACCTGCAGCAGGACAAGTGGATAGCTTGACCTCAACCCAAAGGTGCATTCCTCCATCGTCTCCAGATGCCAACCAAACAGCAGTAGGGATGAGCAGTGGAGATAACTGTAGCTTGCCTTGTTGTTGTTTAGTCGTTTAGTCGTGTCCGACTCTTCATGACCCCATGGACCATAGCACGCCAGGCACTCCTGTCTTTCCACTGCCTCCCACAGCTTCGAGAACACTGTCCAACCATCTCATCCTCTGTCGTCCCCTTCTCTTAGTGCCCTCAATCTTCCCCAACATCAGGGTCTTTTCCAGGGAGTCTTCTCTTCTCATGAGGTGGCCAAAGTATTGGAGCCTCAGCTTCACGATCTGTCCTTCCAGTGAGTACTCAGGGCTGATTTCCTTCAGAATGGATAGGTTTGATCCTCTTGCAGTCCATGGGACTCTCAAGAGTCTCCTCCAGCAAAAAAAGAACACATTCTGACCTCTGCAAGAGGCTATTGGTCGCCCCTTACCTCCCAGGAAGAACAGGAGTGTATGGAGTATTAGGGGAGGGTAGTACCTCTGGTGTACACATCATGCTCCTTCTGACATAGTTTGTCTACCTTTGTCCCCCACCCTGCACCCAGCTCTCACCTGTGGCTCCTAGAAACTACCAGCATGCAACAGCAGCCACACGCTGGGAAATGGTGTTGATTGGCTGACTAAACCAGGTGAGGGCAGCTGATGGGTCTCCTTCCCTTGGTGAGTGAGGGACTAGTGCCGCGTGCAAAGACAGGCTCCAGCGGATTGTGTGGGCGAGACCAATAGTCAAGAAGGCAGTTTCTGCACATGCTGTATGTAGAGGGAAGTGAGGGGCAGGTGGGGCTTGTCAACCTGGGACGGTAGTCAAAAACTCTGGTCCTAAACCTCTGCTGCTTTGTGGGATATGTTCAGGAGAAGAAAAGGCTAAGGAGTAAACCCTACACAAATCCAGAGTGGAGCCCCTAAGATGGTTGGATGGCATCTTGTATTCCTCCTTCCAGCAACTTCTGCAGCCAAGCTGGTGCCAAACATATTGCTCTGCTTTCCTTTGGACCACATCAGTGAGGCTGAGAAAGGGGGGCTTGTTGCCTAGGCAGCCCAGGACCTCCATACACACTGCCCAGGCTTGCGCTCTGGGGAAGTACTTTTGGTGCTACTAATGCAGTGGTTTGACTTCACTCCATTGTCTCTCAAGACAGACAGATGCAAACAACAACAATAGAGGCAAATGTAGAAATAGTTATTATAATTTAAATAGAAATGCATTTGCCCAAGGCAGAGAAGTCTGTGTCCAAACGAGCTCAGGTGCTAAATGTTGATACACCATCCTTACCTGTTCTCCCTTCTTAGGGTTTTTTAAAATTGGGCTTGGACCAAAGGACTCTTCAGACAGAAGGCACCTTCCATTAAAGGATTGTCCTTTAACAGCCATTCCACTAGAGGACTCTAAAGTAGGACCCATGACTCCTGTTCTGGTATTGTCATCATCTTTGAACTCAATACAATGGTATTTTATGGGGGTGAGTGTGCCAGCTTTGCATTTGTCACTATTGCTTCCATTTTCCCCCGTGAGCTGGAGTGAAGCTGTGTGAGGTGGATATTCCCTGCACATTTCAGACTTCATTTCGGATCAGTTAAAGCTTCAAACCATCTTTAAAGGCAGGCCCACGTGGTGTGTGCTAATTTTATTGAGATATTATTTTACCTGTATTTTAAATCTTCAGTTCGTATCCCATGTCAAATGGTTTGACTGAAAAGCAAGCTATGGACACTGGCAGGTTTGCACATAATGCTAAGCCATGGTTGAGTAAGCTGTGGTTTATTAAACTATGGTTTATTTGGTGGTCCCGACCCAGCCCAGCTGCTTAACCATGAAACCATGTGGTTTGTTAACCACAAAGAAACTACTCCTATAAGCCATGCTTTTGTTGTTGGTTTAAAAACCTTGCCTTACTTTAACCAGGGCTTAGCATTATGTGTGAACCTGGCACTTAATAAATATATTTGAATTTCCTTGTTTAGAATAAAATAAATAAATAAATCACATACACTACAACAAAAACAAAACAGACCAAAGAAAACCTAACTTGTAAAATTAAATATTTAGCTTAAACGGAGAAATACTATATATTTTCTAAAAATCTGCAAACCTGGAGACAAAAGATTTATGTATCTTTGACATACAATTATTGGCTTCCCCCCTGGTCTTGCTCTGGTGCCTTTCAGAGCATCATGACACACACAATCTTAGCAGGTGACTTTTTTCCCCTGGCTTGCAGACACAGTGACAATGACAGCGACAAATGTCAGATGTTGTTGTACACCCCACAGTAATATTCTCAGGACCTTATACAGGAGAGAACTGTGATGAGAAATGTCTTTTCTTGAATTCTTGATAACCGTCAGGATAACTTAGCAATGAATTGAGGTGAAAAGACAGATCAGAATGGACGAGCTGCAAAACACAGATCTGCGCACCCTGACAATATGTATTTGCATTATTTAGGAAATATTTATTTTCCTCTAGCACAAGGGTGAGAGGAGCCTTTTTTCAGCCCAGGGCTACATTTTGTCGTGAGGGTGGGGTCACATGCTAGTCATGGGTGGGGCCAGATAGAAAAGTGGTTGGGACCTCTAACGCTTTCCTTTTAGACATGAGGCTACACAGCCATGCAAAAGCCAGAGCTTTCTACATATGCATCTCTCTCCAGCCACTCCTCCACCCCCAGATTTCTTTCAATAAGCAGCCTGTAATTTCCAGGATCCCCCTGGATCTCCCACTTTTTAAATGATGTTACATCAGTTGCTTTCCAGCTCTCAGTTAGAGAAGATCAGCATTTTCCCATTTCTTTGAGAACTCTTGGGTGGATGCCACCTGGACCCAGGCAATTTGTCAGTTTTTAATCTTGTCTATTTAGGCCTAGAACCTTGTCTCTCATCACTGCCATTTGCTTCAGTTCCTCAGGCTCCCTTCCTGGAAAAGTTAGTTCAGGCACAGGGATCTTCCCTTTATCTCCCACTGCGAAGACACATGGAAAGCATTCAACCGGCTTCTCTGCAGTCTCCTTGTCCTCTTTTGACTTCCTCTCATCCACTGTGGGGAATGCCAAGGACTGGAGGAGAGAGAGAGAGACCTGAAAGGGTCCTGTGCTTGAGGTTCTCCACTGATACACTACCGTAGCACAGGTGTTCTTGGAGAGGCTAACAAATTCAGTCAGTTGAAGTAACCACAACAATAAAGGAGGATGCTTTCAACAAAACATTTGTCTGTGTTTTATTACTTCTCTGATTCCTAGATAACTTTTCAGTAACTTTCTTCTTCTTCTTCTTCTTGGGCGATCACTTGTAGCTAAGTACAGTGGAACCTCGGTTTATGAACACCTTGGTTTACGAATTTTCGGTTTACGAACGCCGCGGACCCATCTGGAACGGATTAATTCAATTTCCATTACTTTCAATGGGAAAGTTCGCTTCAGTTTATGAACGCTTCAGTTTATGAACAGACTTCCAGAACCAATTACACCCATGCTTTGGGTTAAGTACGCTTCAGGTTGAGTACTCCGCGGACCCGTCTGGAACGGATTAATCCACTTTCCATTACTTTCAATGGGAAAGTTTGCTTCAGTTTATGAACGCTTCAGTTTATGAACAAACTTCCAGAACCAATTGTGTTCATAAACCGAGGTACCACTGTAAGAGTGTCTGCCATGAACAGTTTTAACACAGGTGGCACTGTGGTCTAAACCACTGAGCCTAGGGCTTGCCGATCAGATCGGAAGGTTGGCAGTTCAAATCCCCGTGACAGGGTGAGCTCCCGTTGCTCGGTCCCTGCTCCTGCCAACCTAGGAGTTCGAAAGTACGTCAAAGTGCAGGTAGATAAATAGAACGACATTTCCGTGCGCTGGTTTTGCCAGAAGTGACTTAGTCATGCTGGCCACATGACCCGGACAAACTCTCTGTGGACAAACATCGGCTCCCTCGGCCAGTAATGTGAGATGAGCACCACAACCCCAGAATCATTTGCGACTGGACTTAACTGTAAGGGGTCCTTTACCTTTACCTTTTTTTAGGTAGCCATGTTGGTCTGACACAGTCGATATATATATATATATATATATATATATATATATATATATATGAATAAACATGTCCAGTAGCACCTTAGAGACCAACTAAGTTTGTTCTTGGTACAAACTTTCATGTGCATGCACACTTCAGTGAGTCCGTAGGTGACTCTGGAGGCCAATTCTGGATCTGCACATCTTTCCACAGTGGGGACATTGGTTTCCGGGTGGGAGTTGATCACGGTGAGGGTTTGCCAAGTGTGCCTTCCTCTTACATGTTTCTCCCTTGCGTCCTCAAAGCCCATGACACCTTTGGTAAAGGCTGTTCTCCAATTGGAGCTCTTGCAGGCCAGTGTTTCCCAGTTGTCGGTGTTTATACTACATTTCCATTTTTAAGTTCGGAATAGAGTACGGTAGTTGCTTTGGAAGACGATCATCAGGCATCCGCACAACATGACCAGTCCAACGAGTTGATGTTGAAGAATCATTGCTTCGACACTGGTGATTTTTGCTTCTTCCAGTACATTGGCACTAGTTCGCCTGTTTTCCCTGTAAAAAAAATCGGAAACACCACCACCAAAAGCAATCCCCCTCTACAGGAATACAGATGTCAGAAACCATCATTTGATTAAATTGATGAGGGGGGGCGTCTTCTTATTTTGTGTGTGGGGGGTTGTTTAAGAAAGACTGCCTTTTGTAACACCTGACCCATTTTGTACAGAGGTCGTGTGTGTGTGTGTGTGTGTGTGTGTGTGTGTGTGTGTGTGTCCGTGCCCCCCCCCCCCGTCTAGAGCGGCCACCTTTAAAAACAAGCAAGCAAACAAAAACAGTTCTACTCCAGTGCATTTAGAGGCATCCTGATACATTGGATGATAATCAACCAAGGCATACTCAAACATGCCCAAACTTAGACATTGATTCTCTGAGTCTACTCTGAATACTGTAATCACCTACAGCAGGGGTGGCCAACTCCCAAGAGACTGAGATCTACTCACAGAGTTAAAAACTGGCAGTGATCTACCACCCTTATTGGGGTTCAGGTCAAAGTTGTTGAACTTTTTTTAGGAAGGAGGAAGACAGATTTTGGGGGGGGAGGTTCAGGTCAAAGTTGTTGAGCTTTTTCAGGGAGGAGGTAAAATGTTGAGCTTGTCTTAGGGGAGCCACAGTTGTTCAGCTTCTTTGGGGGGGGGAAGCCAATGATCTATCAGTGATCTACTGCAGACATCCAGTGATCTACCGGTAGATCACGATCTACCTGTTGGACATGCCTGACCTACAGCAACCTTCATCACCCTCCTGTCCTCCTGCTGATGAGAATTTTAGTGCAAAACACCTGAAAGGTGCCATGTTGGCGGAGGCTGACCTACAGGTGCCAAGCAGGTAGTGCTACATACCAGGAAAAGTCTTGGCTGCAAAATATCTGTGTGCAAAAAGGTGTGTGTGTGTGTGTGTGTGTGTGTGTGAAGTGGAAAGTCTGACTCTAGTTTCAGCCAGTCCCTTGGAACAGCTCTTATCACTCCTTAAAGGGAAAATAGTCCTCAGGTTCCTTGCTTTTGTAGTCACGCCATAATTAAAGCCAGCAGATTCAAAGGATGTGATGCTACTTAGTCATCGTGACAGCAGTTTCTGTATTTCCAGAGAGTACTTAATAATAAACTACAACCTGTCACCCATTCTTTCCAGTGGGAATCCTATGCATATCTACTCAGAAATAAGCCTCATTGCGTTCCATGGGACTTATTCCCAGGTGTGTGCTCTGCATAGGATGGTAGCCCTTTTTTATGTATACCATGGATTGCAGCCATTCTGAAAGTTTTCTTTTTAAAAAATTTAAATAAATTTTATTAATATTTTCCACAGAAAAATAACAATACACAAAACACAAAAGAAGGTTATGAAAAACAAATCCAAATCTTACAAATTAATAATATAAACACTAAAAAAAAAAACAAACCTAGATTTCCACCAATCCCACAGCCCCTCCTTTACATCTCACGGTGTCTTCCTGTATTCCTTATCATCTAGCATCTAAATATGTATCACTCTTTCTTATCCTTTCTATTCTATTTACAAGCTTATTCCAGACTCAGCCAGATTTCTGTCCTCGAACCTTGTCTTTTAAGGTATTCATTTAGGCACTCCCATTCCATTTTCACTGCACTTTTTGGTTTTTGTCTTATTATATCTGTCAGTTTGGCTAACTCTAAGTACAGTATTCACAAAGCTTACATAACCGTTCTCCCCTAGTGGGTATCTGATTCCCTTTCCAATACTTATCTACCAGAGTTCTTGCTGCAGATGTAACGTATAAGAAAAAAATGTCATTTAATATTCCTAAAAGGAATGCCTTTGGCCTTTTACTATATGATGTTCTTAATATTTTCCACGAAGAAATAATGTTTTCATATTAAAACAATTAAAAGCAACAGGAACCAACTTTCTTCTTATTGCCCACCACCACTATTCACAAATTGACTTTTTTTTAAAAAAAAGGTATTGTTTAATATGTTGTGTTTGAATTGCTACTGGATCAATACCAGCCAATCGTTTTCAGGCTGTTTTTCATCCCCACATCCTGAAAAAACAATTTGGATACAACATCTTAAGAAATGTTTTCAGTAATCAAAGAACATCAGAACCTAACAGAAAACCCTAATAATTGATTTTTTTTCTGAAATCAAACTACTAGAAAAATCAAATAGTTTTTGATCTGGTAACTAATTGTCAAAAACTCCCAATTTTCTTTATATATATTCTTTTTTTTAAAAAAAAAAAGGCATGGTGGATATTAGTTTTAATATATACAACACAAAACTACAACCAACAAATTTTCCCCTCCCCCTATACTACCGGTCTCTGGTATTAAGGTGAGAATTTTATTATTCTCTTCCCCCCTCTCACCCCCCCTTACAGTTACTCAGTGTCACATATAAGTAAAAAACAACAACACCTCATTTTAGATGGATTTAGTTGTTAAATGTTTCAGTTTAACCTATGTTGATAAACATAGACTTGTAAGCTTAGTAACAGAAAGGCAGAGTTTAAATAATTTAAATAACACTGCTGTTTCCACCCAAGTTTTGTGTATGAATAATGGGAATTTCTTGTATTCATTTTTCTAAAAAAGAAAGTCCAAAAGTGTGATCCTAACCACGCCTATTAAGAAGGAAGTCATATTGAATTCTATGGGTCTTACTCCTAGGTAAATGGGATTAGGGTTGCTGTCTCACATTGACAATTTGCATCACAAAAAAAGATACATTTCAGCTTTCAGCCCTTTCGCCTCTCAAAGGACTAATCTGCATACACTGGGAAAGTTCCCTTTAAAAGTCCAGTGATAGAAACTGGTTTCATCCTCCATATCACTCAATTGACTCACTTGAGAGACATATAGATTAGATTGCCCATCAATGCAGCTAAAGGTGGCTATCACATTCAACACCTCCACCCTTTTGAGATGGATGAAACTGGCGGCATTCCAGCAGGCATGAGAACTAAATGCAATGATGCTTGATAAATTCACAGATAGCTGCACCTGAAAATTCCCTTCCTGAAAATTCCCTTCCATGGGAATTCTGTAGGAACTATTTTAGAGAGTCAACCCTATATCAGAATTGAATAGGTTTATGCAGAAGAAGAGGAAGGAGGAAAAGAGCTGTTCGGCAGTGGAATTTGCAGCCAAGGAGTGTGGTGAAGTCTCCTTCTTTTGGAGGTCTTTAAGCAGAGGCTTGACAGCCATATGTCAAAAATGCTTTGATTGTGTTTCCTGCTTGGCAGGGGGGTTGGACTGGATGGCCCTTGTGGTCTCTTCCAACTCTATGATTCTATGAAAAGGATCCTTCCAGGAACAGACTCAAAGGGATGCTTTCGCCACCTAAAATGGAGTAGCTTTGGAAGGATCTTAGCGCACAAAAGTCTTTGGGGTCACAATAGGGGAAGTTCTGGAAGCCTGAGAGCTTCTTGAACAGGCATCCCCAAACTGTGGCCCTCCAGATGTTTTGGCCTACAACTCCCATGATCCCTAGCTAACAGGACCCGTGGTCAGGGATGATGGGAATTGTAGTCCAAAACATCGGGAGGGCCGAAGTTTGGGGATGCCTGTTCCAGAAGTTACCTTAAATAAATAAGAACTGAGTTCCCTTAAATAAATAAATACTGAGCAAGGAAAAATGCATTCTTGTTATAAAAATTCCTTTCAAGTTGCTCCAAATGATCTGAAACAGGTAATTTTTTAAAACCTAGTTTTAGGTCCCTTTTGCCTTTTAAGCATTGTGTAGAACAGGCATCCCCAAACTGTGGCCCTCCAGATGTTTTGGCCTACAACTCCCATGATCCCTAGCTAACAGGACCAGTGGTCAGGGATGATGGGAATTGTAGTCCAAAACATCTGGAGGGCCGAAGTTTGGGGATGCCTGGTGTAAAAGATAAGATTATGGCAAGAAAAGCTGCCAATTTATTATTATTTTTAGTGGTCCTTCTTTGCCTTTAGTAGCAGGTAGAAATTAAGCTGCTGACTCTTCCCCCCCCCCCAAAAAAATTATCTCAATCCCAGGAAAAACTTCCTGGACTCAATTTCTGCCTGATAGGGCTGCCATTAGTAGCTCAGGAGCAGAGCCAGCGAGTATGCAGCTGGCAGGTGCAACTTTTTCTCTTCAGTGCTGCAGACATGATAAAGACTGGCACCTGCCAAAATTCCCTCTCCAGCTAAACAGCAATTAAAAGACAAATCCTGCCCCCCCCCTCCACTTTGCATCTGGTCATTTGGGTGATAAAATCTCAGGAGTTGTGGAAATTGAAGCACCAGACCTTTCTCACACTCATCCATGAAGTTCTGCAACATCACCAAGACAATAAAGCAAGAGTCTTATCTGAGCCAGGCCTTTAAGCCTTAGACCTGTCTTGCAGCCGATGGTGAAACCTGTTGCCAAATTCCTCTGCTGCAGGTTCTATGGACATCTTTCAATCAGACCTCCCTGAGTTATAACCCACCAAACTGAATGCCATCAATTGTAGCCTGCCAGGTACGTGACAACTCACTCCTAGGAACATGTCAAAATACCTATTTCACAGAAGAAGAAAGATGCTCAGATACCCACTGCTGGGGGGGGGCTACAAAAAGAACACCCCTCATATAAACCCAGGAAATTTCTTCAAAATTTCAAAACCACCTCCTTGAAAAAGACGGGCAACCCTCCCATGCAAAAGAGGGCAGATAGTACAACCTGTAAGGTAAAGGTACCCCTGAGCATTAGGTCCAGTCGCGGACGACTCTGGGGTTGCGGCGCTCATCTCGCTCTATAGGCTGAGGGAGCTGGCGTTTGTCTGCAGACAGCTTCCAGGTCATGTGGTGGACAGCTTCCAGGTCATCTGGCGAACCAGAGCAGCACACGGAAATGCCTTTTACCTTGCTGTGAGAGTGGTATCTATTTCTCTACTTGCACTTTGAAGTGCTTTCGAACTGCTAGGTTGGCAGGAGCTGGGACCAAACAATGGGAGCTCACTCCATCAGGGGGATTCGAACCGCCGACCTTCTGATTAGCAAGCCCTAGGCTCTGTGGTTTAGACCACAGCGCCACCTGCGTCCCTGCACAACCTGTAAAATATAATTGACTGCAATGAGATGTATGGATCCTCCAGACCAATATAACCTGACCCCTATGCAGATAGAATACGCTGCAAACAAAAAAGGAGACAGAACACGCCACCATACAAACAGAAATATACACAAAAATGCAGCCAGGAACATGTGCATCCCTCAATGAACAGGGAAAATACCTTGTGAGAGTCACTCCTCATCCCCTAAAATTTATCAGGCACCAGCAGGATCCTTTCCCCCAAGAGTTTTAGGCAGAGTCTGCCTCGCTGCCCCTGCCACCAGCTGCTCCATAGCCTTCCTTTGCATTCCCGTGAAGAATGACTCTGGGCTCACATGGGGCCCAGATTCATTCTGAGGGGGGAAATGGAGAACAACAACAACAACAACAACAACAACAACAACAACAACAACAACAACAACAACAACAACAACAACAACTTATTATTTATACCCCGCCCATCTGGCCGGGCTTCCCTAGCCACTCTGGGCGGCTTCCAACAGAAAAAGAAAACACAATAATGTATTAAACATTCCTTCCAGCAGCATCTTAAAGACCAACTAAGTTTTTATTTTGGTATGAGCTTTCGTGTGCATGCACACATGCACACAAAAACTCATAGAAAAATAAAAACGTAGTTGGTCTTTAAGGTGCTGCTGGAAGGAATTTTTTATTTTGTTTCGACTACGTCAGACCAACACGGCTACCTACCTGTAACTAGAACTCTTAAACATTAAAAGCCTCCCTGAACAGGGCTGCCTTCAGATGTCTTCTAAAAGTCTGGTAGTTGTTTTCCTCTTTGACATCTGTTGGGAGGGCGTTCCACAGGGCAGGCACCACCACCGAGAAGGCCCTCTGCCTTGGCTTCTCGCAACGAGGGAACCACCAGAAGGCCCTCGGTGCTGGACCTCAGTGTCCGGGCAAAATGATGGAGGTAGAGACGCTCCTTCAGGTATACTGGACCGAGGCCATTTAGGGCTTTAAAGGTCAGCTGCATATACTGCTCTTCTCAGCAGCCCAACTACCAACCAAATATTAAAAATCTGGAGGTGCTGGGTCTTAGCAACTACTTTGGGAGAAGTGTGGGGATGCCTTGGTGCCCCTGGGCACTGTGTTGAGGTCCCAACAGCAGCAAGACATGGGATTTATTGGGCACCAAGTTCACAAGTTTGTGCGGTAGAATAAAAACGCACCTTTTCCCTGATTTTCCTTCTGGAGTGAGGGAAAATCTTTGACCCTCTGCATTTGGTTGGACCCTCCTGTCATTCCTGATCATGCTGGTGGGAACTGATAGAAGTTGTAGTCTAACAATATCTGCAGTGCCACAGTTTCCCCAGCTCCTGAAAAGGTCAAATAGAACACTATAAACACAGTGTTTTACCAAAGTTAAAGGTAAAGGTAAAGGGACCCCTGACCATTAGGTCCAGTCGTGACCGACTCTGGGGTTGCGCGCTCATCTCGCATTATTGGCCGAGGGACCCGGCGTATAGCTTCCAGGTCATGTGGCCAGCATGACAAAGCTGCTTCTGGCAAACCAGAGCAGCACATGGAAACGCCGTTTACCTTCCCGCTGTAGCGGTTCCTATTTATCTACTTGCATTTTGACATGCTTTCGAACTGCTAGGTTGGCAGGAGCTGGGACCAAGCAACGGAAGCTCACCCCGTCACAGGGATTCGAACCGCCGACCTTCTGATCAGCAAGCCCTAGGCTCAGTGGTTTAACCACAGCGCCACCTGGGTCAAATAGGGTCCATCCTTAGTAAATAGGGACAGCTGGGTCATGTGAGTTTATATAATCAAATGAGCTACAGTATTTGAAGGAAGCATGTGATGTCAGTGTGATAAACCAAATCCAAAATAATGCTCATTTTCATTACTGTACATGAAAATAATTTGGTGGTGATAATATGATACAGAGAATCTCCAAATTGCCAAGGGATCTTGCTTATATTTATTTACTTGATTCCATTTATATATCACCATAAAAAAATATCAAAGTTACAATAAAAGCAATTTCATAGATAAAAGCTACCGTAGTTAATGCCTAAAAAGAATTAAAATCCAGAACAGATACAGACTGGGGTATAATAATTGCAAGATGTAACACTATATATATATATATGTGTGTGTGTGTGTGTGTGTGTGTGTGTGTGTGTGTGTGTGTATACACACATACACAATGAAGCAGTGAGTGTTGCAACAATTACAAGCTTAGCTCAAGCTGCAACTAGTAAGATTTATTTTTTTTATTTTTGACACTGCTGCTGCATTGCTGAGATAATGGACCCATTGTGTCACCTAACAGTACTTGATGAACAATGGAATTCTGTCACATAAAAGATTGGCCTAGGTCTCTGAGAGTAATGAATTTGCATAACCCACTCACAGCCTCACCAACCCATTGATCAATCTCCAACTGTTAAAAGCAGTCTGAATTCAATCACCCCATTGAGAAAGTATTTGATGCCTAAGTCTCTGGCTGTTAATATAAATAAATAAATCCAACCAGTAGTTTCTAGGCACCAGAGAAAGTACTGGCAGAACTGTTGAATAAGAGGGTGCAAATACGGTAGTTCGATTCCACAAACTTAAACTCACCATGGCTGGAAAGAGAGGTGAGATCAAAGCAGTGTGGAAATTAGAGATGGGGAAATGTGTGACTATCCGACTCAAGATTCTAGGGCTTTATTCGTAGAGGGAGGGGTTAACATGAGCTGAATGGAGAATGTGCATAAACACTGGTTATTATGGACATTCACCAGTTGTTGCAGAGAATGGTTATGCAGTTAGAAGGCGAACAGAGACATGCATGACCTTCAAGTGATCTTCCAATTTTTACATCATTCATTAATGGATGCATTTCACACATTTGACTGGTAAACATGCATTGATGTCCAAGTGAAGAATATGCAATGTTTGCAATGCCCTGTTTAATGCTGTCAAGTTGTACACATTCTTCAATGTCATTTGGAGACTATGCACAGTAACCGGGCAATCTGCGGTTCATATCTGCACATTCCCCACATGGCTGGTGTCTTTTTACACGTTCGGTCGGTGGTTCGAATCCCTGTGACGGGGTGAGCTCCTGTTGCTTGGTCCCAGCTCCTGCCAACCTGGCAGTTCGAAAGCACATAAAAATGCAAGTAGATAAATAGGAACCGCTATAGCGGGAAGGTAAACGGCGTTTCCATGTGCTGCTCTGGTTTGCCAGAAGCGGCTTTGTCATGCTGGCCACATGACCTGGAAGCTATACGCTGGCTCCCTCGGCCAATAATGCGAGATGAACGTGCAACCTCAGAGTCGGTCACGACTGGACCTAATGGTCAGGGGTCCCTTTACCTTTTAATGAGGGGGACAGATTTCAGGCTTGTCAGATTTGGTTTTCTTTTGTTTACTTGTTGTTGTTTTTGTTGTTTAGTCATTTAGTTGTGTCCAACTCTTTGTGACCCCATGGACCAGGGCACGCCAGGCACTCCTGTCTTCCACTGCCTCCCGCAGTTTGGTCAGACTCATGTTGGTAGCTTCGAGAACACTGTCCAACCATCTCGTCCTCTGTCGTCCCCTTCTCCTTGTGCCCTCCATCTTTCCCAACATCAGGGTCTTTTCCAGGGAGTCTTCTCTTCTCAAGAGGTGGCCAAAGTATTGGAGCCTCAGCTTCACGATCTGTCCTTCCAGTGAGCACTCAGGGCTGATTTCCTCCAGAATAGATAGGTTTGATCTTCTTGCAGTCCATGGGATTCTCAAGAGTCTCCTCCAGCACCAGAATTCAAAAGCATCAATTCTTTGGCAATCAGCCTTCTTTATGGTCCAGCTCTCACTTCCATACATCAATCCTGGGAAAACCATAGCTTTAACTATACCAGGCATCCCCAAACTGTGGCCCTCCAGATGTTTTGGCCTACAACTCCCATGATCCCTAGCTAACAGGACCAGTGCTCTTAGAATCATAGGAGAGAGAGATCCCAAGGGTCATCTATTCCAACCTCATGCAACCTCTCACATTTTTACCAACCAGAGCCAGGTATGCAAAGGATATATAGTTAGATTTTTTTTTAAAAGGGTGCTTTGTAGAACATTCTGAACCTAGGAACCTAGGAATTTGTTTTCAATGTTGGAACTGAATTCACAGTCCTTTCCACACAGAGGTCCTTTCTTCATTTCAGCATTCAGGTGGGAAAAGTTCTTTCGCTGTGGCATTTTTATTTATTTTTTGCTTCATTTATGAATTGCTTCCCATGAAACATCTGAAGCCATTAACAATAAAAACATCAGCAGTAAAAACATACAAAAATCTTTTCAGATCAAGTATTAGTGCAGCCCCACCTGCAAAATAGCAACCATCAAGAACTGTCTTAGATGGCCATTGAAACTTTTACCAGTAGCTCCTGAATGGCCTTGATTCATTCACAAAGATCCATTCATCACTAATCTCAACTGCCCTGTGATAAACCAAATGTTTTAAAAGACTATGGGACAATTCAGTTGTTCCAGGGGTGGGGTCTCCCAGGTGTCTCAAGGGACTCAGGATTCTTCCTGTGCTTTGTGCCCTCTTCTGAGTGCTTTTATCTGGCTGAAAAAAATGTATCCTTGAACTGTGATAAGATGGCTCCCCTTTTCCTGGGGGGGGGGCACATTGCAGGCAGAGATCCAGGACCTCCAAGTGACCCGGCAGTGGGAGGAGGGATGCTGCCAAGTCTTTAGGACTCTCAGTCGAGTCATGCCCCCCCCCGGCTAACCAATTGGGGGTTGGTCACCACAGCACGCTGGGGGGGGGGCAGCCTCCATTCACCTCCTCCATCGGATCCCCCAGCCCACCCACCCTCTTTTCTTGCATTGCTTGACTATGGCCTTGCTATGACTAATGCCGGTCGCCTAGTTGTTGGGGCCAGGTAGGAATTTTTCCACTTGGCAAGTTGGCACCAGCCATTTGGTTTTCACCTACCTAGTAGCAATTGCCACAACTTTGTAAGGTTAGGCATTGGGTAAACCTTGTTATGGGAGGGGAGGTTGTTGCCTCCGCCTGCCCCTCCACACTAAGGATATCCCATTAAAGGGATCCGTGGGTGTGATTCCTGTCTGAACCCTGGGCATGGGCTAGGGCCATGGCATGACCCCATCGGTGACCCTGGGGGAGCTCTTAATTGATGTATATCATAGGGCTCCCCCTATCGGTGGTTAAACCTTTGAGACTTCCTGCAGACAGGCAGGAGTCAGGAGTCACACCTGTAACCAATAAAGTTGTGGCCTAATTTATCCCATTAACCCAACATATTCGCGTCTGTGTGTTTATTTCTGAGGGAACTGTGCCCCCCCCCAGGCATCGCCATGCAATGCTTCTTGCTTGCCTGGACAGAGGATATAGAGCTGTGAGGCTACTGTCATTTAAGGTACATAGGTAAGAATTTGCCTCTTGCTCCACCCACTTCTTTCTCTGCCCTCACCCACTGCTGGCAAGTGGCCTCCTGAAGGCTGCCAATGAGGGGAATGTGGCCCTCAGACTGCAAAATGTTCTCCACCCCCTGAGCTATACTTACTTGTTGAGCAAAGTGCAATGGAGGCGTTATTCTCATTCCTTCATAAGGCCTTATGGCACAAAGTGGTCATCGTGGCAAGTAGGCAAGGGTGGACCGCTCCTGGTTTTAATCTTTCCTTTTGGTTTCCGGAGGTGTACTAAACTACTGTGTTGCATTTTTAATCAGGTAAATGCACTCTGTCAGAGAGGCCTTTGGGCTGAAGGAAATTTGTCTGTGTGGTGTTGCTGTTTTAAATATAAACCAGAGAAGATGAAGTTAGATGAGGGTAATAGTAAAACTCCCAAGCAAGAGGAATTTTTTAAACTGTTTCTGAAATATGCTTACATGCAGTCTTTCCACTAACAGGCCACTGTTTGAAATTACAGCTTATATTTCAATAAGACACAATGCAGAAGGGAGAATGGTGGGAAATGGAAAAGGGAATTGAGCACATTCGGGTTCTGTGGCCTCTGAAGGAGATAATTCTGAGAGGGGAGTAGCCAAATGCCAGGTAGTCGGAGCCATGCAGATGCTTTAATTTGTTGGAAGCTGCCCAGACTGGGGCAATCCAGCCAAATGGGCAGCATCAAAAAGGTAAAGATAAAGGGACCTCTGACAGTTAAGTCCCATCGCGAAAGACTCTGGGGTTGCGGCGCTCATCTTGCTTTACTGGCCGAGGGAGCCGACGTTTGTCCGCAGACAGTTTTTCCGGGTCATGTGGGCAGCATGACTAAGCCACTTCTGGCAAAACCAGAGCAGTGCACAGAAACACCGTTTACCTTCCCGCCGGAGCAATACCTATTTATCTACTTGCACTTTGACATGCTTTTGAACTGCTAGGGTGGCAGGAGCAGGGACCGAGCAACAGGAGCTCACCCCATTGCGTGGATTCGAACTGCCGACCTTCCAATCAGCAAGCCCTAGGCTCAGTGGTTTAGACCACAGCATATAAATTACAAATTGTTGGTGGTGGTGGATGTTGCTGTACAACCTCTCCTAGCTTGGTGGCGTGGGACCTTAACAGTTCTGGGAGAGGAGGATCCATGAGTTGGTTAGACCAGGCCAATGGAGGGCCTCATATCGTGGGGCTTCCAGCTACCCAAAAACATATTGAAAACAGGAGGGACACAGGGCACACAGACAAACCTGACTACCCATTGATGCCCCACCCTGGCCACGTGGTTGGCCAACATGTTAAGGAGCTCCCGACATAACAAGATGTATATATGTCCATCTTGCAACAGGAGACCATGATCTGACCAGGGAGTTCCATAGTTCAACTTTCCTCAGGTTAAATACAGACTAGTTATGGAGGTATCATGACTCAGCTTCCCCATTTGGGGCAGAATTTGCTGAAAAAAGCAGTGACATCACCTTACCAACAAAGGTCCGTAGAGTTAAAGCTATGGTTTTCCCAGTAGTGATGTATGAAAGTGAGAGCTGGACCATAAAGAAGGCTGATTGCCAAAGAATTGATACTTTTGAATTATGGCGCTGGAGGAGACTCTTGAGAGTCCCATGGACTGCAAGTAGATCAAACCTATCCATTCTGAAGGAAATCAGCCCTGAGTGCTCCCTGGAAGGACAGATCGTGAAGCTGAGGCTCCAATACTTTGGCCACCTCATGAGAAGAGAAGACTCCTTGGAAAAGACCCTAATGGTGGGAAAGATGGAGGGCACTAGGAGAAGGGGACGACAGCGGACGAGATGGTTGGACAGTGTTCTTGAAGCCACCAACATGAGTTTGACCAAACAGCGGGAGGCAGTGGAAGACAGGAGTGCCTGGCGTGCTCTGGTCCATGGGGTCACGAAGAGTCGGACACGACTAAATGACTAAACAACAACATTGCTGAGTTAGAGATTGCTGGCATTTACCTAGACAGGGCTCAGGTGGAGTAGGGCAGCACTGAGATGGAGGCTGCAAGGATGCACTGGCAGAAATGATGGATTGGCTCTGCAGATGCATCCACTCAGCTGCCCTGCCCAAGTGTCATTGAGGTAAGGTGCAGCAACAGCAGTTTGGGAAGGCACCTGTGGAAAACAATATTTTCCTATGAACGTCTCAGCAATCATTTCCACAGTGAAGATCTCAACTGGCGGTGCCATCAGACTACATGGCCCAGGCTTGTTCAACCAGCTTGAAGACCCTCATATTAATTCCAGTGTAAGACAGGTGTGTTTGCTTTCATTTTTATTGCAGCAGAGCTTAGCATTTTGAAAATCCACACCTTGACATCATAGATCAAATATTTAAATATACATACTAGAGATCTTTAAATATACATACTAGAGATCTTCTGACCTTGAGCCAGACATCTTGGAGAGTGAAGTCAAATGGGCCTTAGAAAGCACTGCTAATAACAAGGCCAGTGGAAGTGATGATATTCCAGCTGAACTATTTAAAATCTTAAAAGATGATGCTGTTAAGGTGCTACACCCAATATGCCAGCAAGTTTGGAAAACTCAGCAATGGCCAGAGGATTGGAGAAGATCAGTCTACATCCCAATTCCAAAGAAGGGCAGTGCCAAAGAATGCTCCAACTACCGCACAATTGCGCTCATTTCACACGCTAGCAAGGTTATGCTTAAAATTCTACAAGGCAGACTTAGGCAGTATGTGGATCGAGAACTCCCAGAAGTGCAAGCTGGATTTCGAAAGGGCAGAGGAACCAGAGACCAAATAGCAAACATGCGCTGGATTATGGAGAAAGCTAGAGAGTTCCAGAAAAACGTCTACTTCTGCTTCATTGACTATGCAAAAGCCTTTGACTGTGTCGACCACAGCAAACTATGGCAAGTTCTTAAAGAAATGGGAGTGCCTGATCACCTCATCTGTCTCCTGAGAAATCTCTATGTGGGACAAGAAGCTACAGTTAGAACTGGATATGGAACAACTGATTGGTTCAAAATTGGGAAAGGAGTACGACAAGGTTGTATATTGTCTCCCTGCTTATTTAACTTATATGCAGAATTCATCATGCGAAAGGCTGGACTAGATGAATCCCAAGCCGGAATTAAGATTGCCGGAAGAAATATCAACAACCTCAGATATGCAGATGACACAACCTTGATGGCAGAAAGTGAGGAGGAATTAAAGAACCTTTTAATGAGGGTGAAAGAGGAGAGCGCAAAATATGGTCTGAAGCTCAACATCAAAAAAACCAAGATCATGGCCACTGGTCCCATCACCTCCTGGCAAATAGAAGGGGAAGAAATGGAGGCAGTGAGAGATTTTACTTTCTTGGGCTCCTTGATCACTGCAGATGGTGACAGCAGTCACGAAATTAAAAGACGCCTGCTTCTTGGGAGAAAAGCAATGACAAACCTAGACAGCATCTTAAAAAGCAGAGACATCACCTTGCCGACAAAGGTCCGTATAGTTAAAGCTATGGTTTTCCCAGTAGTGATATATGGAAGTGAGAGCTGGACCATAAAGAAGGCTGATCGCCGAAGAATTGATGCTTTTGAATTATGGTGCTGGAGGAGACTCTTGAGAGTCCCATGGACTGCTAGAAGATCAAACCTATCCATTCTTAAGGAAATCAGCCCTGAGTGCTCCCTGGAAGGACAGATCGTGAAGCTGAGGCTCCAATACTTTGGCCACCTCATGAGAAGAGAAGAATCCTTGGAAAAGACCTTGATGCTGGGAAAGATGGAGGGCACAAGGAGAAGGGGACGACAGAGGACAAGATGGTTGGACAGTGTTCTCGAAGCTACGAACATGAGTTTGACCAAACTGCGGGAGGCAGTGCAAGACAGGAGTGTCTGGCGTGCTATGGTCCATGGGGTCACGAAGAGTCGGACACGACTAAACGACTAAACAACAACAACACTAGAGATCTTAGTATGCCAGAGAGTGTGAGACTGTGCTGTAGATAATAAGTGAAGAGTCTTGCAATTGTGGAAATTTACTTCCCCTTCAAAGGATGGGTGGGGGGCAATAGTCACCAAATTTTCTTGAGAGCTAGACAGGAGAGATAACTTGCCCCACCAGAAGCCATCAGGTGGAACTCCTCCAGAGCTCCTGGTGGCCCTTTCAAATGCAAATGCAGCTGTTTCTTTGAAAAAAACAACGCAAACCACCCATTCAGTGTCATTGAAATTTATTGCGAAATATTTTATGCTGTTAATTAGGTACTAATGATGGATGGGGGAAGAACATTTCCTGGCTATTAAGTCAAACCTTCTGACCTTTCAGGTCAGTATCGGTCACTGGGAAATTACTGTTTTTTAGAAAGGGGGATGAGTTAAAAGAAAGACATTACCTTTTAAGGTTTTTGAACCTTGCCCATGCTTTTAGTTGCAAAATCAGTGTCCTTTGCAGAAACTGCAGACCTACTGGCTCACCATAATAAGCGGGCCAGGTTTTTCTTTTTACATGGCTACTGTTTAGAAAAGCAAGATGCAGTGTTCTGCTATGATGACATATAATCCATCATTGTTTTCATGGCAGATTCTGTCTGTGGAATAATCAAACTAAGGAATTTCTGCACTGCAGGAGATTGGACTAGATGACCCCCCATGGTCCCTTCCAGCTCTACAGTTCTATGAATCATAGAGAACACCTTTGTTACTTTTTTGGTTGGACTTAATAAAGGTATTACTGTACTGTGGATTCTGGATTTCTATGATGGATGAATAGAGCTACATCTATCGCTGTGTGCAACCTGCCTGAGAAGGCAATTGCACCTCAGTGTTTCTCAAGGGGGACATTTGACTTCCTTTCCTGGGATGGGGTTAGGAGGAGTGGAATGGACTAGCAAGGAAAGGAGAGAGAAGAATGCAGCTACCTGGTCTTTCCCCCAAATCAGGCTGCAAAGGTAAAATGGGCAGGCCAGTTTGAGATAACTCTGATAGAAGGCAAAGGGAGATCAGGAGATTGAGGCTTAATAGCAGGGTGTTTTCATTCCTTGGACCAGGGTTGGGGTGACTGTCAGGTCACCTCCACACAGTCCTCATTTTGCATGAGCGATTTAGGCAGAAGCCGGTGCCTAAGGTTGTTGTGGAAGCTCAAGCCCAAGTAAGAGAAAATAAATAAATGCCATTTGTGAATTTCTTCCCACTGAGCATCCCAAAACGATTAACATAACATATATAAAATAGATTCCTGCATTGCAGGGGGTGCGACTAGATGACCCCCCCCCTATGGTTCCTTCCAACTCTCCAATTTCATGATTCTATGAATTTAAGAAAATAATTATTAATAGCGAAAATATTTTTAAACAATAACACATAAAATCAAAACAAAATAAAAAAATCCTTCCAGTAGCACCTTAGAGACCAACTATGACAAACTTAGTTGGTCTCTAAGGTGCTATTGGAAGGATTTATTTATTTTGTTTTGACTGCATCAGACCAACACGGCTACCTACCTGTAACTAGTACATAAAATCAATTCAAATTCATGACAGATACCCACTGAGATAAAGATTTTAGCAGGCTTGTTGAAAGATGAATGTTTTTAGCTGGAAATACAATAGGGAAGGGACTGGTCTGGTATGCTTTTCCTAAGGTGATGGCAAAGCAGTTGGGCTTTGGGCCTCCCACAAGAATTTGGTTGGAGTGAGAGTAGCTCAGTTTGTAGAACACTAGACTATTAATCTCAAGGTCCTGGGTTCAAGATCCCTGGGTTCAAGATTCCTGCATTGCTGGGGGCTGGACTAGATGCCCCTCGTGGCCCCTTCCAACAATTCTATGATTCTCTGATCACTGTGGGAACAGGATGCTGGACTAGATGAACCACTGGCCTGATCCAGCAGAGTTTTTCCTGTGATGATGGGACCAATCACTCTGGATGCTTAAGGTGTACATATTAAATTCCTAATGATCTATCAGTTTTGAAAGCTAGTTGAAGCCTCCGTGCTCAGGAAGAGTTTACCTGCACCACTTTCCAAGGACAAACAATAGATGAAGTGAATCACCTGCATGTGATCTTCCCAGAGGCACTTGGCTGGCCATTGTTAGAAACCATCCTGGATCTGATGGACCTTTTGCTTAATCCAGCCGAGAAAATGTGCATTAAATCACTTTTGTATTGCCGCAGAGTGACCAAGCTGTCAACTTGCCAAAAAAAAAAGAGAGGTCAGAGGTCCAACCTGTTGACTTACTTGTTTGAAACAGAACCTTCCCCCACAAATTCTTTCCACATATCTTCTAATTTTTTTACTGTCACTGTAGCAAGCGTTGTCTCCCCAGCTGCAAGTTTTATGATGCGGCTGTTTGGAAGGAAATATTGCAAGAATGAGATCACTGCGAGATCTGGAGTTGCCGTAAACATTGCTTACAAGTTTTGGATATTGTTTTGTTCTTCTTCTGCTTAGGTAACAATTTGGGGAAAGGTAAGGGAGGTGAGCTGATACCATTTCCAGTTGTTGCAATGTCTGTCGATGACAGTAAATAGAAGTAAGCTGAGTTCCATGTCACGCAAAAATCTGGGTTGGAATGGAAAGAAAGGGATCTGCTCACATTTCAGAATAGGATGCAATATTTGCTTCTTTCCGAAAAATAGATTTTCACTGTTTCTACAATTTTTCCGGCGTGCCTCCCCAAGAGAGGCAAATTAACTACAACCCCATAATTTGGATTCCCCTCAAAACCTGTGCCAAAGTTTTGCAGTTGTTTTGCAGCAAAAAAAAAACCCACGTTTTGCAGCATCCCACAAACTGAGTCCTTGGTACATGAAACACCGGGTCCGCACTTAACATGAACTACGAACCCCAACATTTGGAATCCCCTCCAAACCTGTGTTTTGCAACATTTCACTGAAGGGTGGAATAGACATTTGGGGGCTTTGCATTTAAAGGTAAAGGGACCCCTGACCATTAGGTCCAGTCGTGACCGACTCTGGGGTTGCGGCACTTATTGGCCGAGGGAGCCGGCATACAGCTCCCAGGTCACGTGGCCAGCATGACAAAGCCGCTTCTGGCGAACCAGAGCAGCACACGGAAACGCCGTTTACCTTCCAGCTTGTAGCGGTACCTATTTATCTTCTTGCACTTTGACGTGCTTTCAAACTGCTAGGTTGGCAGGAGCTGGGACCGAGCAACGGGAGCTCACCCCATTGCAGGGATTCGAACCACCAACCTTATGATCGGCAAGCCCTAGGCTCTGTGGTTTAACCTACAGCGCCACCCTGCAACATATTATCCTGCAACATATTTGCTGTGGGAAAAGCCATGCACAAACGGTGACTGAAAGGCACACATCCCAGATATAGGCATGCATTGCACACCCAGCCCTTCACAGGAACTGCTGAGCTGCGTTTATGAGTGGCCTTGGACCAGTCACTCTCAGGCTAGCCCACTTCATAGGGTGGTTGTGCTGATAAAATGGGGAGGAAGAACCCTGTGCACTGCCATGAATTCTATGGAGGAATGGCAAAACATGGATTTCATTAAATAGATGCATACATTTTATCCTTATGCTACAGGTGTGTTTTTTTGGGGGGGGGGTATTTGGTTGTTTTTGTTTTTGTTTTGTGGCTTGTGGTTTTATACTCTAATTTTATCCTGTGAGGCCTGCAGGTATGGGGTGGTATACAAATTTAATAACTAATAATAGGGACTCAGGTGGCGCTGTGGGTTAAACCACTGAGCCTAGGGCTTGCTGATCAGAAGGTCGGCGGTTCGAATCCCTGTGACGGGGTGAGCTCCTGTTGCTCGGTCCCAGCTCCTGCCAACCGAGCAGTTCGAAAGCACATCAAAATGCAAGTAGATAAATACCGTAGGAACTGCTACAGCGGGAAGGCAAACGGCATTTCCATGTGCTGCTCTGGTTTGCCAGAAGCGGCTTTGTCATGCTGGCCACATGACCTGGAAGCTATACGCCAGCTCCCTCGGCCAATAATGCGAGATGAGCGCGCAACCCCAGAGTCGGTCACGACTGGACCTAATGGTCAGGGGTCCCATTACCTTTAATAACTAATAATAATAATAATAATAATAATAATAATAATAATAATTACAGGTGAAGGCAGAGAAGATTGAGGTCAGAAGAGCAGGGCCTTGTCTAAGATCACTGTAGAAGCTCAAGTTCAATCAATTCTTACTACATCACGACAGGTGTGAAAATTGCTCCTTTATTTTGGGGAAGGATCATAGCTCCCTGGTAGAGTACATGATTTGCATGCAGAAAGTATCAGGTTGAGTCCAAGTAGGGCTGGAAAAGATCCTGCCATAGAACCTGGAGAGCTGCTTTCCAGTCAGTAGACATATTACTGAGCTAGATCACCCCAGACTGACTTGGAATAAAGCAATTTCCTATGCTTTGTACTCCAGAGGAGCAAAAAAAGACCCCAAAAAACTTCACTCAAACACCTGCTTCTCAGGGCTTCCCGTAATGTTCAAAGCCACTTTTAGAACAGGACATGAGTGAGCTTTCTGGAACTAGGAGAAATTTATGTTTCTCAACAAGTTGCTGGGAAATTGCCAGCGATGTGCATCTCCATGATGTCCAGATAGTCAGACGCAATACATATGACCAACACACTGGACAGGGAAGGATGTCCCCCAGAGTGTGTCTAATAAACCAACAAAACATTATTTATTTATTTATTGCCAGCATTATGGGAGAATGGGGCTCCCAGGTGCTATCCCATTGCTCAGGTCCAGACCTCCTTAACATTCATCATGGTTAGTGCATCATGTTCTTTCATACCATGGCCCAGAACCATGATCCATTTATTTACAGGCAAGTCCCATGTTCAAAGTGTTAGGCTCGCTGTTTTTAACATCTAACATCAATGTGTGTGTGTGTGGTTTGATGATTAAGCAATATATAAGTCTTGTAAAATAAAATAAAATAAAAATCCAGTTACAACATTCAGATAGCAGGCGGTGATAAAGACCTGTACCTGTACTAGCCAAATGGGTGGGGTATAAATAATAAAATTATTCTTATTATTATTACCTGGGGCCCTGGAGAACCCATCCCAGAACAGAAAATGGTTGCATTCACACTATACAGTGCTACCTCTGGTTATGAACTTAATTCCTTCCGGAGGTCCGTTCTTAACCCAAAACCTGCTCTTAACATGAGGCGCGCTTTCGCTAATGAAGCCTCCCGCTGCCACCGAGCCACCAGCGTGCAACTTCCACTCGCATCCTGGGGCAAAGTTCGCAACCAGGAGCATCTACTTCCGGGTCAGCGGAGCTCATCACCCGAAGTGTTCGTAAGGAGGACGGTACGTAACCCGAGGTTCCACTGTACATTTGAAGCACATGGCTTCCCCCAAAGAATCCTGGGGAAAGTGGTTTGCTAAGGACGCTGGGAATTTTAGCTCTGTGGAGGGTAATCCAGAAACTTTTTACAGCCTGCCAGTCATAAGAGCTGATGCTGCATAAGTCTTCTATTCAGTTATGTCCCTGGAAAGGTCTTTAAGTTTGGGCCAGTACATATCTGTCCGGTCGTCCATTCCCAACCATCCTTGTTTTTCCTGACCACATTGCGCAATTATCTCCCATCACACGTTGTCAGACCATTTTTATTTGGCCCTGCTTGAAGCAAAAGCTGCCATTTTCTATTGGGCTCGCCATCAATGTGGTTTCCCATCCCATAAGGCTTCTGCTCCTGACGACGTGTCACAAAACCCTGACGAGATGTGCAAGGAATGACCCCTGGCAAGAGGTCAAGGCGTTGCATAACCTCCAGAGCTAATTTGGAGCCAGTCACTGTCACAAGGGGAGCATCCAGCCTAATTCAGATGGGAACAGAAGCCCTTGAGAAAGAGCTGCTCCAAGGGAAGGCTCTAAAAATACGCTGTGATGCCTGCTCACAGAAGAGGAGGATGAAAAATGTACAAATGCTCTAATCCCCTCCAATCCCTCCCATTGCAGAGCTGCGGTGGCACAGGTTGTTTGCAATTATGCGCTTCTAAGTGCTGGTTTAGCTACTTGGGGAAAGATGCCAACTGAATTTTGGTGCATTAAAGAAAACAAAAACAAGAAAGGGAGAGGCTGGGAGGGAGGGAAGAATGGGCTGATACCTACAGGATCTGTTCTGTCTGCTGAAGGGGAGAAGAGAGCTTCATTCAAGGAGCAGATTCACCTGCTTAAAGGGCTGCAGAGAAGAACTCCCCGGCAAACATGAGTAGGCCACGCACCCAGGTCCGGCCCTGCAAGGAGGCAAAGCGAGGCAGCAGCCTCAGGCGCCAAATGCAGACAGAACTACATACCATGCACCCTCTAAGGAAGCTTCCTGCCCTCAAGTAGGATGAAGGATTCTGTCCCATTGCCTGTGTTGACGTAAGATTTAAATTCCAGTCTAGGTCATGAATCCATAGCAGAGGAGGAATGACTACTGGGAGTTGCGCAGAGAGAAGAAACTCTATGGTGCATCTGCAGCAGCAGCATGGACAACTTCATCTGCCCCAGCTGCAACAAAACATGTCTCTCCCGTATCGGTCTCTACAGCCACAGCAGGTGCTGCAACCATCCAACCGTTTGACTTCACTCCTAAAGACTCACTTCTGAGATGGACGGATGCCAACATTGATGAATCCATGGGGCTTCTCCATCATATCTAGTTTGGCCCTGAGTGATGCGGCAGTAGTTCTGCCCTATTTGCTTCCCGACAGCACAATAATGAGATATCATTGTCCCTGGGTGCATCCGGATGACTGGTTTATTAGACACTCATCCAGAGAACAGATGACATTGGTTATTTATTGAGCATTCATTCTGGTTTGTTGACAGGGAGGTTAGATGAGTTGCATTAAAGTCAGCGTTATTCCACACTTTCCAGTGCATTTTCCCATCACTTCCGTTATCACACACAAACAAACAAATACTGATGTAGGGTGTGGGTTTGTCATACAAGACCTTACAATAATTGCACAACCTGAAACTGCAGGATTGTGGTTGTATTGCAGCAGGTTCTAGCTGAATCTATACAGATCTGGGTAATGGTCAGCTCCTGGATCAGAGACTACCCCGAATTCTATGGGTTAAAAATATAGATAGCAAAATAATAGTGCTCGCTAAAATAGCAAAAGAATAAACATCTTATATACAACTTCTTTTAAAAAATTTTTTATTAAGGTTTATAGAGAAAAATACGAAACTTAATTCCCCCCTTTTTAAAGCAAACCAAGTCTTTCATCTAGATACAATAAAAACACAAAAAACTGGGGGGTGGGGGTGGGGGGGTGGAGAGAGATTTTTTAATTTAAAAAATCATTAGAAAAGAAGTTAAAAGAGAAAGAAAGAAAAATAAGATTCAGACAGTAAAGAACTTCTGATTCTTCATCTGTCCACTATATAAAAACAATCTTATGTACAACTTTTTGAGTTGCATTGTGGAAGAAATATAGGGTTCAACACCATCACCATCATCAATACTTAACCTTGGAGGGTTTTTAGCAAGACGGAGACATAGATCAGGGCTAGATTCTGTAGCCCTCCAGATGTGTTCCATCAGCCTCTTCCCACCTGTCCAATAGTCAGGGTTGATGGGAACTGGGGTTCATCAACATCTGGAGGGCCACAACTTTGCCAGCCCTGTCTTAGAAGCTGGGTCACTAAGTCTTCTTCCCAGCAATTCAGCCCCAGGACAAATTGGTTTCTCACTGCTTCTTATTTTTAACCTCTGCTTATGTGTCTCAGAAAGGAGAAGGATAATAACTTGGGGAGAAAAGAAAACTCCTTAATGATCTCCGAGTGAAAAACCCGACACCCGGCGCGAAGTGTTATTATCCCATTTTTCCTTGATTTGGTGGCGCCCTTAATGAACATTTAATGAATGTTGTGACATTTCAAATTGTCTGGAGCATCCCGGGATGAGCAAGATAACAGGGGCAGAGCCAAAACTCCTTGCCTGACTCGCTGTGGTCTTTAATTAGAACTGGCTTTTTTAATTCTTTTAATTTGTACTCTCCGTTTAAATAACCTCTTCCTGGCAAGGGTTGAAAAGGAGTATCCTCCTCTCTCTTTTTTTTCTTCCTTTTTTTAATTTGGAGAGTTAGGCAGAACCTGGTTAACAGTTGACTTCATCAGAAGAGTCATCCTGGCACAATTTTCCAAGGCACCGAAAGTCCAGACTCGAAAAGTGCAAGGGAAGGGCCGGGTTATTTGGGTCAGAAGAAACCCCCTAGGATATTGACTATGCTGCTACATTGACTAAGTCACTTGCAATGCTGCTTTGGTGAGAGTTGAGCCAGGCCTTGTAGCTCCTTCTGTGGTTAAGGAGGATCCCCTTAACTCAGGGGTGAACAAACTTTCTATCCCCAGGGACCACTCGAGAGGGGTTGAGAATCCCTGAGGCCAACCAGTCACAAAATAGCGACAGATAGAGGCAGTTGTTGTTGTTGTTTAGTCGTTTAGTCGTGTCCGACTCTTCGTGACCCCATGGACCAGAGCACGCCAGGCACTCCTGTCTTCCACTGCCTCCTGCAGTTTGGTCAGACTCATGTTGGTAGCTTTGAGAACATGGTTATCTTGTCCTCTGTCGTCCCCTTCTCCTAGTGCCCTCCATCTTTCCCAACATCAAGGTCTTTTCCAAGGATTCTTCTCTTCTCATGAGGTGGCCAAAGTATTGGAGCCTCAGCTTCACGATCTGTCCTTCTCAGGGCTGATTTCCTTCAGAATGGATAGGTTTGATCCATGGGACTCTCAAGAGTCTCCTCCAGCACCATAATTCAAAAGCATCAATTCTTTGGCGATCAGCCTTCTTTATGGTCCAGCTCTCACTTCCATACATCACTACTGGGAAAACCATAGCTTTAATTATATGGACCTTTGTCGACAAGGTGATGTCTCTGCTTTTTAAGATGCTGTCTAGGTTTGTCATCACTTTTCTCCCAAGAAGCAGGCGTCTTTTAATTCACCATCTGCAGCGATCATGGAACCCAGGAAAGTAAAATCTCTCACTGCCTCCATTTCTTCCCCTTCTATTTGCCAGGAGGTGATGGGACCAGTGGCCATGATCTTGGTTTTTTTTTTATGTTGAGCTTCAGAGGCAGAGTTTGACATAAGTCAGCTCACAATTTCTGCCTTCATTCTCATTCCCACTGATACGCAATTGCACTGAGGAAGCTGCGAAATGATTTGCTGCAACGATGTTGGGGCAGGGAGTTCTTTGGCTTGGCTTTTCTCAAGCTCAGCACCGATATTGGCTCCGATATAGGTAGATTTTGCCAATTCGATTCCTCTGAGTCAGGGGTGGGGAAACATTTGGCCCAGTGGGCCAGATCTTTATCTTCCCCTGCCCTGCAGACCAGTTTTGACTAGTCGGTGGGACCGCCTCCCTGTCATCATAGTCACATCAGGTGATTGACAGGTGGGTTGGCCCACTGACCTGTCAGAGTTGGCCCATGGGGATGTGGGGAAATAGTAACCAAGCAGATTTGAACTTCCTGTGCATCAGCTCATGGGTGAGGAGTTCAATCCTACTTTCTGCAGCAATGGTCTGACAGCTGTATCTCCACCGGCATCTCTACCCACATATGACATCAGTTGTGGGGCAGGTGAGTGTGGTTTTTGGAAAACAACCTTGTGGGCCAAATGGAGAAGCCTGCTGGACCAGGTTTGGCCTGGGGCCTGGAGGTTCCCTACCCCTGAGTGGAGAAGGTTTTTTATTTCCTACTTCCCTGCCTCTCGCAGTTCTTTCAAAGGTTTTGGTTTTTTGTTACTCATCTCTGCTTCTCCTTCCAGGCTTATGTATCCTGTTCAGCTGCCGAGGCTCCCAGTTCCTTTCATCCTCCTTCCTGGCTCCTTTTACATTTACTTCTTCCTCCTATAGTAGCTTCCTTCTTTCTCCCCCCCCCCTCTCTATTCCCAGTTTATTCATTTAACAAAATGTATATACCGCTTGATTGCAATAAAACTTCAAAGCGGTTTGCAGACAATTTATTAAAGTGTTGGTAAAAGACAATTAAATACAGGTATTTAAAAAAGAGTTTAAAAACTACAGTAGTTAAGAATAAACGAGAAACAAAGTAAAACTCAACCTTTGAGTTGTATCCAGTGCAAGTCCTACTCAGAGTAGAAACATTGAATTAATGGACATGACTAACATCGTTTTATTAATTTCAGTGAATCTATTCGGAGTATGACTTACTGTAGGCCATATTAACATATTTAAAGCACTATGATGCCACTTTAAACAGTAATGGCTTCCCCAAAAGAATCCTGGGACCTATAGTTCGTTAGGGGCGCTGAGAGTTGCTAGGAGACCACCATTCCCTTCCCAGAGTGGTTTAACAGCCAATCCCTCTCCACAACTTGCCCAGGGAGAGGAATAGAGACCGCCTGACCCTTCTCTGCACCCTTAACAAAACTACAGTTTCCAGAATTCTTAGAGGGAAGCGGCAACTGTTTAAAAAGGTGCTTTAAATGTATAGTGTGAGTATGAACTTAATTGGCTACATCCCTTTATCTCTACCCTCTTTCAGGGCTCTCTCTGGCCTTTTCCCCTCAGAGGAGGGAGAAGAGACTTTGTAGCTTGATAGGAGACCAGGTGGGGGGCACATGAAGGATGGTGTGTGAAGTTGGCCCTACCACAAGGCAGAACAAGGCAGCTGCCTCAGGCGGCAAGATGCTGAGGGGCAGGCAGGAGGCGACGGCAAGGTGTTGGAGAGCAGGGATGCCCATTTCTTAATGACTACTGCCCTCAGGTACAGTGAAGGATATTGCCCCATTGCCAGTGCTGAATGGACAGGGATCATGGCATCTGTAGTCTAATGACAATTGGAGAGTTGCAAAACCTATCCTTTTCACATCGGGTTAACGCAGCTCATGGTCACCAACTACCAGCCTTTGGTTCCATGGTCTAAAGGACATTCGAGAGACATTCATTCCCGCACAGAATTCTGGGCGCTGCAGTTTGTATAGGCTTGTCAGGAATTGTAACTCTGAAACGTAAATTACAGTGCTCGGAAATGTTCGAGGGAAAGAATTTCCTTCAAATGCACTTCAGAAGTCTCGTGTCTACACAGCCACAATCCCCAACGCCGAGCCAGTGGGGTGTTCTGAGGGACCCGTGGTCCTTTAGATGCTGCTGGATTGCATCTCCCATGGTGATTGGGGCTGATGTAGGGAGTCTCATGGTGTCTATAGGGATGCAGGTATCCCACCATTTGGGTTAGGCTTAGGCAAGTGAGATCAGACTCCAGGTTCCTGTTCAGCTGCAAATGTTCAAGGGGCGATCTTGGGTCGGCTAGTCTCAGCTGAGGCTACTTCGCAGGGTTGTTGTGAGGAGAAAAGGGCTAGAAATCACACCATGTGCTCCATTTTGAGCTTTTTGGAGTCAGGGTGTATTTCATAGAATCCTAGAGTTGGAAGAGACTACAAGGGCCATCCAGTCCAACCCCCTGCCAAGCAGGAAACACCATCAAAGCATTCTTGACATATGCCTGTCAAGCCTCTGCTTAAAGACCTCCAAAGAAGGAGACTCCACCACACTCCTTGGCAGCAAATTCCACTGCCGAACAGCTCTTACTGTCAGGAAGTTCTTCCTAATGTTTAGGTGGAATCTTCTTTCTTGTAGCTTGAATCCATTGCTCCGTGTCCGCTTCTCTGGAAACAGAGCAGAAAACAACCTTTCTCCCTCCTCTATATGGCATCCTTTCATATATTTGAACATGGCTATCATATCACCCCTTAACCTTCTCTTCTCCAGGCTAAACATACCCAGCTCCCTAAGCCGTTCCCTAAACCGTAATTTGTATTACGAAGGTCACAAATAATAACAGAATCCCAGGAGTGGGCAACCTTTTCAGGGATGAGGGTGACATTCCCTTGGCAGAGGGGCAGGGAAAGTGGTCAGGGCCCCCATACCAGTGGTGAGTGGGGCCTAATCCAATGGGGGTGGGAGAATGCTTTTCTTTCTCTCTCCCTTCCATTCTCTCTCTCTCCCTCTCCCTCTCTCTCTCTCCCCTCCACCCCCGGGACATGCAGAGTCACTACAATATTGTAATTAAGCTTCATTTGGGCTACATTATCTGCTTACTGTGATTTTGAGCCTAGATCTTTTCTTTTTACATTTTTATTTCTGGAATAGCGATTTCTGGAATTCCATCCTTCACCTCCCTGGCCTATCCCACCAGTTGTAGGATGTGCTGCTGGCGCCATCAACTGGGCAAAGCTGACAACTGCAGCTTATCCTCAGTTTGTTGATTATACCTGAATGATTCCTGTCATTATAACCTTATTGGGTTTGTTGGCACATTTGGAAACTTGCCATGGGCACCGCACACATCCCACAACCAAGCAACCTCACCTATTGGCACTTGGCAACCCCTCCTGTATGCAGATGCTGCTGAATTTACACTTCACGTTTTCCATAGTGTTCAGGTGATATGACAACACAGCTTTACCTTGTCCAAATTCTAGCGATGAAATTAATCTGGGCAATAATTATTCACTTGTATTTCCAGTTTTCATGGGGGGATGTTAAATTATAGTCACAAATTAGCATTTGGAGGAGACCTTTAGAGAAGCATGTGGGAAATGACCAAAGCTTTTTATTTTATTTTATAAAATATCTCTTTAGATATGCTCACTTCACTACGTTGGCTGCTTCTGAGCATT
This sequence comes from Zootoca vivipara, assembly GCF_965207765.1. Lineage (NCBI taxonomy): Eukaryota > Metazoa > Chordata > Lepidosauria > Squamata > Lacertidae > Zootoca > Zootoca vivipara. Next base: position 81,144,445 of record NC_142590.1, on the reverse strand, counting down.
CATTCCAATTAGTTTGTGGGGGGGGGGGTTAGACAATGCGGCATCAAGAAATTCTGCTGTATTTTCCTGTCACTTTCCTTATCTCAAAAAGTTATTTATTGCCTTTCTCCCCCACCTTCTTCTCCAAGGTACCAACTCCCTGGGACCCTGGGTGCCCGAGCACCCACAAAATTCCCCATGAAGGGGCAGGGCACCCACAAATTTTGATGCCAGGGCCATGCATGCTGCATGGCACCCACAGCCCTGGGCACCCAAGCTGGGACTCCTGCCAAGGAATTCAAGGTGGTGTACAAGGTTCTCTCCCTCCTCATTTAATCCCTGCAACAACCCTAGTTCCCCAAGTCCTAGTCCGACTATACCATGCTGCTTTTAGGGGAAATGGGTTTGTTGCATGAATCAGCTGTAATTGCATAAACTGATTTTGCTGGTGTGGGATTTAATATCACCAAAATTAGTGATAATCTGGAAGCACCCAAGGTGTGGCATACTGGAACGGAGAACCACACTGTCTTCCTGCTACTGCCCCTGTGCATTCCCTTGAATGAGAGTCAAGGGTAGCAGAGGCAAGATATGACTGCCACCTTGAAGTGTTTGAAGACTAAAGGGGGAACTCAACTGCAGAGACCATCACAAGGTGTTTGCACAGGTACGAGGGGCCACCGTGAGCTCAGCACATGCACTTCCTGAATGGATGGTTGGGCCAGCAACCAGAACATGCCATGACCCCAGTGCCCTGTGCTGAGCACTCCTAGTAACCCTACAGCTACATGCCTGCAGAATGAATGATCCAGCATCTTCCATGGCTGTCCACACCTCATGGCAGCCTCCTGTATGATTGTTGGAATTCCTCATACATCAACCACCAGTCAACAGCAGATGCCCACGAGCTGAACTGCACCTTTCTGACAATGCCAAGGCCGGTTCTGATGCCCAGTATTTTCCTGGCATGTTGACGGCTGCAGTTGTCATGTGGCAGAGATCAAGGGGATCAAGGATCAATTCCACTGCCGAACAGTAAGAGCTGTTCGGCAGTGGAATTTTCTGCCAAGGAGTGTGGTGGAGTCTTCTTCTTTGGAGGTCTTTAAGCAGAGGCTTGACAGGCATATGTCAAGAATGCTTTGATGGTATTTCCTGCTTGGCAGGGGGTTGGACTGGATGGCCCTTGTGGTCTCTTCCAACTCTATGATTCTATGATTCTAAGGCTGCCCCAAGAATGCAGTGTTTGGTACCTATAGCCAGAAACACTGGTTATTGCTCATGTTCATTAGTTAGCCAGTGCTTGGCTAGCAAGACAACAGCTCTAATACGGAGGGCTTCAGCGACAGCTGAGTTCCACCTTTGCAAAAGACCAATGAAAACAGAGGAGAAATGCTTGGCTGTCCAAATCTTCATCTCTTCCTTCTTTGTGGACCTTTGCAGACTGTCGCAGTTTTGTGGGAGGAATTCAAATGCATTCAGAAGCTTTAGCTTTGCAACGCTGAATCAGTGATAGAAACTGGGATGGAAAAGCTAGATGCCAAATGGCTCCTGGGATCTGGGTTGTGGGCGCCAAAACAGAGTGTCTAGTTGCCTTTTTATCCGTGTGTGTGTGTGTGTGTGTGTGTGTGTGTGTGTGTATAGGCAACACTTTTTATTTATAAAATAATAAATAAGCATGAACTAACATGCAGTTCACATAAGAGACACATTGTTAATATCACATTGTTATCAGAAATTGCTAGTACATGCTTAATTTGGTGTTTACAATAAAAATATTGGTATAGTACTTCAGTTTTCAAAACACTCTACTCTTTATTGTTAAACTCCTTAACATATTGTCTATCCTAAACATATACTCCAAGGCTTCAAAGCGACATCATTTCAGTAATCCTTCAGTGTCAGCCAGGCGCAAGAAATGTCACCCAGGTTTTTTGATGTGCTCGCAAATGGAGAATCCTTAGGTGCAAAATGCGTCTGGCACCCTGCTAATTTCGAACCCTGAAGTGGATTAAAGTGCTGTGCTGCCCTAGTGCAACAAATACACTTAAATACACACACACACACACACACACACACACACACACACACACAGGCGGTTTTTTGGTTTGAGGTGAACTAATAGCCAATGGGAAGATGTCTCAATGTCCCGCAAGCAAATGAGGATGAATGAAGGATGTGTGAGCATTTTCATATAACCACCCTGAGAACAGTAAGAGCAGCACCTGCAGCTGGAACTTTATTGCCTACTAACTTTCTTTTTGCTCAGTGCTTATGTTTTAAAGTCTAGATTATTGCTTTTTGTAATATTAAATTTATTCTATATTGTCCCGTTTGAATTCATTGATACGTTTCGTAAGCTGTCCCTCTCTTAATAAGCAGACCCTGATTGTGCATGGTTCACTGTGGAAAAGCATTATGCAAAGAAACTAAGGGCTCATCCAGACTTCCTGCCTCTTTCCCCTGGGAAAACCTGGTCTTTGCTGCTAATTCATGACAAGTGTTGATTGGGTTTTCCATTGATTGACATTTGTTCCAATTCAGCAGTAAAGATCAGATTTTCGAAGGCAAAGCAGTGAGGCCAATGGGAATCTTCTTTGACCCCTGCCTAGAAAGCATGGGACAAAGGGAAGCATGGATGAACCCCAAATCAAATCAAGTCAAACCAGAACAAATGATTGATAAAGAATGCATGACACAAACCCCTACACTAACAACTAGGCAAGAGAACAAAAGAATAATATGCCCCAAGTCTCTACCCCCAACCGCAATGTCTAAGACATGTCGAAGTGTTCTCTCGCTAAATGCAAATGAGCTGTGAGAAAGACTATATGAATTGGAAGTGGAGATGGTAGATGTACCTGACCCTGTTTATCTGTTTTTTTAAAAAAAAACCTTAATAAAAACTATTTCTTTTAAAAAGATAAAGAATGCACGTGGTCTGTATAAGTTTCATGTGAGCAAATAGGGATGCATGCTGATTGAACAGGTCAAATGGAGAGATGCTGTGGGCACCTTCCAAGGTTCAAGTAGGGAAAGGCATTGCCAACTTTTAGAAGAATATGGAAGTCAGCAGAAAGGAGTCTTAAGCGACTTGGCTTCCCCCTCCAGATCTGTGAACGAGCTGAAAAGATCGCTTACACCCACATCTTTCCGTGCAGCACTGCGAGAGCTCATAACTGCGAGAAGCACTTATCAGATTTAAACCTGCGAAGGGATATTAAAATATAATTATCCCCTTTCTTCCAATTAAGCTTGAGCACTGCTGAGCCTCCTGCTCGGAAAATGTGACACTTGTAATGGAAGTTAAGCTCCAACAGGTGCCTGCTCTGTTTCAAGCTTTATTTAAAAGCACATCAATGTTCACTCCTGAGGCAGTCCAGACACACAGCCTTTGCTCAAGGCAAAACAATATTCCTGGGCAAGATCTTTCCATTCAAGATAATTGCAACCAGGGAGCTGTGCATTTAGTGCATAGTAGCGATCGCACGGCCATCGGTTTGGTTCCCAGCACAATCTATGCTACATCCACTCCTGGCATTTATTCCTTTTTTCGTGTTTCAACTCAAATGTGTTGAGAATAAACAGTTTTGGAAAGGGAAACCAGTGTCTTCTAAAGACATGGGACTTTCCAGATGTACTAGAGGCTGCAAATACACCCTACATTTAAAGTATGTGGCTTCCTTGAAATGAATCTTGGAAATGGTAGTTTATCTGCCACAGACTACAATCCCCGGCACCCATAAAAACTACACTTCCCAGGGTTCTTGGGAGGGGAACATGTCCTTTTAGCATGCTTTCAATGTAGGAATTCCAAGACCCACCAACTAGGTGGGAAATAGTGGACACAGGCTAAGGAACAGCGTGCTTCTGAGTTTATGCTCAGCTCATAAATTTGTCAACATACCAGGACCAAGTTCCTTCAGGTCCCAGAACAAGTCCTCCCACCCAAAAATCAACTCCTGGTTTCCCTCCTCCCTCCCTCCCTGCATATTCTTTTCCAGCATCCTAATAGGGGATGAGCTTAGCTGTCCTTGAACTACTAGAAGTGACAGAAACCCCTGCTTGATCTGAGACCAACCAGCAGATCCCAAACTACCTTCTGCCTTCCCTGTTGTAAGGAATCTAAACCTGTGCTTTGGAGCAGCATCTCCAGGTGAGGAAAAGCTGGACCTTTTCAACATCTGCCTGCCATAGGACTATTAGAGGTGGCAACCAAATTAGGCCCAGTAGGCAGAGGGTGATGGGAAAGTTTTTTTTTACGAACTACTCCATCAGCTCAGTTCCCAGAAAGAGGAAGGCAGAAATGAAGAAACGCCCACCCTATAAAGTTCTTAATTTTGTTCACCATAGCACGGGTGAAGTAAAGATCTATGTGTGATGCAGGTTGGGGAGACAAACGGAGAGCCAGGAAAGATGGGCAGGTAAGACTGTTAAACTGTTACACAGCGAATGTGCCAGAGCAATCTGCTGGTTTCTCTCGGATAACCCAAATGATCCAAATTAGTTAAGGGTTGCAATTGTCTGGGGGGCACTGTGTCCTCCCACAAGATGCCATCAGGAGTTGCCACATAGGCACTGTTTAATCCCCTTTTGGCAACACGTCACGAAAGCTGTGTGTGTTTCATGGATCTATGCTCTGGTAACCTCAAGATTAGATTACTGCAATGCGTTATATGTAGGGCTGCTTCTGAAGACAGTTCAGAAACTTCTCTTAGTGCAGAATTCAGCGGCAAAGTCTCTCACCGGAGCAAGACGGTTTGAGCATATTACAATGATCCTGGTCCGACTGCACTGGCTACCAGTTAGTTTCCGGGCCCAATTCAAAGTGCTGGTTTTGACCTATAAAGCCTTAAACTCCACAAGACCGTAATACCTCAAGGTATGTGGTTCACACAATCCGTTTTCTGTGAATCATAAAATCATAGAATCGCAGAGTTGGAAGAGACCACAAGGGCCATCCAGTCCAACCCCCTGCCAAGCCTGTGGAGGCTGCAGATCCTGGATTTACAGAGTACAGGCAGTCCCCTTTTCAAGCAAAGACTGTAACTTAGCTGACCGCTTGGGCATGTATATTACAGATCTTCATCATAAATTAAATTACACCGACAGCAACTGGCACCTCAATTACAGAGGGACAAAGCCAAGTCGTGTATAAAAGGAACAATGTTGAGCCTATAATCTAGCGAAGAAGATGACAATAACAGAGAGGAAAACACCTGTCCTGCTGTAGTGGGGAATGCAGTTGCGGAAGTCTGCATCATGCTTAGCAAGCAAAAGGCATCTCAGTATGACAGGTGACATTTTTTTCTTCTCCCGTAAAATTATCCTGACTCACCTGCTAAGTTCAAACAAATACACACTGCTATTTGAAAGGTGGTGAATTTTCCATTTGCACTGGCCGATTAGTTTGCTTTTTTTCCTCCAGTGGCGGAGGTGGGTCAATTCACAAGTGTCACCTGCAACAGAATGTTGCAGCATGAAGTGCTCCTGTGCTTCATTCGAGTCAGGCCACCTAGTTCATTCGAGTCAGGCCACCTGCACTGACTGGCAGCGGCTCTCAGGGGTTTTGGAGAGAGTTCTCCCTTGACCCTAAGCTGAAATTAAAAACAGGAGAGAGAAATGAACTGGGAAAAATGGTTTGTGAATGTCACCCTCACTCTCTAGGAAGAGTCTAGAGCCCCCCTTTCTGATGAGATAATGTATTTGTGTTTGAAAGCATTCATGGTCTTTTGGATTGCCATTGACTACAACTCTCGTTGTGTTTGCTTGGTTTATCTGGCAGACTCCTTGCACTTGACGGGGATTGCTTGGCTGCTGCCTACCAACCTCCAGCTACTGCCTTGCATGTACAAATAAGTTCATTAACTATAAAAATGCCACAGCGCAATCACTGCATCCCTTTTGGGTATCTTCAAGCTAGCCCATTCTCTGGGCAAACTCTATTGCCGAGTCTTGAGCACAGAAATAGAAGAGAGAGAAGGAACACATCCACAATTCTCTGGCCAGCCTCTATCTTTATTGGATGGGAATGGACAGCAGATTACCAGAAAATACCATGGCCCTATTCTCCTGCTTGCTGCTGCTTGGCAACCAAACGACCAAGCACAGTGTATCAAAGTAGAGGAGGTCCAAAGCTCAAGGGTAAATTAACTACAGTACACTTAGAATTGCAGCAATGATTTCTGCTGCTCCAGAGGGTAGGACCCAAACCAATGAATTCAAATTACAAGAAAGGATATTCCGACTAAACATTAGGAAGAACTTTATGACGGCAAGAGCTGTTTTGACAGTAGGAAGGACTCCCTCAGAAGGTGGTGGTGGTTTTTAAAGAGAGATTGGATATTCCCCTTCAGGGATGCTTTAGTTGGGATCCCTGCATTGCAGGGGGGTTGGACTAGGTGACCCTCGGGGTCCCTTGCAACTCTACAATTCCATGCTTTGCATGCAGAAGGTCCAAGGTTCAATCTTTGGCATTTCCAGGTAGGGCTGGGAATGTCCTGTTTGAAAGCCTGGAAAGACACGCCAGACAGTGCAGAAAATACCGAGCTAGGCAGACTCAGTGTAAGAGAGCTCTCTATGTTCCTTTCAAACTTGACCCAAATGCTACTTAGCTGCTGATCTTATTTTTTTTTTGAACATACTTTTTATTAATTTTACAAAATACAAAAAAGCAAAAAAAAGGTACATACTTAAACCCCTTTTCCACCTCCTTCCTACCCACCCACATGGGTCCTCCCCTGCCACAGAAGTATCCCATGTATGTGAACAGTCAGAGATGGTCCATTTTATGCTTGGGTTTCTGTCCTCCCCCCCCTCCCCTGACCCCAAAGCCCCCCCCTGCCACCAGGGAGCTCCAGCAAACCAGGGCAGTACGCAGGAGGACATCCATCCAACCATCTATTGTCATACCAAAAAAAAAAAAAAGAGAGAAAAATAGAAATAGGAAAAAAGGGGAAAAAAAGAAAGGGCGAAAAAAGAAAAAAGAAAAAACAATACAAAACAAAAAATTTTTCTTGCATTCATAGTTGTAAAACCATATTTTGTGGGCTTCCCCTCCCCCCCCCTTCCCCGGTTTTCATCCCTTTTTTATCATCTGCAACAGTTTCTTACTTTATAAAAATACACCTTTGCATCTTATACAACTTATAAATCAATTGTTAACATTTTCATCTAATATTCAAATCACTGAGAAATCAAACTCCCATTTTCTCTTCCCGTGCCTAATTTTTTGTTTTTTCTCCCTCTATAAGCCTCCATATTTTCACATTTTCCAAAATCCATTCACTTTTAAAACTATAACTATTCTCAATTTAACCTTACATCCCCGATTGCCGGCTTCCCCCCCCAATCCAGCAAATTCCAAAATCTACTTAGCTGCTGATCTTAACCTCACTGAAATTAACCGTGCTAAGGATCCTATAGAAAGCAGGTGCCACCAGGCTTATGAAGTGGAATTTGCTCTCCTTCTAGATTGTGAGCCAAATATATAATAATTAAGATTCAAATAAGCATTTTTAGCAGTTATTTCCCCAAGGCAAGCATGCTCCCTTGGAGAAAATTAAAAGTGATGTCAAAACACAATGACGCTACGCTTAGACTTTCGCAGTGTGTGTGCCTCAAACAAGGAGAAGCTTATTGCCTCTGTGCTTAACAAATGTTAAGGAGCAAAGAGGAAGAAACACAGAAGAAAATGTCAGGCACAAAATTATAAATAGAAAACGTGGCAAAACGCTTCTTCGGTGCACAGCCAAACTTCACAATGTTTTGATCTGGGGTAGGGGGCGGGGACGAAAGGAGGCGGCAAAAAGCTTCCTACTGGTTAACAAGTTGGGGGAAGAGAAGTATTATGCAAATTACATGACAGAACCTTGTGTGGAAAACATGGCTAATTATGCTTGTAAAATGGCAAACAATTGCACTCGCCTATCAGAAATCGTAGCAGAGTGTAAATAGAGTCATCTGAATTTCTAATCAACCTTCCCCGATTGCATTTCGGGACGTTTCAAAATGAGTTAACCGGACTAATTTACTACTCACTCGCTGTGCACAGGAAGAGGTGGTGATGTGACACTGCATGGAAAACCGTTTAAGGATCTCCACTCAAAACAAGTCTAGGTCCTAATGAAGCTTCTAAAAATATGGTGTTGATGTTTCATTTAAATTAGGGATCTGCGACCAATAGGTCTGTAGGTCTAATGGGTTGTCAACGTGTTTTATTAATTGCTCAACATGTGCTAATTGGGGGGTGTACATACACACATAAGACAAAAGGTTCCTAATAAGAACTTAAGATGATCCTTGCAGGATCAGGCCAGTGGCCCATCCAGTCCATCATCCTGTTCTCGTAGTGGCCAACCAGATACCCGTGAGAAACCTGTAAGTAGGACCTGAGCACAGGATCATTCTCTCCTCTAGTGGTTTCCAGCAACTGGTATTCAGAAGCATTACTGTATTCTACCGTGGAGGCCTCCTTCATGGATCACTGCCTTGTTGTGGCAAAGGGGCTTGAATAACTCAGAGAAGCTATGAGCTATGCCGTGCAGGGCCACCCAAGAAGCAAAGAATCATAGAGTTGGAAGAGACCACAAGGGCCATCCAGTCCAACCCCCTGCCAAGCAGGAAACAGGGACAGATAGGTCATAGTGGCGTTTTGACTGAACGTAATCCACCTGGAACAGGAACTGGCAAGCCACTCCAGTATCCCTGCCAAGAAAACTCCATGGACAAAAACCTCCAATACTTTGACCACCTCATGAGAAGAGAAGACTCCCAGGAAAAGACCCTGATGTTGGGAAAGATTGAGGGGAAAGGAGAAGGGGACAACAGAGGATGAGATGGTTGGACAGTGTTCTCAAAGCTACCAACATGAGTCTGACCAAACTGCGGGAGGCAGGAGTGTCAGACGTGCTCTGGTCCATGGGGTCACAAAGAGTTGGACATGACTAAATGACGACAACAACAACCATGGAGGCAGAGCATAGCCAGCACAGCTAGTGCTCACGGACAGCCTTCTCCTCCATGAATTTGTCTAATCCCCTCTTAAAGCCACCCGACTTGCTGGCCATCACTGGCTCCTGTGGGAGTGAGTTTAATTTTGTGAAGAAATGGTTTCTTTTATCTATCCTGAATCATCCAACATTCAGAGCCATTGGATAGCCATGAATTCAAGTGTTAGGAGGAAGGACCCCCCCCATCTACTTTCCCCATGCCATTATTTTATTTATGTCAATCACCTCCAACTTGCCTTTTCTCTAAATTACAGAGTCTCAAATACTACAACCTTCCCTCACAGTTTCAGAGTGGGATGACCAGACTTGGGGTTGCTGCGCACAAGGTCCTGCGCCTGTTTTACGGCAACACCATCTCTGATGAACCGTAGTCTCTTACATGTCTCAGAAGAGTACTAATGCATTTTCTCCTCCCATTCGCGTTTCTTCTAATGCAAGATCTCCAAAACCTTTTACGGTGAAAGTGGGATGGGCTGGACAGCTTTCAACCACGCAATAGAGAGGCAATATTAGAATACCGTGCTTTTATTTGTAAGTACAAGGTGCGCAAGAAAAGTCATAAAGGGCTCTGCTTTATTTCTCTGACAATTGACAGGAATGGAAACCAAAATTAAATATTCAACAGTATCACTTCTATAAAGCTGGCAAGAGCTACACGGGTAAAGATGGACACTCTGGGCTGCCCCCCCCAAAAAAAATTGTTTTCTGTGGCTCATCACTCCACAGCCCTCTTGAACATAGGATGCTGGCTTCTGCTGTAGCCTCCTCACACTTGGGAAAGATGATGGTGGAACATCTTCCATTTGCTGAAGCCTGACCCACCTAGACAAAGCTTAGACAGGACAGGAAGTGGTCATGCTAGTCTCCTATCTAATTACTCTAGCCCCACAATCTACAATTCCATGCAAAAGAAGGTCTGAAAGTCAGGATGCCTGAAGGTACCCATGCAAGGTAGATGCTGTGGGCAGGTCACCTGTTTCTGTTTTACATGCATCCAAATGATTCAAAGTGACCAAGACCTGTTGTTGGGGGGGGGGGGGGAGAGATGGAATCAAGAGCACATCATTTGTGATCCTAACAATTAGTACTTGTTCAAATCACACACCGCTTAAAAAAACCCAAAGTGATTTCTGCTAACTGCTTTTCTATTCTACTTTATATAGTTATATATGGATGGTCCTTCTAAATCGACAGCAAATTGCACACAAATTGCAGTTCCTTTTAAGAGGAACTGCAGCAGGGTGGGAAAGGGCAGAGCCTGTTACAAACTGGAAACTTTTCTGTTTCAGAAATAGTATGCTGTATGCGTGATCCAATTGGAAGACTCTTCCTTGGAGCGTTTGGCAGAGCTGTGTGATGTAAAAATAGACTTGTATGCTTCCGATTTCTCTCCTCTGGTTGTGAAGGATCGCTTGGGGCCCCCGGATGAACTTTTGCTGCTTTTTTCAGATGAAGACGATGGACCTTCGCTGACTGCTACAGAATGAAGCAAACAGAACACGCGTCAACTTCACCCACAAAACTTGCATGTAGACACACACAAACACCATACTAAAGAAACCTTTGCCAACCTGGTGCCTCTCAGTTGTTTGAGATTGCAACTCCCATAAGCCCCAGCACACATGGCCAATGGTCAGGGATAATCAACGCCCATATTTCTTTTTAAGGTTTGTTCAAGCTAAAGTCAAGACTAAGTTGCTTAAACTTCTATTTTGCACAGCTGGCACTTGGCACCCTTTGGCAGTTGCCAGGATCCAAGCGCTCCGGCAGCTCCACTGCCAATATCTATGCTGGTTCTCCCTTAAAACAATTTCAAATCAGCACCTGGTGGCTAGGCCTGGAAGCCACCAATCTTCTTCTCAAGAGAGTCCTGGGTGCACTGTAGGAAATGACAGTGATAGTTCTCAAACCCAGTTAGTTGCCTGTTGCAGATCAGAGTCCTGTTGCTCCTGCCACCAAATAAGCTTACCAAGACCCACCAACACAGGAGGGCCAAACAAGAGGGCACTTTGTTTAGGGTCCCCACCCCTCAAACTGGAACCAACCTTGTTGTAATCATGCAACAACTGGAACAGTTGGTTTTGTTAAAAACACGGACACCAAAGGACAGTTGGAAGTCCTGAAATCGGGAGGGGGTGGTTGCTGTTGTTTTTAAGTAGTCAGCACAACTAGACAGGACATGGCTCATGGAAGCTCTTAGGCCTTGCAAATAAGAGAGCTATGTTGCACCCACAGCTAGTCCACAAAGACCAAGCTCAGGGAAGCACCTCAAGCTAGCTCAGCAATTTAGTGGAGTAGGCGAGCTGAAAAAAAATTCACATCTGGCAACCAATGTGCTCCTTTCATTTCAGAACAGTTCACGGGTAGACAAGTCTAAAAAGCCTGGGACACAATTTTTCATGGCCCTCTAGTGGCTATGGTAGCTCATTTACCATTAAAGTAATGCATTTAGCATTAAAGTTTATACTCGATTCTGACTAAACTAAGCCTCCTAGAACAAAATATGTGAACTATATCAACATTATTTTCAGCTCTGCTACCCCGCTAATTTCAATATCTAACCTCAGTGGTTGAACATCTTGCTTTGCATGCAAAAGGTCCCAGGTTTAAGACTCAGCATCTCCAGGAAGGATTGAGACGAGACCCCCGTGTGAAACCCTGGAGAGCCACTGACAGTCAGCGTGGACAGTACTAAACTGGATGCACCAATAGGCTGACTCAGTAGAAGTCTGACTCAGTAGAAGTGTTCCCAGTGTTAACGTTGGTTATGGTTAGCATAGAAACAATTGACCATGGTTAAAAGCAGCAGTGGAAAGGCGAGGGAGGGGTGAATTTATTCAACAAATGACGGAGAGTCTGCCATTCCGTGGCTCATATGCAGCCCTCATCTTTCCACGAAGGGATGGTCCCAGTTACAGCTGCACCAGCTCAAAGTAGAGTTCTAGGTGAACATCTAGCTGAAAATGGCTAATAAAGGATTATCCACAATATTACTGAATGCAATGTCATGAAACTGCATGGAGAATTTTATACTAACCTGTACTCTTGCAGAAGGCAATGCTTCTATTTTCTCCAGATTTCATGTTTGCTGTATCCTTTTCAGTATTTACTTGAGATGATGTAGGCAAATCTTAAAAAAACAAAAACAACCCACATAAACAGGAAGAAAGAGAAATTAAAAAGAAAAGAGGTGGAATCTGCATCCTATTAAAATCAATAGCAAAAGATTTGTTCAGCAAGAGAGTGCTGCAACCAAAAGCAATTAGACAATAAAACTTCACTCAAGAGTTGGACTAATTAATGATCAAAACATAGAGAGTTGCCACTGAAAAGAACAGTCGTGTATTTAGTTCCTTTCAGTCCCTTTCTGCATTGCCTTATTATGTGTTGTAACACCATGATATCCAATGTTCTCCACCATAGCCAAGGACATGGAGTAGAACCATAACGATATCAAGGCATAAGTTATCCTAATTGTTACACAGATGGGGGAGAGGGTAAAATAAATGGCTCACTGCAGCAGCACCTGTGTACTTAATTAACTGCCAGGTTAGCAGAAGCTTTGTGGCAGGGAACAGATAGGCCAGGGGTCCCCAGACTTGCCCGCCCTCGGGCCGGTGCCCGCTGCGCCGATTGCGCGGAGGGCGGGGGAGTGCGCGCGCAGTGGGCCGGAGGGTGGGGGAGTGCATGCCAGTGCGCATGCGCACACCCATTTACTGGTGCGGTGGCGCGCTTCCAGGCCGGAAAAATCGCCGAAAATTGTTTGTGCGCATGCGTATGGGCCTCCCCCGACCCGGAAATGCACCTCCCCTGACCCAGAAGTACACCGGAAATGACCTCTTCTGGGTCGGGAGAGGCCCATACGCATGCGCAGAAACAATTTCCGGCAATTTTTTTCAGATCCGGAAGTGCACCGCAAGAGCGGGCGGCAGCAGCGGGCGGTGGGGGTCGTCGCGGGCCAGATTGGGAGGCCAATTGGGCCGCATCCGGCCCGGGGGCCGTAGTCTGGGGACCCCTGAGATAGGCAAACTCTGCCTAACAGCTTAACTAGCTTGTTTACTGCCAAGAGACAACGCTTTGAAGGCATGGATTGTTGTTGGCTCATGAACTCTAATTTGTTTTAACTATGACTTGGTGTTACATGTGAACTCAGCACACTTCCTTAACCATGGTTAGGTTTGGACACCGTACCTCAGGCACTTCGCAAACTCCAAAGGCATGAGATAACAGTAGCTGGAAAACAAATCAAACGTTGGAGAAACAAGCCATGGTTTGTTTGATCCTTTGTGGGACAACTTGTGGTTAACTCATGATTTGTTTCAAAAACAACAACAAACAAAACTGCCCAAACAAACCATGGTTTAAGGTTATGTGTGAACCAGGCTAATGTCTTCTAAGCAGAAGGTCCTGTGAAGTCCACTCCAACTATAATTGCCCCTTTGTGCAATCTACCTACAAGCTCCTTGTTTTATTTTTTGTCCCTGTAAAAATGGGGGCTGGCGGCAGAGGGAGATAATCCATTAAGTAAGAAAAGCATTATTGCAGGTTAGTTATGTTTATCACTTTTGTTTTTCCTTAAGGGGATATTTAGTTCATAATGTGCGCCCAACTTTCTATTTACTGTTACTCTTTTTTATACAGTTTCTAACCTATTTATGTCAAAACAACATGCAAAATGGCCTTTTAAAAGAACACAGTGGCATAGAGATAGGGAAAGGTCATCCATCACTGGAACTCGCCAATAGGTGCAGATCATATTTGCATAGCTACTGCAGATTTCATGAATCAAACCAGAGGTGCTAACTGCAGGGGTGGAGTGATCCTAGCAACACAATATAGTTGTCTGTGTGCTGGGAAAACTTGGCTTCTCTGCAAAAGCAGCACTACCTTGAAGGAAAATATGTGGGTTCTGGCCAACAAAGGTAATAGCTGCAGTGTTACTGCCCTGGAAATAATAGTAATCTGGAATAGCACTTTGTTGCATCAGCACATGGACACAACCTTACCTTCCGCAGCTTCAGGTTTCACAGTGGTCTCTGCTGCCTTAGATTTCTTGGATTTCTGAAAGCAATGGAGACAAACAATGAGTGACAACAGCCCAAACTGTGTTTGGTAACAAATCCACCTTGGCACACCCTTTGCCATAAGATTACTCGGTGCCTTTTTCATATTACATTGCTACACAATCTACTCCACTCACACAATTCAGTGCCCACTTTGTGCTCCCCTAAAAGTGGGCTTATAAGGCTTATAAAGTGCAAAGGGAGACAGAACAATCCACACTTATCTGCCTGCAGGATCAATATGTTTTGAAAAACATCCTGACTTTGATCCATGAAACTAACTCTAATCATCCTTAAAAGTTATATAATAATAATTTATTATTTATACCCTGCCCATCTGGCTGGGTTGGAGAGATATGTTCTTTCTTCCATTATCCACACAATTAAAATTAACCCAACACTAGGAGCATAGCTTTCTCCATTGGGGCTGCCTGCCCCCTTTGGAAATCTCAGTTGGCTAGCTGTTTGCAGTCCCTTTTTAATATTGTTTAAGATAATCTTATTTGGGGTCCAGTTAATAGTCTGGGAGTATCTGAGGCTGCAGCATTGCCAAAGCTAAGCAGGTGTGGACCTAAGCAGCCCCTTGAATGGGAAAAGCACAGTGAGTCCCACATAAGAACATGAGAGACAGACAGACATGACTTACCTGCCATTCATTACACCCACCATTCATTATGGTTAGACAATGAGCCCTTTCACCTGATGAACTGGGTTGTTGACATTAAAAAGAAAACTTGCCACAATAAAGAGACAGGTTAAATGCTTTCCCACAGAAATGCAGTTGAACAGGGATTTCATATGAGGTTATTTGTGAATGAGCGCTGGGTGGCCCAGCAATACTACAGTGAAAACACCCCAAACAATGTTAGGATGCATCAGGCCTGCTCAAGTTTTGGACTCAACAAGCTGGCTGCAGACCACTAGCCATGCTGTGTGGCTTAGGAGATGGCAGATAACTGCCTTATTTGTGCAGTCTGAGGCAGGCAGAAAAAACAGGACACTGTGAAGCCCTCAGGGGTTCCATATGCAGCTGATGGTCACCCCAATTTGCCGCATACATTATTATTAGCTGCAATAAAGGCACTGATTCCACTGAGCTATTCCCTGTTCTGCAGATTACCCATTTCTTCCTGGAGGTGGCAGCAATGCACTAGAACTTCCTGTGCAGCAGTTCTAGAGGCAGGGGTGTCTTGCAACTAAAATGCATGTGGTAGGAAGATGCAACTAGGGAAGGAGACCGATTTTTCCCCAAAGAATTGTTATCCTCAAAGGCGGCTCTCAAGTAGCTTTAAGATTGCTACAAGTCCCTGCCAAATGTTGCTGGTCTCTCAGCTGTACCTATAAAGGAGCCCACCTTTGATTTGCTTCTCTTTCCTAATCCCAACACAGATATGCCTAGCAGTGTTATATGCTTATTTGGCATCCAGCCTTCAGCATGAAAAAAAGCACTGCCCTAATTTTAGTTTGAAACATGAACACTGCTTGCAGAATGGCATGCTTGATTTACTATCATGTCGAATAGGAAGCCAGATTCGAAACGGAAAGGAGGCCCTTGTAAGAGGAAGTTCTCCTTGCATGCTATTTTACCACACCACCAACAACCTCAGAAGTTAAAGACAGAACTGCGGTTGTTATATTGATGAGTACAATGAGGGTCATTAAGGCCACGAGGGGAGGGATATAGGTAAATGAAGGGATACTCTGCACATTGCAGAATGTGTGTACATACTGGTGCGATTACTACATGCTTGTGAAGTTTAGAATTAGGGGGCAAAATGAACTGCACCCTGGATCAATGGATGCAGTGCAAATGTGTGAGTAGTTCTCATGTAGCTTGGATCACACCGATTGGTTTGACACCTTCCTATCCCTAACAGTCAGAAGAGGGTGATGTAAAATGTAAACTACGTCAAGGAAGAGTGACAGTTCTGCTTAAGAGCATCTGAATAATGGAACAACTGAGCACTGATTTGAAAAGGAAAACCAATGGGTTTATTTATTTTGATGACGGCATTTGTGGAAGGAAGGAAGAACTATTTCCATGAGAAAGAAGAGCTGGATTAAATTAGTGGCAAGGCCAAAGAAATTACTTATCTCTGATCTAATTAAAAATGACTAATGAGGGCTGAAATTGAAAAACAACAAGCTGTACTTGATAAAAATATTTGCTGGGATTCAATGAGCTGCACCTACAGTTTCTTGCTGGAGGCTTTGGCCACTTAAACAGGAGACCAACCCCCTGCCACCACGGAGAAGATTTTGAAAAAGCTGTTTGTAATAAACTCTGTAATATACTCTGTTCATGAAGTATTCCATAAATGCACGTGCAAATACATCAGAGAATGCACAAAGCTCTCACCTTCCCCAATTTACTCTTAAGCCTCCTCTCCTCCATTCTTTTCTTCAGCACTTCTACATCCTCTTTTGTACCGTTAAGTACAATCACGTCGTCATCTTGAAAAGAGGCCCCACACTTTCATGAGGAAAGGGAAAAAAAGGTTAACAAGGCTTTATATTTTTATGACCACATACGAGCAATGTAATGTGTTGAATGTACATAAAAAAGGGAGGGCACAAGCTACATCATCCACATTAGGAGTGTTTTGCTTGACTATGAAAATAAATTACAATTCAAACATGCTTATTAGTAATAATAAATTACTTGACTGAGAGGATTGTTTAAATTCTTTATTTCATAGAATCATAGAATTGTAGAGTTTGAGGGTACCCCGTGGGCCATCTAGTCCAACCCCCTGAAATGCAGGAATCTCAACTAAAGCATCCATGACAGATGGCCATCCAACCTCTGGTTAAAAACCTCCAATGAAGGAGAGCCCATCACCTCCTGAGGGAGTCCATTCCACTGTCTAAGCCAGGCATCCCCAAACTGCGGCCCTCCAGATGTTTTGGCCTACAACTCCCATGATCCCTAGCTAACAGGACCAGTGGTCAGGGAAGATAGGGACTGTAGTCCAAAACATCTGGAGGGCTGAAGTTTGGGGATGCCTGGTCTAAGCGATCAGTTTGTAAGCAATCAAGGTACTTGCCGAAGTACATATAGGGTTGGATCCAGACAGGATTAACCACATTCTGGGCCACAACAAAATCAATCTGAAAAATTAGTCACAATAAACTGAAGCATCATTGATTTCTAGGGCAACTAGCTTAATCTGGACTCAATCCATAGGCCCCACTCCAAAAGCAAGTTACTAGTTTAGCCAACTGTTAAATCACTTTGAAATTAATGAGAAGTAATTAAGTTGCAACCAAATTGTCCTACTGATTGCAAAAGGACGGAAATGTGACTGATTTGCTCCCTCTGGATTGGGGCTGTGCATTCCATTAACTCAGCATGGATTTTATCTCTCCCCCCGCCAGTGATTTTATATGGCATAAAGTGGGATGGGCTAACCTCCTGCTTGGGGGCCTGATCTGACCCACTGAGCGATTTTTCTGAGCTCCAAAATCACACCACTTTGATGGCAGTAGCAAAAAGGAAATATAGAGGAGACATGGGTTGGGGTGGAAAGAGGCTTATATCCCCTCCATTCAGCTGAGGGTGGTGATGCCTCTGTGTTTGAGAGATACTGCATGGTGACCATACTCCCTGCTGGCATGCAGGTTGGGCTAAAGGCGATTGTTGCCCTTGGGCAAAAAAGATTAGCCACTCTTGGCTCAAAACTATTTAGTTCATTACATTCTGTCCTACCCTTCCTTCATTGAACTCAGAGTAGTCAAAAGAGGACACTGTGTTCTATATCCTGAGAAAACGTGACTGGGGAGGTGAGGAAATAGCCATTTTACTGGTGTATTTAATGATGTCATTATATTTGTTATATCTCTTTATCTTTACTAAAACCTTAAGAAAAGAAAACGGGACTTGGCTGAGACCATCTAGCTGGCCAACCCAGGATTTGAACCCAGGTCTTCCCAGGCTTGATTCTGTCCATGATGCAGCATAGCTTCTCAACTGGAACTCTACACTGTAAGGTCTAGTGATTTTTACAAGGTGATAGTATAAAGAGAGAGCAGCATTTACACAAAATATTAAAAAGCGGGAAATGGTACTTTGTTCAAGGAGAAGCAAAACGCAATTGCGAAAACACAACAACACAATAATTTAATAGTTCACCTTTCTCTGTAAATTCAGAGCAAAGAAAGAGAAGTATCTAGGTGTAGCGACATTAAGCCTCAATGGTGGGGGAAATGTCAGAATTTTATCGCTTGCATTTTGTTCTAAACATCCATGATGAAAAAAATGTGTAGTTAATATATACAAATTTGCAAACAAGAACTATGCGCATCTAAAAAGAACCAATAAAACAACATACAAGTCAACAGACTGTTATGCTAGTGAAATTGGAATAAAATCGCAGAGAAGCCAGGTGTCCACCCCATAATTAACAGCATCCTCACCCATGAATTTTTCATGGCATTTCATAGCAGCCAGAGCTTAAAGAGCCACAATACCAGAAGGCATTATTGTTTGCCAACAGCTAACCTGACTTGTCTGGCAGCTATTTATAGCAAAGTCTACAAGATTACAGATCTATACCAATATATTTTGATCTTGTACACAACAATTTCCTGAGCTGCAGGGAAAGAAAACAGAGTCTTACTTACAGCAGCAGCAGCATTAAAAAAGGAAAGGAAGCCTAAGCCCTATGAAAAGTTGCCCCAAACAGCCATTACTCAGGGCTTTAAACCAAGGAGACATACACTGTTAATAAACAGATATGAATAGGAACCACATCCTGCCCCCCTCTGACGAAAGATGCATTTAGCTCAGCCTTCATCACTCTGGGACTCTTCAGGTGTCTTGAATTACAACTCCAGTAATTCCTGACCAACAGCCATTCTGCCTAGGGCTGAGAGGCTGAAGGCAGCTGGAACACAACAATAACTTCAAGGTACCAGGTAGGGGAAGGCTGATGTTGCTTTGTGTTATAACAATGCAGATTTATTATAACCACAGTAGGTGGTTATACAGAATTGACACATTGCAGGCAGCTCGAGTTTTCAATTTTTTCTAATCCAATCTAATCCGAAATTGGATTGAGAGTCTCCAAGCAAAAATGCCTTGCAAAAATCTCAGAAGCTGGGGATGTGGGGCCACTTCCTAGGACTGCTGGTGACTTGAGGACAAGGCTTCAGTACAGCTACTTGGAATTCTGCAAAAAAAGGTAGCTTGAATTTTGCAATATCGCCAATTTGCAAAAAAAAGGGTTGTTGTTTTTGCAGAATCTATCTTTTGTTATTACATAATTTAAATATTTGGAGGGTGGGATGGGTGGAGGTAAAGGCTCAAGCCTGCTAGGTTTGGAGCTTCATGGGAAGAAGGTGCAGGAACAATGGAAACTGCCTTATTGTCATCCAGACAATCATGACCAGCTAGCAGCTTTAGCCAGCGCTGCCCTACTGGCTGGAAGGGATTCTACAGAGTCGCTGGCAGAGGTCTTGCCCAGTACCGGGTACTTGATCCTTTCCCCTTTACTTTTCTTCTTTCTTATAAACTGGATGTGCCAGGGATCAAACCTGGGATCTCCTGCATGCAAGCAGAAGGTCATCTGAGACAAGCACAGGTGCAGGATTCATCAGGATGAACTGAGTGTTACAAATGATGGCAACATACTCAATGAACTGAGATTATGCATATCACCTGAGAAGAAAGTGCAACTGAGTTCAATGGATTCCCGCCCCCCCTCCTGAAGGTCGCAACTTAAATCACTACTAATTGAAGCTTTTGCATATTCCTGTGTCCCAGTACTAAGGGAAGAGTTACATTTCCAAAACACATGCATTCAGAGCTCTTTTTCCTCTGACTGCCAGTTCTGCTGAATCATTAATAGGATCTCAATTTGTTGTAGCCTTTAGCTCTCCGTTTTGTTGCCCTTTCTCAGTTTCACTAACCTTGGAATACAATTAGTAAGGCAAAACCATACGAATACCGGTCCATACACTACAAACTGGGACAGAGGATTTTGTTGTTGTTGTTAAGCATAAAACATACACAATACGGGACAACTGTTGACAGGCGGAATTGGAAAAATGTTCCAGGCGCAAAAACCAGTAGGGAGAAAGCATGGAAGAGACTGTGAGAAGAGTGGAGAATTGGGTGGATAGGAGATGCCATTGAGAGGTGAAAGCAGCCCATTTGAAGTCTGGATTTGGATGATATTTTAAAATAAAATAACAAAGCGCTGGGCTTTCCCTCCAGGAAAGGGAATTTCAAAAGTTGCTGACATTCTCAGAACCGAAAGGGGCTCAACAGACAGTGCAGGTTTGCTGCTGGCTTCTTTGCTATTTGCACCTGTCTCTTGCTATCTACTACCGGTATCTCATTTAGACACAAAATCCTGATAGCATCTGCAAGCATACCCACAAAGAACAGCAATGTTTTTCTCATAATGACAGGAAGCCAGCACACATCCATGGATAGGTGATGCCAACAGATGAAAAAATGAGAGAGGGAGAGGGAGGAGGAGAGGGAGAGAGATCGAGTATCTTTTAATGGTGGGTGCATTCAGCTTTATAGTTTGGTTTTGCAGTTGTTGTTTTTCTAGCCTTCCTAGCAATTACGAAACAGGAAGCCGTTGCAATACAGTCCTGAAGCTCGAAGGCACTGAAAGCACATTTAAGTCATCTGCATGTTTCCAGAAAATCAGCAGTTTTGAAGTTAGATTTTAGGTGAGAAGGTCTTGGTGTGGTTGCAGAACAAGCCTGACTCTGTGCTTTCCCTCTACATTTTGTGGGGTAAGTGTACTTGCTTTACTTGATCGGCTGTTACTCTGCTGTCAAAATGCATTTTCTGACCCTTCGGAGCTCAATGTACAGGGCAGTTTACAGGGTCTTCAGATAAATCCTGCATTACTTGCTTTGAGCGAATACAGCCTAGGGACATGTTGAGCATGAGAATGTACTGTATCTCTTTTAGTAGTCTGGGTGTACACTGCACCACAATAAATCCACACTCTGCTGTCAGAACAATGTGTTCTGATTTGGTACACTCGTGTATGTATTTTCTTTGTGAATTTTGTTCTGCAAAGTGATCTGCTAGGCAATGTTTTGAGTGCACAGGTCAAGAAGGGAAATGTGACGGAGGGGAAAAGGGCAAGGAGACTGGGCACACACTGGCAGCAGAGGCAGGGGACACAGAAACATTGTGGGAACTGGGGAGGGTCCCCAAGTCTCATGGTCACTGGAAGTTGAGACCAACAGCCACACAAGCCTTCATTAGAGAGTGCTCTGGTCATGATTTCCTTTAAGGTTTCCTTTTTAAAAATTGAGAGCCAAGATGGTTGAAATTCCATGCTTGTGTTGTAAACTCATTGCCAGAATACACAGATCTGTTAACAGTCAAAGAGATCCTATCAGGCATTTAATTTTCCGGAGCAATGCTGTAGCTGCTGCTAAACTCCGTCAATATCACTCACCCAGGACCAATGCCTAATAATATGATTTATACAGTGCCTTACACAGACACATTGGCAAAAACAGATAGGTCCCTGCACCTGTCCACCCCATGAGTTTGCTATGTAAAAGAAATATAACAACGAGAGCTGTTAAAAAGTGTGATGTAATTGGACTCTGAACAGAGTGCTCTAGCATGCCATAATGTCTACTTTTCTATCACTTACTATCAAAAGTATGATCTGTGACTGAACACAGATGAAGTCTTGTCTTTGATAATGCTCCCAGAACTGCAGAACACCATAAAGGTAAAATGAGGAAGATACTCATGGCACCAATGCCAGAAATACAGTAATAGTAATAATAGCAGCAGCAGTAGTAGTAGTGATGATGATGATGGTATATTGTATTCAATGTAGCACTAAAGCTTATGCACATGGGTCTCTCCTTGGGGAATGGGACTTCTTCCCTCTTCTCCCTGCTTGCAACCCTCTTAAAACTATTCTAGGACTTCCTCCAACCCTCTGGAACAGATCTGGGGTGATTCAGGAGATGCATGGAGGGAGGGGGGAAGAGACTAATTGTGTGCCAGTAACTATTTCATTGAATACCACCCAATGATGCCACGCTTAAAAAGATCCCAAAGGCAGGGCCATGTGCTTCCAGATGTTGTTGGACTCATGGTCAACAGTCAAAGGATGATAGAATCTTGATGGGTGCCTCCTTAGGGACCTATACCCCTCAGGATCTTGCATGCAATACAGGAATATACAGATATGCATGGCAATTAATATACAACAGTGCATCACAGAATGAACCCTGTGATGTGTAAGATTCTGCTTTCCCTTTAAGATACGCTTCTAAGACAACTGGGAACAGGAAATGCTATCTGAAAGCACATGGGCAGTTTCAAGAAAAGGCTAGATCACTGGGTGGGAATTTCCCACACCATTTCCCCAACTCTGCCCCACTGCCCCAATCTATGAGTTTTAGTTCCTGAATTTCAGCTTCTCCCCCAGAAAAGTTAAGAGCTTTGATACTTTTACTGATTACCATATTTTCACCCCAGTTTCCAAGCAGTTCTCATCTCAAAAATCACGACGCATAAATTAAAAAAGGAAAAGAGATAGGCACTGTCACCAAGCTTACAAATGCAAACAAGGGAAGGGAAGGGAAGTGGAGAGGAAAGCTGGAGGAGAAAAATCAGTTCTTTAAGTCTAGGGCAGTGGTTCCCATTTAGCTAATTACTGAGGACCCCTATTTTTCAAAATCCAAGCCATGGAACCCCTACTTGAAAATTTTGATAACTCTATGGTAGTTACATTAGAATTGTTATCACTGTGTGATTTCAAAACTGATTTTGGCCAATATATTGAAAAACCGCACAGCGCTAAAACAGGCCATAAATTTTGTGGTATTACCATGCAAAAATGACAAAAAATAGTGTGGGGGGGGGAGGCAAGAGATACAGCCACAAACCCCCTGAGTGCATTCTGCAGTCCCTCGGCTGTCCCCAGACCCCTAACTGGGAACCACTGCTCTAGGGTAAGAGCTATAAGCAGGAACTGCAATCCAGTTGGTCCCAAGCTGGATCTTCCCTTGCTGATGTTCTTTTTTTCTGAACAGTAGCTGCGGACACCTGCTCCCTTGGCTGATGGATGGGACTAGAGGGTCCTTCCCCTTGCTTCTGCAGCCTCACAGCAACAGGTTGTTAGATCTGAGCATTCTTTCAGACTGAAAGTGGGGAAGTGAGCCCCCTGCCGTGGCTCCTATTCTAGGCGATAAGACAGGGCCAGGTTGGCCTCCTCTTGCCTTGATGCTGTTATTCCTAGGAGACATCTCCCTGGTCCCTTGGCCACTGAAAGGGACACCTGCAGTTCTTGGGATTTTCTGGCTACCGTTTTTTGGCATTCTACCCTATGCAGAAACAGGACCCACTTATAGGTATTGTCAGTTTTCTGAGTGTGACACTAACTAAACTGCAGAGTGCCGCAGGAGAAAGGCAATAAAAGTGCTCCAAGCCTGCTGCACTATACATTGCAACAGGTTTTAAGTCACTCTCAGGGCTGACTCACATACCTGCTTATTCCATGATTTCTCAACAGACAACTGCTTCCACTGAAAGAGGTAGTTTTAGACCACATGTTAACTCCTTTGACGTTTTACACATACAAGAACTCCGTTAATGTTGCAGTCGTCAAGTTAAATTGCACGTATGATCTCATCCTGTTTTAGCTTCTCTGAGAGAACCTGGGAAGCAGTACAGTTCTCTTGGAATTACACAGAAGCCTGAGAATCCTGTTTTAAATG
This sequence comes from Zootoca vivipara, assembly GCF_965207765.1. Classification (NCBI taxonomy): domain Eukaryota; kingdom Metazoa; phylum Chordata; class Lepidosauria; order Squamata; family Lacertidae; genus Zootoca; species Zootoca vivipara. The sequence continues at coordinate 81,120,675 of NC_142590.1, read as the reverse complement.
ATGTAGGTTTCAAATATTGGTGTAACAAAAGACAGGGACAAAGGAAGCTGTAAGGAAAAGCCTGTGAGAAGGAAGGGGTTGCATGTCAATAATTTGCCTGATATTGGGGAAACATTCATTCCTAAACACTATTGTGGAGGTCAGCTACACATGTAACACCCAATTTGATTTTAGAGACAGCCCAGATGCTCTTATGAAAATCCTGAGAAGTGCATTTTTTTAAAAAAAAAAGTCTATCCCTAATGTTTGTAAAGAGAAGGGTCAATACATAATTGTGGGTATTTTCTATGTGGTCTGGTGCCAATACACTGTCCAGACTTGAATTAGACCACAGGCATTTAAGCATTTAAGGTTAGAACTTTCTGTATTTGTCATACTACCCTACAGGAAACCCCACTACAGTTCTCATTCTGTTATTTAGGATACAGCAGGTGGTTCGGGGCAACAGCACCCACGAAACAGGAACAATATTTATTTAACCTTTATTTAGTGAAATAAATAAATAAATAAAAGTGAGAAGCATCCATTCTTGCTGTGTGCCATGCCCAATCATATATGGTATATATGTTGCAGAGCATCTGGGGTGGGGTCAAGCAAACAATGGTTAAGGAAGGGTATTGGGTTTACACATGACACCAAGCCACTGTTAAAACAAACCAAGGTTCATAAACCAACAACAAACTATGTATTCAGATCATGGTTTGCTGGCAAGAAACAAACCAAAGAGTTATGCTGCTGGGCCATGTACACATGCAACACTGAGCAATGATTTAATAAATCACAGTGTCATAAACCACGGTTTAGCATTAGTTTGCATACAGGAATAGTGGTTCATGCTTGGATTGGATTATTTCCCCTCCTCCTCACTGTGAATTCCCTAACAGATTTTTCCTATCCATTAAGCCTTTTTTCAAGCATTAATGTAGTTAACTGAGACAGGTTGGAGTAATGTAACCATAACTATAAAGAAGGCTTTAAAGAATTATTTTTTAAGGGCAATACTGTAAAGTCTATAGGTTATTTACTCCACTACTGAAGACTAATCTTTGGAATAGGCAGTGAAAACCATTGCTATGCCAACATAAACAAGGATGTTGCAAAAGAATGTTCAGGAAACAAAGAGACTTTTCAACAATTCATGGTTTTTGTGTAGTTGTGCTGTTTCATGTTTCTCCTTCCTGGAAGGAAAGAGGACTGGGGAGTTACTGTTTTTTTTCTAATTTTTGTTTTCATTTATAAATAAAGCGGCTGAAACACTGTGAGTAGCAGACTCACAGAACATGAACCTAAATTATTTACTTCTTCAAAACATCTATACCCCAATCTTTAGCCAGCAAAGCTCTCAGAGTGGCTTACAAACCAATAAAAATAGCATAGCCCCTGCCCCCACTCAAAATCTAAAACCTAAGAAGACATGAAACAAAAGGGGGAAAGGGACAGGAAGAGGAAAACAAACTCACTCAGACAACGTTTTAGTACCTCTCCTACTTATTCTGTAAGAAATAATATAATCCCTACGTATATTCTGGAATAAGAAGGTTAATCAACCATAGAAATGCAGCTGTTGTTCTATTATGCAATGTAGAAAGGCTGCCCTCCTTCTATTCTTTGGAATAGGCTTGTCCTTGGTGAATAGTTGGGCTGCACTGTGTGTAAAGCCACTCTAACATATCTGCCTAAAAAGTGGGAAGGGATGTAACTGGTCTGCCCAGTCTGAGGGAGTTGAAAGAAGTGGGGTTGTCATTGGTTTTGTGTGTGTGTGTGTGTGTGTGTGTGTGTGTGTGTGTTATATTTCATGTGCTAAAAGCTGAGGTTCTTTTGCAGGGGGTCGGGGTAGGTTCCATCTAACCTTGGGGAAGAAAAGATGCAGCAGACACCTTCACTCCCTAGTGCTCTCACCCATCTTCCTTACTCAGTTTCCACTCTCCTGTGAAGAAAAGCAGCAGTACAGAGCAGCTCTGGAGCCTAATGGTATCAACTGGGCCCCCATGAGCCTTCCTGCTCCAACAGGAATAGTTGTATAAAACAACAGTTTCTAGCTAGTCTCTAGAAGGTCAGCGGTTCACCCTGTAAGGTCAACAACCTCTAGCTGCATTACAGCCAATTTCAGGAAGGTTAGGTCATCACCTGTTTCTGGAATCCTCAGTATCAGGCTGTGATAGAGTGATGTTCCATGAATTTGTCCAGATCCCTTTTAAAGCCATCTAAATGGGTGGCTATCACCACATCCTGAGGGTGTCAGGATAGATAGACCATGCTGTGCGAGAGGGGCAAATTGACTGGCCTTAAATAATGCAACTTCCTATGTGGCAGAAAACCTGCCATACTGTATATACTTACAGTCCACCATTCACCAAATGGCTCCAGGATGAGTGATAAAAAATATAACCACTGAAACAACTATAAAATAAAAACCAGAACGCTAACCGAAAACAAAAAGCAGAAGCACAGAACAACAACGCAGAAAGGAAAGTGCCCGCTCAGCCCAAGACCTAGGTAAGAAGTGTTTCCTTGATCAATTATTCAAAATCATGCAAAGATGGTGCAAGATGCATCTCAGAGGGGAGCTCATTCCACAAATTGGGGGCCAACAGAAAGATGGCTGTCCCACATGCCCCCTTACCACAGAGGGAGGCCCACAAGCAGACTCAGATATTTGCTAATGCAGCTAGGGGATTTTCCTGCTTTTTGAGAGGCAAAAGGCACAATATTATCTAGTTCAGTTCTACAGATGTTGCTGCTATATTGTTTTATTATTAATTAAATCTGTTGGTTGTTTTGTGTTGCCCAGGGCAACCCATAGTGACTTACAATCAGCCAACCAACCAACCAACTGTTGCAGTTATGGCTCAAATCTCTTCTCTTTAATTGTGCTGCCCTAAAAGTTAATGTCTTGTGTGGCAGGGCCATAAATACAGAATACAATCTATGCAGGCCAGCAACTCTTCAAAGACAGAACAACACATTTAGAACGTAGAACTGTCCAGTTCCAGTCATGATGAAAAAATCTCTTTAAAATTAGTGGGGAGGAAAAATGAATAACGTCTCATCACAAATTCCAGTACCCATCAAAAGCAATGCATTTTAAGACTCAAGAGATGGTATCCAACTCATTCGTTCCATTAGAACAAGGATTTCCTGTTGCCCTCCCCAAATCTACTCCAGAGGGTTGGGGAAAACCCTAGAACAGATTTAAGGAGTGCACAGAGGGAGGGAGGAAAGCGCTGTAGAAGCAAGAAAGCCTTCCAAGTAGCACTACTTTGGATACAACCCAAATATTTTTCTGAAGTGTTTACAGGTGGGCATAACAGGGATGTACAGCAAGGAGACAAAAGAAAGTAAATACTTATATATTAATAAGCTCACATATTAAGAGCAGGATTTTTTAAAAAAACAACAACAACACATTGCACTTAAAAGGTTGAGAAGGCTTAGGAAAAGCTGGACAGAACGTGACAGTTTTCTGTTTTATTGCCTCAAGCATTTTGACATATGGCATGTCTGCTTGGGCTAAGCCCACAACAGAGAACTTTTTTTGTGTACCATCAGGAACGTACACATTTTATTGCACTTATATGGCAATTTAAGCTTCATTTTTTAAAAAAAAACACACCTGGACTGCAAACAGTCCCGGGTCGTCACCACCTAGAACATCGCCACCTTCTTTGACGGCACTTCTTGGAATTCCTATGCCTCTACAAGCAGCTGTATTTGTTTTTAAAGGGGAGGGAGGTATAACTCTGTTCCACAGATAGTCTGTCACTATGGGTGGAATTGTCTTAAAAATATTTGCTGGATGCTGCTCTGCCAGCTATATAATTGTCACACCAGCATTTTGCCAGCCTGCTGACCCCCAGACTTTTTGGCCTACAACTCCAATCAGTCTCGTGTGCTGCATGGAGTTGATGGAAGCTGTAGTCTAAAACATCCGGAGGGCAACAGGATGGTGAAGGCTGGACTATGCAATAAAATGGCTGGTGATGGTTGATGGTGATTTAACTGGTTTATTGTAGTGAAAGCTTCTGTAGGCAAGAGCCTAAACCACCTTGTAAAGTATCTTTGGAACTCATGAAAGTGTTGATAAATAACTACTTTAGAATGTTAGTTGTCTTTCGCTTTTGTGGAAATAATTCTGCAGTCTCCTTTTTAAAAAATTAATCGAAATTTCAGTGTTACACATGCACAATAGCACTTCTAAAATAACTGAGTATTCCTGAAAGGCCCAATCTCACTGTGAATGAAGCACTCTTCAAAAAAAGCACAATGATCAAGTGTTTAATGAAGCAGGAATGGTAGGGGATTAAATCCAACCCTTGCTGCCCCCCAGACAGTTTATAGGAGCAATTTCGGATTTTAGAACAGCGCTCAGTGCATTGCCCTAACGGCTGAACTGGGGGGCATGGGCACCCCTCTCCCACCTAATTGCATAGGTGCTTTTCTAGGCAGCCAGGAATATGCACATAGAAATCCATTTCCGTATGTGCATGGCTCCTCCTGATTGCATCCAAATGTCTACCATTATTAATTATTATTATTATTAGAACAGCTTTAGTTAAAACTGAGAATTAGAACAAAGCTACAGAATTCTACACAGAGACCATTTAAAATTTCTTTTTCCCCACTCCATGCACCCCACAGCTCTCAATTCATTATTTAAACTTCCAAACCAACCACTTAAATGAAACACAAAAGCCTTCACACATTAAGATGACGAAAGAAGTGAAATTATTTAGATTGGGAGGAAGGCACAAAGCCAGATTCCTCAGCCTGATTCATTATTTCTTCACTCTTCCCTGGTAGGCAAAAAATCCTTACACTCCTCTCACATGCCTGTCATCAAGTGGAAAGTTTCAGCAACCGGAGAGTTAAAGAAAAGAAAAGAAAAGAAAAGCACAAGATTTCTTCACATTGTTCACTGTACTCTGCTAGCAGCCTAGAGGTTAAAGCCATACCAATACTATTTATAATCAACAGCAATGCTTTATCTACAGATCTCATTTACAAAGACTGGTTTCACTGCCTTAAAAGGCTGTCTGTACAACAACAACAAAATCCAGAAAAACACAAGCTATTTTTAATTATGTCATCCAGAATATTGCTCCTGAATAAAAAAAATGGGACTTAAGTGGTTAAGGAAAACTAATCCTAAAATGCAAACATTTCACATTAATTATTAACTACTTTCACGTGATAGAAGGTCTCCGCATGAGAAAGGGAAGGACATAAGAGTCTGAATCTGCCTGAAGGGCAATGGATCCTGAGAATTTTCTCTCTCATTTCTCAAATTTGGCTCCAAACAGTCTGCCTTTTCCAGCAGAGGGTGAGTTTATTATTTCTAAACTTTATGGTGTTTTTTTTAAAAAAAAAATTAATTACAACCGGCTTCAAAATCACGGGTCACTTACAGTGCAATCCAATATCTGCTGACTCTTGAACTTAACAGGACTTACTTCTGAGTAGACATATATAGAATTGTACTGGGGGGGGGGAGAGATTCACACCTGTCTATTACCCATTTCTGCCATTTTCTTGAATAAATGTGCCAATCTGTTTCTTAGTAGGCACTGAATTAAATCCAAACAACTAAAACTGGAGAACGGGCTCTTTTGGTTCACTTAAAAATCGAAATCCTTGTGAGTTAGCCAATTTCCACCCCTACTATAAACAATCCCATGTCAGTCACCTCCTCTAACTCCTGAGATTAGCATTTTTGGAACACAATTTTAAACAGTTAATCCTTGTTTGCGAATAAACATGTTGAGCAAGGCAAAACAGAATAACTATACAGCGTTACATATATAGCGTTACAGCTGCTGGTTTCTAGTTGGCAGTAGTATTTCACCGCAGTTCCTGATTTTAAAAAGAGAAAATATTTCATCTGAAAAACAAAAGAAGGGGACAATAAAAGTGGCCATCACTTGTACTGGTTGAGTGTGTTTGGGTTCTGTTGAATTCCGAGAGCTCATCCACTGCTCCAATTCTTAAATATCTTTTAGGGAAGGAGAAGTTGGTGGTCTGTTTTGCTTACACTGGAGGAAGTAGCAATCGAGTCATATGCCCCAGGGTTAGGTCATTCAGACCACCACATTACTGTTGCTTTTAACTCCCCCCACCCAACAACTCCCAGCCTGAATCCGGCAGCAAGTCTTCCTCTGTGGTGTGCGGCTCTCTCAAGGATGTGGTTTAATTTGTGGAGGAAACTGATGTGTGGAAGATATTGTCTTGGGACAGACAGCTAGACCTGATGCCCTTCTGGTCTATCCAAGCTTTATGATTTATGTTTTGTGGACAAGGCAGTTTATGAAACAAAATTAAAAAATTCCTTCCAGTAGCACCTTAGAGACCAACTAAGTTTGTCATTGGTATCAGCTTTCGTGTGCATGCACACTTCCTCAGATACCTAGCGGTTTATCTTATACATGAGGCTATGGCTACGCTATGTGTTCTACAAAATATGCAAAGCCAGGATTTTTTAGCACTGGACATTAAAAAGTTGCTCACCCTGAGCTATTCCAGAATCATGGCACAGTGTTAGTGCCACTTCACAGGTAGCAAACAGTATGAAACCTTCAGAACATGCCTTTTACTGTGCACACGGATGCTGGGAACTTGTCATAAGCCATGGTTTCTCAATGCACCTAACATGGCCTCAGATGAAATGATGAAGTATGGTTTGGCAACTTAGGACCACATCTGTGGGCCTGTGATATGGGGTGGAAAATTTCCGGGGGGGGGGGATTCGTGCTTTATTTTTTTGTGGAAAAATAATCAGTTTTGTATGTTCACTAGTAACAATGAATAGGTACCTAACTGCAAATCAAATAGGAGGGAGGGAAGTGTGGCAGTTTCAAAGTTGTAATTAATGTTTTTCAAGTGATTATTTCTAGCAAGTATGTGAGTCTGCGCATCAACCACAATTCTTTGGGTTACAAATTTTGTGTCAACAGTTTTCAATACCTTTACAGTGGTACCTCGGTTTAAGTACACAATTGGTTCCGGAAGTCTGTACTTAACCTGAAGCGTACTTAACCTGAAGCGAACCTTCCCATTGAAAGTAATGGAAAGTGGATTAATCCGTTCCAGACGGGTCCGTGGAGTACTTAAACTGAAAGTACTCAAACCGAAGCGTACTTAAACCGAAGTATGACTGTACTTTTTCTTGTTAAATGCAAACAACACAAGGGTGTACATGCTGCTGTCTTTAAAAGTTTACAAGTATTCCAATAAAATTTCTACATATCATGGAACCTTGGTTTATGAACACCTCGGTTTATGAATTTTCGGTTTACGAACGCCGCAGACCCATCTGGAATGGATTAATTCACTTTCCATTACTTTCAATGGGAAAGTTCGCTTCAGTTTATGAACAGACTTCTGGAACCAATTACACCCATGCTTCGGGTTAAGTACGCTTCAGGTTGAGTACTCCGTGGACCCGTCTGGAACGGATTAATCCACTTTCCATTACTTTCAATGGGAAAGTTCACTTCAGTTTATGAATGCGTCAGTTTAAATACTCCGCGGACCGTCTGGAACAGATTAATCCACTTTCCATTACTTTCAATGGGAAAGTTTGCTTCAGTTTATGAATGCTTCAGTTTATGAACAGACTTCCAGAACCAATTGTGTTCATAAACCGAGGTACCACTGTACTAGAACATTTGAACCACATTAAGTGCTCCCAAACTATGATTTGCAAACACAAACACAATATTTTTTTTATTGCAAACTGTGATTTGGAGGCACTATCAAGAATTTGACATAGCCAAAGATGGTTTTAAAAAAACACAAACTATTGAAAGGGGAGCCTGTGTGAGAGACTGTGCACGAAACCATGGTTTGGCATTATGTCTGAACTGAGCCACTGTGTACATGCTGTGAACTATATGCAACAAAAGGCAAGTGACAGTCACACAATGTATTTAGGAAAAATGCAATGTGAGAACTAATCCCGAGACTCATAATGCATACTTTAAGAAGTGGAAAAGGAAATCTGGATATGGTGAAGATCTACCATTGACAGAGCTACGCATTGTATGAGTCTCACAACAGCTTCCATCTAGCACAGTAGTGTTTACTTTGAATGATAGTAGCTCTTCAAAAACAGTTGAGGTTGTTATCTGAAACCCTAAAGTGAAGGTGCTGATGAATGAACCAGTGACCGATGGCATACAATGCGCAGGTTTGAATACTGAGCTTTGGCCCCCTCCTCATTAAACATTAATACACGCATCACCATTACAAAATAACTTTTCTCAAGCTTGCAGCAGTTAATAAGAAAGGAATGGCTGTACTTTACTCAGGGTCTGTAAAGGTTTACTTCCAAGTACGGTACCTCTGTCTGCTCCAATTCCACCAGCAGCTCTGTTGTGCCTTTGCAGTACAAACTGAACACAGGCATCGTTCTATTATCCTATGAGATTTGCCCCACGAATCCCTCTAAATATCTAATAAGGAAATGGAAGTCTCAAAATATGCTTCAATTGTATACTCAAATGTTATTTTTTTAAAAAGGAAAACACTCTTTGATAGTAGTGAAGTTTCTACAACATGATAATCAGGGATTGAAAAACAGAATAAAGATGGTGGATATTGCAAAACTCTAGGTCAGGGGTGTCCAACAGGTTGATCACAATCTACCGGTCGATCGCGGGGTGTCTCTGGTCGATCCTGGATGTTCTCAGGACCCCTATGGCCCCCCCAAAGAAAAGCTCAACTATTTTGGCTCATCCTCCCCCCCAAAAAGCTCAACAACTTTGATGGGTAGATCACTGCCAGTTTTTTTATACTGGGAGTAGATCGCAGTCTCTTGGAAGTTGGACGTGCCTGCTCTAGGCGAAATATGATAGATAATTCCTCCACCACCTTACATCTATTGTTGTCTCTAATTTTCAAGGGGTACATATGATTTCAGGGATACCTTTAATTTTGTTTGCATTTTTTCATTAAGTTTCTAGAAGATAAATAACTAGCCAGAACCATCCTGTTTCTGTTGCCCCTCCTCTTTGGATCCAGCACAGGAGTCACCCTCTTTATCAATTTGGTTTAAAATTCTGTGTTATCTGTGTTAAGAGCATTACTGCAAAAACAAGAGCGTCCTTTGCATACATAAAGATTGTATGCAACTAAGTTATACTCAGAGTATTTGTGCAATAATTTCAGAGGGTCTAGTCTGAATAGCACTTGTGTTGGATAGAAGCCTAACACATTTATTATGACATTAGCCTGCATGGCCTTCTGTCTGTGGTGGCCCATGAAAGCTACGTTGTAATAAATTTGGTAGTCTTTAAGGTGCACTGGAATCGCTTTTAAAGAACAACTAAATGGCATTATTAATTGCCTTTATATCCCCCCTAAAGAGGGACCCAGGTGGCGCTGTGGTTAAACCACTGAGCCTAGGGCCTGCTGATCAGAAGGTCGGCAGTTCGAATCCCTGTGACGGGGTGAGCTCCCGTTGCTCGGTCCCAGCTCCTGCCAACCTAGCAGTTCGAAAGCACGTCAAAATGCAAGTAGATAAATAGGAACCGCTACAGCGGGAAGGTAAACGGCGTTTCCATGTGCTGCTCTGGTTTGCCAGAAGCAGCTTTGTCATGCTGGCCACATGACCTGGAAGCTATACGCCGGCTCCCTCGGCCAATAATGCGAGATGAGCGCGCAACCCCAGAGTCGGTCACGACTGGACCTAATGGTCAGGGGTCCCTTTACCTTTATCCCCCCTAAAGAGTCTAAACAACCAAAATATCTAAAAACAATTCCAATACTAGGAAAGGTCTCTACTAAAAAGACTTGTTGAAAGAGGTGGGTCTTCAGTAGGTACTGAAAAGATAACAGTGCGGGCACCTAATATTTAACCGGAGGGAATTCCAAAGGGTTGGTACCACCATACTAAATGCCTGATTCCTATATTGTGTGGAGACCACCTGATAAGATGGTACCTGCAGGAAGCCTTCACCTACAATGATCAATGACTGGATATATAATGGGTGAGAGACAATCAGGTATAAGCCACTCAAAGAGGAACATAAAATGAGGGAGGACCTTATGAGCAGGACCAGGAAACCTACATTTAAAGTCACACCATGGCAGGGTACAATGCAGCCTCAGAAAAATTTCTAGTGCAAATGCACATCAACCCAAATGTACTAAAGCATCAGTGCTCCTAGCGCTGTTTCCTCTTTTGCTTCATTCTGAATTGCTGACGACCTATTATTAGGACAATGATGTTTTCCTAGCATCTCTACTCAAAAGAACAAAACCTTTACTTTGAAATATCTGCAGAACAGAGACACCGGCAGGTGGAGAAGGGTCTTCAGCAATCTGTTTTTGATGCTGTTGCTCAGGCATTAATACTTTGTGTTCGAAACAGTGGCATGGCAAGCAGGGAAGAACATCCCTATTTCCATCTGTGAAATGCTGCAGCGTGATGTCCTGGTGACAGTTCCTGTCAAACGTGTCTGGAGTCGCATTTTGTGTGTCCTGCCACAGTCTGACCTTGAATACAGCCGACGCTGGCTCTCCTCCTAGCCTCTTATAGCAGGGAAATGTCAGTTACAAATGCAAGTGGCTTCAGTCTGTCTAGGTAGGCAGGGTGGATCTTAAGGATGCATATTTGCTTTTCAGTGATGTTTGCATGTGCAGAGGCTTTTAAAACCTTTAGTGAACTGTACCCCCAATGCTCTGCTCACGCACTTCCCGGTGGCAGTGTTGTTACAACATCAGCCGTAGGTCTGCCTAATCCAGAGCGGTTTTCTACTCCCTTTTTTTTAATCGCTCACCCACCGTAGCGCAGCCTTTCTGGCTCTGTGACACAGCCAGCACTTCCCTACTGTAACACCCCTTAAACACACTCTAACCCTCACAACAGGGTACATAATGTCCATTATGCTAATCTATTCTTGGCTCTGTTAGTCACTTGGCAGCAGACTGCAATCTCAGAGCAAGCGTGATTCTGTTTTGCTGAGAAAACTTTGCGCCCACCTTTCAAAGACTCCCTCCTCCTCCCCCTTCTTCCCCCTCCTTCCTCACATCATCCAAAACCTGATGCGAGAACTGAACCTTTGCAGATTCAGTGGACGCATGAGGCTTGCATTAAGAATACGCCGGATTGCTTCCATGTGTATGTTTACACAGTAAGCCAATCCCCTATGAGTCTCTAAGCAAACGCTATTCTGCTGGGACTACTATTCCTGATGTTTTCCTTAGGCCTGCAGAGACAGCACCGCAGAAGAGCAGTGTGACTAAGAGAGAGACAGGAGTAAGCAGCAAAATGGATGCATCTTCCATCTAGCACTACACAGAAAGGATTTCATCAGCACAATGAACTGGGGAAAAGGACACTCTTCTGAGTTGAAGACCAGGATAGGCTGGTAAGGAAAATGAGCTGCATTTCTTCTGCGAGTGCCTCTCAGAATGTGTTTTGTTTTTGTTTAAACATTGGAGTCAGAATATGTATGCAGGTTGAATAAGTATAACTGATTAAAACTAAAGCTTAGATATTAGGGGGGGGGAACCAGCTAAAGAAAATAATAATAATCTAAATATATTTCTGTGAAGGCTGTTGATCAGATAGGAGGAATTCAAATTATCATCAGTGCTGGACAAAACAGCAACTACGTGATATTTTTTATTCCACATTTTGGCATTATTTCTACTGAATAAAGTGTACAAACCTGGAAAACCATGGTGAAATCCATACTGCCTGACCACCTATTTAGGGTCACAAAGCATTTCAACAGACTGCTCCTTCTGCTAAATATTTTTTCCCCTCTAGTACTGCATATATCCAGCATCTACCGTAAGAGTTCAAGGACAGAGACTTGACTTCTGAGCTGCAAGAAAACATACCACTGTGCTGAGAAGCGTAGGATGTTACAACGAAGTCAAGTTTGTGTAAGACCACGTTCAGAAAGGTAAACATGTGAAATAGTAAACAATGTTGCTAGGGTTAGAGCAAGGCAAAACAATGTGGCTAGGGTTAGAATGTTTTACCTAGGAGAACAATGAAGTGTGTTAAACACTGATTTTCATTTTATAAACTGCATTCAAAAGCATGCTTAGTGCTAATAAAAAGTAAATAATAAAAATGCTTTACAGTGGTACCTCTACTTACGAATAACTCTACTTACGAATGTTTCTACTTACGAATGGAGCTCCGTCCGCCATCTTGGATGCGGTTTAGATAGGATTTTTTCTACTTACGAATTTTTTCTCCCAATGCATTCCTATGGGATTCAACTTACAATTTTTTTCTACTTACAAATGTGTGTTTGGAACGCATTGAATTTGTAAGTAGAGGTACCACTGTAATTTGAATTTTGTTACAACAGTGGCAACAGTGTGGCCTTTTCTGCAGTGACAAATTGCTGTCAAAGTGGTTATGTATTGGTTGTATTACTAGAACAGAAGATCCCTACTCTTCTTGGAGAAAAACCCATTTCAGTAAAGGGATGGTGAATCATATACTGTATAGGAAACAAAATTTATATATATCAAGCACATCCAACTTCCAAAAGACTGCGATTTACTCCCAACATTAAAAAACAAACAAACTGGCAGTGATCTACCCACTCTCATTGCCAAGAGTTTTTGAGCTTTGGGGGGGGGGGGCTAACCAAAGTTGTTGAGCTTTTGGGGGGGTTAATTAGTCTCGCGATCGACTAGGAACACCCCTGCGATCAAAGGGTTGGACATGCCTGATATATATGATGGCATGCATGCTAAAAAAAAATTATAAATTGCTGCCAGGATGCAGACAATTGTGCATCTAGACCCACTGAAACAACAGGACTTTGCATTGTGTCTCTCAAGCCAGCAACTGTGCTCTCCCTCCTCAAAATACTGAACGGTAAACCCAGGGAAGTTGCAAAAGCAATTGCACAGAGGGCCGGGGGGGGGGGAGGGTGTGGATAAAAAAAAAACCCAACAAATTAAAAAATTAAAAGAGCTAGATGCAACTAAATAGCTCTTTGGATCCTGGTTTTAAAAGATTAGACATTGCATTTTTTTTCTCAGACTTAAACCCTGTCTCCACCCTTCCAGGAACAGGGTGCATTCAGCCTAAAGAAACTGTAGAATTGCTGAGCTGATGTCAATAGAATGGATTTGGTAAAAGCCACACCTGCCACCATCATGTCTGGTTTTACCAGGAACAAAAACTGAAAATTGCTTCAAAAAAATAAGAAAATCTACAGCCAACTGTAGAAGCTTAAGCCACAATTAAGCCTGTCTTTCAGAACACACGTCATTTAGGAAACAAAATTTTCACCACAAGTTCAACCCCGGTTGCCTCTAACGGAATGAACACGTCATCAGGGTGCAGGTAACGAAACACTAATTTTTCTTTCTTCCCCATTCAGGTACAACTGAACACTGTTTCACTGAACAATGGTCAGAACAAAACAGCTGGAGTGCAAAAGATGAACCTACTTGAGACAGCAAAATCAGGCTTTTTTATATGCATCGTGGGTTGCATTATCATCTTTGCTTTTGTCTACATAAGGAATACAATCCCCAAGGAAGGCGATGAGCAAAAATTCCTCCCAGAATTAGCAGAGTGTGGCGATTACCCCGATGAGCTTTGCTCGGCCCTCTTTGATGGGAAAGATGCTGCTCCTCAAATTGGCCACTTGTGCCAGCAGGTTATCCGCAGGCAAGAAATGTCTACCTGTATACAGACGCCTTGCAACTGCTCGGCACTTCAGAAGAGACTCCACTTCATTACAAGTCCTCTGTCAGAAGAAGAAGGCAACTTCTCCTTGGCGTACATCATCACCATTCACAAGGAGCTGGACATGTTTATAAAATTACTCAGAGCCATTTATGTGCCTCAGAATGTTTACTGTATACACATTGACAAAAAATCATCAAAGGATTACAAGTCGGCTGTGCAAACCCTGGTTAACTGTTTTGAAAATATTTTTATCGCTTCGAGGACAGAGAATGTTGTCTACGCAGGATTTTCCAGATTACAAGCCGATATCAACTGTATGAAGGACTTGATTCATTCAAAAAATCAATGGAATTATGTTATTAATCTTTGTGGCCAGGATTATCCCATCAAAACTAACAAGGAACTTATGCAGTACATCAAAAGCAAATGGAATGGTAAAAATATGACCCCAGGAATTGTTCAACCGCCTCATATGAAACACCGGACACATGTGAGTTACAAAGAATATGTGCATTCAGAAAAATCTTATGTGTATCCAACGAAGAATGTGAAAAGTGAACCTCCCCATAATTTGACTATTTATTTTGGGGGTGCTTACTATGTACTCACAAGAGAATTCGTAGAGTTTATACTGACTGACACACGTGCAAAAGATTTGCTTGAATGGTCAAGGGATACCTATAGTCCGGATGAGCACTACTGGGTCACCCTCAACCGCCTACCAGGTAAGCAGCTATTTATACTGAACACTGCTTCCAAGTCTTGAATATTCAAGTCCAGGAGCCAGTGAATTCAGTTTCCCTAAGCTATTTCCCCATCATTTGACCCTTTCAGCACTCAGTAAATATTAAACCAACAGTTTTCAACACTGAAATGTGATGTCAACTTGCCAGGTATGAAATGAGAAAAATCCTGATTTTTAAGGGGCTTTTCCTGACTCCACACAACCCATTGGTTGTTGTTCTTGTTTGTTTTTAAATAAATTATAGGCAGGAAAAGCAGATTTTTTTCAATCCTTAGGTTTTATCTGAATGTATATTTTAAAAATCGAAATCAAGCCTCTTCTACCTTTAAATAGAAAATAACACTGTAAAACCACTCGGTATTGATATAGGGTCTACCAATTCCACAAACTGTTACGATACTAGGTGTTCTAGGCAATGTTTATAACAGGAATAAGGAGGAACTAGATCCAGACGCTAGGCCAAGTGTGATATGTGGGTGCGGCTGCTGACAGCACAATGGTGGCAGGCAACCAATATTTTGCCCATGTGGTTTGAAACAAATTCTGTGTCCAAAGGGTTATCAAATGAGTGTTGAAGCTTGCAAAGCACCACACCCAGCACTATGCAAGTACACTGGTTGTCAGCTGACTGGTGGTGCCCATAAACCCTCTGTCAATCTAGTTGCATTCTTTACCTGCTACACATCTGGTGTCACATAGGCCAACAGGTGTAGAACGTATGGGCATGGCCTTTGAAAAAACTGCTCACAGGCTAAATGGGGAGGCCCAAACCTTGGTTATGTTGGACATCCCCTTTCTAGGTTGGTAGAATTGTCCCATATGAGGGTCTGTAGTCGTAGATTTAGAAGTATGAGCATGAGACTGGAGACTGGAGTTGAAGGTCTCACTCATGCAAGGTCTCTCAACAGCATCTCCTATCTGCCTGCCAGGGATATCAGAGTCAGTAGAATTCATTCTAGTAGTATCTAAAGCCTTCTAAGCTCTCTCTCCTTCTTTTCCTTAGAGAGCTCCTGGCAGGCCGCTCCTTGCAAGCAATGGGGAATTATAAAGGGTGTTATGCCAGTTTCCCTACATCAGACACGATCACATCTTTCTGGAACGTGTGGTGCTCTAATGGAGAACAATTGGCACCCCTGAACCATGCAAGTTCATATTGGGCAGAATTTTTCAGAGGCATCTCCAGATGTTGGAACTTGCATCACTGAATTTTGACATAGCGATGAAGGATTCCTGCACTACCACCACCTTTCAGAACAAAATGCAATGCTTTTCTAAATAGAGCTATGGTTGCTGAATATTTAGTGTATCTCATGGGATGAGGAAATATTGGAACTGCAAATAGAAGAGGAACCCCCCAGCCCAGAAAAGCTCGGGATTGCTAGCCACCTTTGGGAGTAACAATACTGCGAGGTGGCCTATGAATTCAAACAAAATAACGGCTAATGTTGCTTTCAATTTGGTTGTTAGATGCTCCAGGTGCAACACCAGATGCACAGTGGGAAGGAAACATACGTGCTATCAAGTGGAGAGATCAAGAAGGGAAAAACCACAACGGCTGCAAAGGTAAATATAATAAACTGCACACAGCACACATCCCCTGGGACAGCCATCTGCCAAACACAAAGAATGCACAACTTCCATGCATTTGGATGGGAACTGAGCAGTAAAACATGCAAGTTAGGTAACAGTCTCCCCACTGAGGAAATGGAGGCTGTACAGCAACAGAGCTAAGAAAACTGCAGCTGGTGAAGGGATGAGTTGCTTCTACTAGATAATTGTAACTCCTTTCCTATAATTGATTTCCAATATGTACCTCAATATTCATTCACAAAGCACTTTTTTAAAAGCAACGTGCACTGACATATGTAGGAACAGATATAACGGGCTGAGAATCCAGTAGCAATTTTACAGCAATGTGTTTATTTATATCCCCCAGCTTTCAGTGATGGCGCTCAGGGCAGCATACATGATCATCACCCCCTCAGTTTATCATCACAATTCAGGGATTTTAACCTGGGTCCCTTTCCTAATCTGACAAACCTACATTAATACATTACCAACCTTATTTAGCTTGCACCTAAGAAACACATGGTTTGTGAATAAGAAAAGGGGTTCATTTATTCCTTAATGATCTGCATTAATTTTAAAACATATCTGGATGCATTTATGATGGATACTGCACCTCTAAGAAGTCCCATCTTTTGTTAATCATGTTCAGAGAGATAGAATTTGTGCAGGATCAAAAGTAAATGTTGTAAAAAAAAAAAATAGGAATCCTAGGGTTTAGTGGGACCTTGCTTAAACAACACCTCTAATGTAAAATGTCCACCATATATTTCCCTTTCTGTGTTGCATGCAATCTGGGGTTGTCATTTGCTATTTCGCTTTTGCAGGCCATTATGTCAGAGACATTTGTGTGTATGGTCTTGGGGACTTAAAGTGGATCCGCGAATCTCCCTACTTGTTCGCCAACAAATTTGAGCCGGCAACCTATCCACTTGTGATGGAATGCATGGAGAGGCATTATAGGCGTAAGGTACTCCAGCAGGCTGAAGTCCCACTGGAAGCACACTGGTATTTGCAAGAACATACATTTCAACGTGAAGCAGAAAAGCTGAAATAACCGTTGCAAATATTTAGAGAACAAAGCAGAACAAAAGAAGAAGTGCTTTTTTAAATTAAAAAAAGTGTACATTCCAAAGCACATATCAGTTATGGAATCTGTGCAATACAGTAGCATGTTCTACATCTGAGGGCGTAAAAAAGAAAGAAACATTTTAACAGAAAGAAGAGACAACGTGTTCTGAATCCAGTGTCTTTACCAATACTGATTTTTCCAGACTACTATCACCACCCCGAAATATGGAAGCAATGTTAATCAACACTGGGTTCAATTAAAGATTCCTTTGATTAAAATCAAGGAACAAAATTTTAAATGTTTCAGCAGTATTTTATTACAAGCACCACCACCAGTGGTAGCTTCTGGAAGGCACAGCAGGGACCTCCACAGCAGCAGAGGCTCTCCCTGACAAATCTGCACGCCCTCCAGCAGTGCTGCTCAAGGGGTTAGGATTGTCCTGAATTTGCCCCCACTCATCAAAAAATCAAGTTGTACATTAACTAGAGAAGCAACCAGTGTATATACAGTCTACAATCATCCTGCGACTAAGTGAAGAATCCGTGGTAAAAAGCTGAAATTCAGTGCACCATATGCCTTGATTCAGATGGAAGGAAGAATTAAGCCCGTTTACGGAAAAGAAAGCGGCAGTGAAGGAACAGATGGCACTGAACAAAGACATTGCATTATTTCAATTGAATGCCAGACATTATATATGTTTTGAACTGAAAGTTTACAAGAAGGCTTACAGGGAAAAGGTAATCTTATAAACTATTAAATTAATTATTGCCTAAGATTTTGAAACCAAATTTAATTATAACTGTGTGATGTGTGATGGCTGCAAGTTTTCTAATGTCAGGTTAAAAAAAACAACCCCATACTAAATGCATGAATCTGTGTGCTTGTGGTTTTCAGGACAGAGATATGTATCTGAATGCTTGTTGTTGTTGTTTTAATTTAAGATGAACATGTTAGAACAGGGGCGGTCCACAGAAGGCCCAAAGGTCATATACAATTCACAAAACCATTTTTCCCCCCTGTTAATAAGTGTATGTGAAAAAGTGACCTATTGTTTCACTTGTAAGAGAAAGGGAGATTATTTTTGAAGCACTGAAAAACAGTTTATTTCCACACTTTAATGTTTTACCTCTCTGAATTTTATATAATAAAACGCTCTAGCAATGCAGGTGGTGCATGTTCTCCATAACTTACTACTCACAAGCCACTGAGTAAAGCATTACCAGCTATGAACGACTCTCATCAAGTCACAATATATTGTTGCAAAGGTTGTGCACCATCCCCAGAATCTGCCGAGCAGCAAGAGTCTAGGGGGTACTAGCTGGTTACCCAGGGTCATGTTTCCATTGGGAATCAACACGTAGCAGAGACTGTCATGTCCTTAATAAATAATGGTTTATTAACGCATATTTACACCTGGGTCTGCTTTGGAGAGAGATCAGAGCATTACATCTCAAGAAGGAACTGCTCCTCACAGCAGTGCCGCATCTGGTTCCAAGACATCTCTATGCCTCTGTGGCAGCCTGCCAAAGCACCCACATTGAGTTCTCCCTATTTCCTCCTCCTTGTTCCCCCGAGCACCTCTTGCCAAGCAATTCCTCCCCTTCTGCCTGTTATGCCAAACCTAGTTTGAAAAGGTGACATTTTCCCTGTAACCCACACCCTTGCTCAACGTAACCTTGAAAACCTCTGGATTTCTCTGTGAAGAGCCATCAACACCTTTTGTCATGCTCATGGCCTCTATTCTGTGAACCACCCTGAGATCGTTTGACGGAGGGCGGTTTATAAATTTAATAGATAAATATAAATAAATAAATATTCAAGGTGAGGCGCTGGCCTGGAAAGGAAGCTCAGCCTGTATGTTTTCCACTGGCCCAGCATCTTCCCTTCAATTTTCCAAATAATATCTACATTCTACCATTTTACTAATTTCTAAAATTCACTAACTCTAGATCTGTAACAATATATTTCTAACCACCACCACCCGGCTTTCCCCACTTCCCCAAGAATACAGGTGGTGGTCCACTGTTTAAGCATGCTCAACTCTGTGCTGGATAAATTGATAAACCCTCTGCCACCTGCAATCTCAAGTATTACAAGTCTATTCTACCATCTCATTCCGCTGAAGCTAAATGACTGCTAGTTTTATTGTCCTTATATTTTAAGCAGAAGATGAAGTTTGGAAACGAGCCTAAAAAGACATTATTTAACAAAGAAGGCTCTGAAAAAGATTGCTCAAATATTTTAACCCATTGCAGCTATAAGTGTTTCACAAAATCTTGCTTATAAGAGAAAAAAACCCATAATGAGGCCTGCTTTCACAGAGACAGCCTTCATTTTAGGTGTGAACCAAGTCTTTTTGTCAATGGAAGCAAACACTTGTCCCTTTTAGATCTACCTCCCTATCCACCTCAGCCCTAATTCAGACTTGCAAGGTGAACGTGCAAATTATTTACTGTATTGGGAACTGCTGAAAGCTGAACTGCAAATCAAGGTGGCCTTTTTATACACTGTGTGGGATGAGAGAAAGCAATCTGGATATGACTCAGAAGCCAGATAATTTCTACTAACGCTGCACATGATCACTGCCGTAATGATGGGCAAAAAGGAATACACGCCAGGCAAACATTTTGCTTTCAGCCACTTAACTGAGTGCTCATAAACAGGATCTAGAAAAATAAAAAGCAGCCACAGGAAGGATGCGCCTCACCCAACATCTCTATGCATTCATAAAAGACTGACTTTGGGAATAGAGCTCTTTGTTTGCAGGACTCCACTGCTAGACCTAGTTTGCAGTGAAAACCCCTGTTCCCTGAAAGCTACAGGGCAAAGCTAACAGAGCCCAATTCCTACCTCTGCTCAACAAGATGGTAAGGTTGTTTGGTGAGGTGGCAGCAGCACGCAACACAACGTTTTCCTTAGGCATGCTCCCTTTCCCCTCACCATCCCAGAAACAATTGCTACATTCACCATAGGGATCCAAGTCAACGGCCTAGATTAGCTGTTACAGTAATTACAACAGAGCATACACCATATATTCAGCAGCCAAAATAGCATAAAAGGGAAAGTGTCTTATTTTCTACCTCCACAAGGAAACCAGAGACCGAGGAATCCCATTGCAGTGAATTCCGAGGTTTCTTAGAAGCATGCCATCATTTTGCGCTTTGACAAATGCTCCTTTCCAGTTGAACACGGAAGGCTTTAGGAGTTATGAATGCCTTCAGCTACGTATACAATAGCGATGCTTGTTCCTCTTTTATAGGTAGAGAATCTAAGCCACAGAAAAGCAGACCGTAGGAGCATACTGTTCTACTGGGTTTCTTTCATGGCTTCAAAAAGGTCTCACTGTTACCAGCCAGCTAGTGGGAGTTACACCAAGTCTACTGTACAGCAGCCAGATGAAGGCCCCCCCACCACAGTGAAAAAGTAGCCAGGCCTCCTCCTGCTTTGACCTGCAGCTTAACCAGAAAGTCATCAGAACAAGCCATTAAACATTTTCCCACAACCACGAGAATTTTCTTTGGCAGTGGAGTTTATTTTAAATAACCTCTAACCTCAGGACCAGTCATCTGCTCCACTATTTATTTGGGAAACTAACCCCCATGTCCCTTGCTCTCAAGTATTTTTTTTAACGATAACATTTAAAAAAACCACACACACATCAGCATATGAATCTCATATGCTTCGTATCTTGTAGAGAATCACTGACATAGCACACTTACTTCAAGGTGGGGGGTGGAATTGATATTTTGACTAGATTTAAGCTATGGAAACTGGCCGACTGCAGGTGGGGATTTTTCTCACATGCATCAGTAATGTGAAATTAGCTTTTTAAACAAACCACTGTAATCTTCAGTTATGTTTCTCTTTTCCACAGGGTTTTCAAGCAAGGGACCATAATGCTGGCTTTCTTGTGGGAGCCAGCACTGCATCATAGAATTGTAGAGTTGAAAGGGACCCCAAGAGTCATCTAGCCCAACCCCCTGCAATGCAGGAATCTCAACATGACAGATGACCACACAACCTGCTTAAAAAGCTCCAAGGAAGGAGAGTCCAACACCTCTTGTGGGAGTCTGTTCCACTGTCAAACAGCTCCACAACGCTAAGTTTTAGAATCAAGGTCTAGAACAGAGAAAAATCAAAGGAAAGCCACTGAAACACTAGTTAGGACACTAGCAAAGTGTCCATCAGTGTGATGGGCTGTATTTATTTTCTGGATTTAGTGACTGGATGTGCTGTAATGGTATTCTGGGGCAGGATCCCAGCTTTTCATGATTCCACCCCCTTATAAAAATGAATGCCTCTTCTGTACGAAAGAACAAAGGAGTTGCAACTGAGAAGTAGTGAGTGAAATAACCAAGTAGTGAGTGGAGAGAGGTTACAGGCATAGGTGGAAAATTTAGTGGGACCTGTCCAATGTCGGGGGAAAGGGAGCACATTTTACCTTTATGTTTTCCCCAACGGTAGCCCCCAAAACTTTATCAGTGGGAGCCATTAACTTATGTGGAAGTAGGCAACAGAGTGCTATGAAGGATCCCCCTACCAAGAGCTTTTTAATGGTGGAAACCTAAGTATGGATGCATCCCTTCCAAAGGAACTAAGCACCAGAAACCAGTTGCACATCAGTGAACCAGATATTGTACTGTACATACATATGATATTCAACACCATTGGCAAGAATGTGGTGAGCAATAGCCCAGCAATTCCAATTACCTTTTGCCACTTTTTGCTGGTGCTATAAGGGACTGTGAAATCCAGTTACAGAATAAAATAAGAAATGCAGCAAGGAATAAACATCTTCACCTTCCAATTACTGAGTCTTTTGAGCATATTGCCTTCATGAAGGCAACTGAGACAGCTAAAGAAACATAACATGAACGCAAAGATTCTCACCACAGCCACAAGAAACAGCAGCACTCACAACCGTTTCCAAGGAGCTATTATGGCCCTCTTGTTAAAATTCAAGAACTCTGCAAATTGTTATCAAAATCAAGAGAAACAAATGTGGATCCCAGTGGCACGCAAGTGTAGGAATCAAAACCTCCCATTCACAAAAGTTTGATTTGAGAACTGATTTAAAAAATCAGAACAGACTACTGTACATTTACCTTGGGCCAATTGCTCTGTTAAGAAGAGAATATACTTGAACAAAACATTGAACTTAATTACTTCCAAGTAGACATGTATTGGATAGCACTGCTAGTGTTGTGAATTTTTTTTTAAGAAAAAATCTTTAATGAGATTTAAAATAGTTGATGTCATAAACGTGTGATCAGCTTTACTGTATGCACCTTATCAATTCAAGATGGACTACTATTCAGAATGCAAGCAACTTATCATATCCATTGCTGTTTACTAGGGTTGTGCTGTTCACTTAATTACCCTAGCTGCCTGTTACAGCAATATGATTATGTGAAAGGAAACAGCATGATGCACAGCAACCAACAAATTAATTCCATTTATAACAAAAGACTCTGTACAATTTCTTTTTAAAGTCATAGCACATATGTAATAGCTGAAATGAGAAAATATTTATTGTCTGAATGTCTTGTATTTGTTTTGTTTTTTACCTAGGCATTTAGTTAAATGTGACATTTTAATTTTTGCTGTTGTTTTGCTGCTTGTCTACTTTGTGACAGAATTGCTAACTTGTTTATTAGACTTTTTTATATGATTTTGAATTTTTTGTGTATTATTTTTATTATTCTGTTCCCTACTCTGGGATTCAAAACATTCAATGAAGAGCAAGCTATAAATACTGTAAATAAATAATAAAGAGACAGAAACCTGTGCAAAAGTGTGCATTATGATAAGATGAAATGAATCTTCTTTTCAAAACAAAATGCTCAAGATTACATTCAAACTTCTGCATAAGTCTCTGTGATTTCATATCATTAGATGTAACTGCAACTAAGTAATTAATCACATTTATTTCTATTCCACCTTTTTCACCAAGGAGCTCAAGGTGGCGAACATGGTTGTCCCACCCTTCATTTGATCCCCATACCACCACTCTGGGTGTAGGTTAGGCTGAAAGGCAGTGACTGGCTCAAGGCTAACCAGTGGTCTCCCAGGTTCAACAATCTAACCACTACATCAGCAACAATAAATCTAAAGATGTTCATAGGTGAACTCTGCTCTGCAGAAGCCTTAACTGGGTCTTCACTTGTTTCCAATGTACATATAATTTTGTAATGCATTGATCTTTAGGCTGAAACTAAGAGAGACACTGGAAATACAGAAGCAAACTACATATGGTTGCACCAGAAATGTTTTATTTTGCTGCCTCGAAATAGTTAAGTGTGTTGCGCTTCTTCAATACACTAGCATTTTACTCAGGTTCATAAAAAAGTTACCGTACTTGGCTGGTGACCGCTGGCAAGAAATGGCTTGTTTTGACTTTATATTCACAACGGCCTGGTGTGCACATCACATTAAACCAGGCCTCCCCAAACTGCGGCCCTCCAGATGTTTTGGCCTACAACTCCCATGATCCCTAGCTAACAGGACCAGTGGTCGGGGAAGATGGGAATTGTAGTCCAAAACATCTGGAGGGCCGAAGTTTGGGGATGCCTGCATTAAACCATTACATTAAATCATAGTTTATTTTAACTATGGTTCATTGATGGGAATTGCTACAAAGTGGTTCCATCCCACATCGCAAAGAAAGTGTTTGCAAGTTGAAAAAACAGTTGGTTCTTCTCTCCCTTTCAAAATACGAATGGAGGGAGATGTTTCAGCCATAGCCTAGTTACAGTGAGATAAAGGCTGTGTGTGTGTTTGTGTGTAGCAAACTAGGGGGGGGGGGGAATGGAAAATTGTTAAGAGGGTGAGTCACTACATCCCTTCAGAGAGCCTAGCAACTGGTATAGCTTCTGAGCAAAGTACAATTATTAGATTAGATAGGACAAGCGTTGTCCTCATCCAGAGCTTGCTTCCTTCCTTCCTTCTACTGATACGCATCAATGCTACTCATGCTTCAGTTGTTTCTGTGAACATGCATTTACAAAATGAATCCAAAGTCAGCCCCAGCCCTTGCCCTCTGCTTGCAGCCTAGCAACAATATTCATGCTTA
This sequence comes from Zootoca vivipara, assembly GCF_965207765.1. NCBI lineage: Eukaryota > Metazoa > Chordata > Lepidosauria > Squamata > Lacertidae > Zootoca > Zootoca vivipara. The sequence continues at coordinate 81,096,551 of NC_142590.1, read as the reverse complement.
GTATATCACAGTGAAGTAGTGGTGCAAATAAGCAGCAGAATATGTAGTTACAATGAACCAATTTAATAAACTTCTGCTTCTCAAATTATTTCGATGTATCAAAAGGAACACATTGATATGGGTTTTGGACAGGCACTGCCAATGAGTTGTAGTGGCTATATCTCAGCTTGGTGGGAGAGCACCTACTTTACACGGAGAAAGTTCCAGGTTCAATAATCAACAAATCTAATTAAAGGTTCACTATAAGGCTGAGTGTTAGGGGTGTAAGGGGAAGGGTATCACCTCTGCTGGGGGACATGCTGTGCTCTTTCTGGGGTAGCTTGTCCACCTTTGGTCCCCACCCTGCACTCAGCTCTCACCTGTGGTTCCTAGAAGCTGTCAGCATGTGACAGTGGCCACACCCCGGAAACGGCTTTAACTGGCTGACTAAATCAGTAGCTGATGGGTCTCAAACCCTCTGTGGTGAGTTAGAGGCTTGCCCTGTGTGCAAAGACAGGCTCTGGCAGATTGAGCAGATGAGACTAATAGGGGATTCAACAACCAAGAAGGCGGTTTTTGCACGTGCTGTAAATGGAAGTGAGGAATAGATGAGGCTCGTCAACCTGGGAAGGTAGCCCATCTAGAAGGAGGAGAACTCTGATCCTAAACCTCTGCTGCCTTGCGGGACATCTTCGGGAGAAGAAAAGGCTAAGGAGTATGGGTTCTATGTGGGTTTTTTTTTTTTTTACTCTGTTGCTGTGTTCTGTTGCATGCCATATTGAGAACCAATCCATCAGAAGATGGGTGCAAGCCTTCAAAATATAAATCATTACAATGTACAAGAACTGGAGCAGTCATTGAGGCTAAGGTGGTACTTGCAAAGATCTCATACGTGATAAAATGTTGTTCAACCACATCAAGAACGCGACCCAGCTGCCTGAAGGTGATGGAGGAAAAAAGCATTCCAACAGGCAGTTCTGGTAAAGCAGGCTTAGTACAGGTGATGGCTGCAGGCAATTTTTAGGGGCTGGAAAATAGGCCTTGCAGCTCCAGTAAGAATGCCAGAACACCCAGCATCCAATGTGACGGACTCCAGAGCTATGGTCCTAACATTGGGAATGATTGGGTTCAAAAGGCACAGCAACAACTAGCTGGGGAATCTTAATCTTATGAGGTTGTAGTGATGAACACCAGCATGCCATAAGGATGATGCATGGAACCCAGAGACTGCAGAATAGCAGAGCAGGGTGTTCCTCATGCAACAGCCGAGAGAGAGAGAGAGAGAGAGTATAAAGAAAGAATGTGGATACTAACATTTAGCTGCTGAAACTACAGTGGTACCTCAGTTTAAGTACACAATTGGTTCCGGAAGTCTGTACTTAACCTGAAGCGTACTTAACCTGAAGTGAACTTTCCCACTGAAAGTAATGGAAAGTGGATTAATCCGTTCCAGGCAGGTCTGCGGAGTACTCAACCTGAAGAGTATAATTGGTTCTGGAAGTCCGTACTTAACCTGAAGCATACTTAACCTGAAGCGATCTTTCCCATTGAAAGTAATGGAAAGTGGATTAATCCATTCCAGACGGTCCGCGGTGTACTTAAACTGAAGCGTACTTAACCTGAAGCGAACTTTCCCATTGAAAGTAATGGAAAGTGGATTAATCTGTTCCAGACGGGTCTGCGGAGTACTCAACCTGAAGAGTATAATTGGTTCTGGAAGGCGGTACTTAAACTGAAGCGTACTTAACCTGAAGCAAACTTTCCCATTGAAAGTAATGGAAAGTGGATTAATCCATTAGAGACGGGTCTGCGGAGTAGTTAACCGAAGTGTACTTAAACTGAGGTATGACTGTATTCATCTTTTGTGGGTAAGGTAATCTTTTCCACAATATTTCTGAAAGCTACTTTATACCAACAGACTAGTCATCCATGTAACCCAATATTATCTATGCTGACTATTAGAGGCTCTTTGTTTTTTTCAGTCTTGCTGCCAGATATCCTTTTAAGCTAGACATGTTGAGGATAGAGCACAAGACCTTCTGCATACAAAACATCTGCTTCAACCATTAAGCTATCACTCTTCCCCATCATACCATTTAAACTATCTCATACACAAGCATTTTAAAATACAATTCTACCCTACAAACAGGAGACTAGAAAGGAGAATAAGGCTTCTGAAAACCATGGCAGCAAGGAAGAATCTGTCTGAAATGGTTTATCCCACCATTGTCTTATTCATCCCTGTTTTAACACCGTAATCTCATGGATCAATGCCTTGTCGTGGCGAAGGGGCTTGAATAACTCAGAGAAGCTATGAGCTATGCCATGCAGGGCCACCCAAGATGGACAGGTCATAGTGGAGAGTTTTGACTAAACGTGATCCACCTGGAGAAGGAACTGGCAAGCCACTCCAGTATCCCTGCCAAGAAAACTCCATGGACAAAGACAACGGGTCACGAAGAGTCGGACACGACTAAACAATCTCACCTTTGTTCTTCAACAATGTCCTTGCAATTTCAACCTTCTTTTGTAAAAAAGATTATCCAAATTAAAATACCTTGGTTCTTTGAAATCTGCATTTACAGTTGTCTAAAACAAATGAGCAACAGATCAGGAAAAAAGAGAAGGGAGGAAGTGTTCTTGATATGGTATCTTTTGGGCACACTACACATCTTCACGCGGGTGGCGCTGTGGGTTAAACCACAGAGCCTAGGGCTTGCCGATCAGAAGGTCGGCGGTTCAAATCCCCGCGACGGGGTGAGCTCCTGTTGCTCGGTCCCAGCTCCTGCCAACCTAGCAGTTCGAAAGCATGTGAAAGTGCAAACTGATAAATAGGTACCGCTACAGTGGGAAGGTAAACAGCGTTTCCGTGTGCTGCTCTGGTTCGCCAGAAGCGGCTTTGTCATGCTGGCCACATGACCTGGAAGCTGTATGCCGGCTCCCTCAGCCAATAATGCGAGATGAGTGCCGCAACCCCAGAGTCGGTCACGACTGGACCTAATGGTCAGGGGTCCCTTTACCTTTACACATCTTCACACAAAACTCCCATAGCTATTCATCTCAGAGGTTATCTTGGTTGTCCTCCAGATCTGTTAGACTACAACTCTCATTATTCCTGACCACTGGTCCTGCTAGCTAGGGCTAATTGAAGTTGGAGTCCACAGTATCTGGAGCCCAAAACATTGATCACCCCTCATCTATACCTACACATGTTTCTAAAGTAACACAACTTCCAGATTGCCACAGCTCCAGGCTTCTGCACACTTCTGTGAGAGTTGTAAAGAACTCTGAACTTACCTCCAAATAAGTATGTATATGATCAGATTGCTGCCTGGACAAGAATTTTGTGGCAATGCTCTTTATTATTTATATTTTTACATCATGGAACCCAATGTAGTGTACACATGGTTCTCAGACAGCTACCTATACTGTACAGGCACTGCTAGACCCAGAGCTGCTTGCTCCAGTGAAGTGGTATTCTCATGTGTCTTCAGACCGTTCCCCATCTTTGTACACCCAGATGGAGAGCTGTATTTTTGAACTCACTATAGCCAGAGGCTATGTAGGGATTCTGTTTGTGGTTAAAAAGAAAGCCATCACATTCAATCCATGAACAATTATCCTGCTCCTGAAATAATGCTTAAAATCTTTCAATTTATTTCTCAGCAAGAGGACAACGGGTGCAGAACAGCTTTCTGAACAAAGAAAAGCTAGGTAACATGGACCTTCCTTCTCCTCTTCAAGATAGGACACAGTTTTGCCTTCGCAGAAATCTTTATGTCCATCCACCACTTTTCACATAGCAGTAAGATTCACAGCCCTGTAGGCTTAGTGACATTTTGAAAAAATGCTCATTACTCTGCACAACAAGCAGCTACAGGTACAGAATCCCTTCAGGCTATCCCTGGGAACATTCGCCTCAAGGGACTTTTTTCTGCATTATGCACTTTCCATGACTTTATAATTTCCATGGGACTGCACACTCACTGCTCCCATAAGCTGGATCTGCCATTGTACATTATAAAGCTGATATGTCACACACCATGCCTGAAATTTTTCACATGTCAACACTCCCAACTGTAATGCTGTTAAGATTGCTTGTTTATTAGCCTGGGCCTTACTACGTTTTGTTAAAGTGCTTAAAAAGAAACTCAGAACAAACAGAATTTCCAAGGAAGAAGCTTGCTTTCACTATGGGCAGATAATAATGTATACTAACCACTCCTTGGATAGCCAAGTTAAGGTTGCTTGAGAATATAATAGCCAACCAAGACAAAAGCTCGTGATTAAGCATGCATAGGATTGTGGGCAAGAATGTCCCCTAATTAAAGTTAATTGATCATTTCAGTCTTAATAAATTAATCTGTCCATTAAATCCACAAAACTCTGTAGATACATAAACATTATTCTTAAGTGAAAAAATATATATGTTGTGGTAGATTGTTCCCATCCCAAAAAATAAACACCAATTAAGGATTGTACTGTTATTTTGCTTAAGCTAATCAAGAGAAGGTCATGATCTTATCTATAACAGATTCTCACCAACCCACATACTATCCCAATCATTTGAAATCATCCCATGACAGCTACAGTTTCTCTCTCTCACACACACACACACACACACACACACACACACCACACACTTTGAAGTTCGTCTTCTTAGTCATGAAGATATAAATTTGCTTTAAAAAAGAAAAAGCGGGGATTCTCAGGATGCCAATTTTCATATCATATCCTGTTCAAATTCTACACTTGGATAGAATCATGGAATGCAAACAGCACTATATTTAGATTTAGGATTTCAAATTATAATTGGAATTGGATGGAATGAAAAAGCCATCCAATATAACCCACACAAAACCAATTGAGGCAGGACCACTTATCATTCAGGGCTCTGCCACAGACTACTGTACTTTGTTTACACAATCCAGTCTACATGGGGAGCATAGCTCAGTTGGTAAAGCATGAGTCTTAATCTCCATGTCATGGATTCAAGCCCTACATTGGGCAAAGGATTCCTGCATTGCAGGGGGTTGGACTAGATGACCCTTGTGGTCCCTTCCCGCTCTATGATTCTATGATTATTTCTATGAAGAGAACAGGCACTCCAGAGAAAAACACTTGCAAAACAAACGCTCTGCAGGGTGAAGATGAATATTAGATCCCTTCTCAGATTTCTTCTGATTTCTAAACTTTCAGAGAAATTCAAAATAATAATAATAATTTGTCTCTTCATAGTATGAACGACTTACATTTCTCTAAATGTTAAAATATGGATATGTTGCTTTTCCAGTGCTCTCTGTTCACCACTCCTATATTTACACTGCATCCATAAAAAGAGCCCTGGCACTGCAGAGCTGAAGACTGCATACTTTAACCCCTGTCATCAACCAGGAAATTCAGGACCACTGGGAGGTTCTGCCCCTTGCCTCCTAGAAATAGCATCTTGGCAAACGGGAGACCAACATGGTCCCATTCACAAATCAAAGGAGGAGCTGTCGTCCCCCACTCCTGTTCCTTGTCTGAAATAACATTTGGCATGAACTGCCAGTTGCCTAGGAATGAAGAAACAAAATGGAAGGACATTCTGGCACCTTTCTATCAACTAATGAAAAAGGAAACATCAATTCGTTTTTTCAAGGGGAAGGTCACCCTGCCCCAAACTGGATAAAAATGCTCACCACTTTGTTCTGGCCCCGAAGAACTGTTCTGCTTCTCTCCTTTTCTCTCCACTCAGATGTTCCTAGCATGCTTTGCCCTTTTAGTTTATACATTTGGTGGCAGGACCTTGTTTCTCTCAATATGAGCTGCTTTGGGAGACAATACCTGTTTTAAAAAATAGATAAAACTACAACTTGAATGAGGATTGCTCATTAAGATCTACATTGTGGGGCTGTGATTGCCTATTACAGTGTTGTTCAGAGTTTCCTGCCAAAGAAGCCTTGTGTGTCGCAGAACATTCTGGGAAGTGTTCAGTGATACACACTCCATTCACAGGGCAGTAGCAAGACTTGTTGGATCGCATCGTCACTTCACATAAACAGAGCATGCCCTAAGGCTGCACATTTTAAGGTATCACTGAGAGCAGCGAGCAAGCTGTCATGTGGAAAAACCTCTTTCCACTCTTAACTCTTGTTAAGATTCCGAGAAACCCCAGGATTTCTTAGGAATCAGAGATAGCTCCTGTGGTTTTGTGCCCTAATATTCCGACTAACCTTTAGAATACAGGTTTAGACAGCTTCAAAAATACTACCAACTTTTTTAGCCACTGCTGTAGCTCAGGTGTGGGAAACCTTTGGTCCTCCAGGTATTACTAAACTACAACTCCCATCTATACTTGCTAATGCTGTTGGGAGTTGTAGCAACTTTTGGATAGTCCCTCCCATCTAGTACCAAACTCCGCCCCTCCATATGTTTTGGACTACAATTCCCATCATCCTTGACCACTGGTCCTGTTAGCAAGGGATCATGGGAGTTGTAGGCCAAAACATATGGAGGGCTGCAGTTTGGGGGTGCCTATCTAGTAGATGGAGACTCTATAAAGGAAAAGTCACAGGACATGAAGTACTGAAACGACACAAGCTGGGTCAAGTGACTTAATCTAAGTGAGGAATGGAGTGCTGAGTGATCACAACAATGAATTTTAATCTAAATCCTGGTGCGTGTGCAAAGGAGGCAATGAATAAAACAAGAACACTTAATTATCCTCTGTTGTATTAAGTAATGAAGTCTGTTGTGGAGCTTATGATCCACAGTCACAACACTCACACTTAGCTGTCATTTGTAGCTAGAATGTTGAGGGCAATGCGAAGGGTCGCTGCACATAAACTGCATATGCCATATCAGAGAAATGTAGAATGCTATATATATTATTATTATTTCTTGCTTTGAACAAGTCTGTTGGGTCTAGGTCACCTCTCAGTATATACTTAAAGGAGGGGAAACACCTGGGGAATAAAGCTAATTGCTGCTTTAAATAAAAAACAAAACATTTAACTACCAGAAACGTAGCAACCAACTCCCTTTGGCCTCATTTGTTATACCTCATCTTGCTTCTGTGGGTAATCTGTGGTCTGTTTTCAGTTTTAACAATAGAGCAGAAGAAACCGAGAAGGAATTTCAGATAACATTGGTGTATTGATGTCTGAATATGATACTGCTGTCCACATTCTTTTGGACCAAATGTGCAGGTTGTTCTCTAAGGCCAATCAGGGGTGCGGGAACTACAAATATTAAAGCCTTGAAAACAAAGGTATTTACTTGAAAATAAGAACTGGTTTTCGGTCGTTTCAAACAAGTATCACTGGGATATAGAATTTAAGTACAAACATGCTTATTTGGACTCTATGTTTTGATTCATGGTGCAGCCCTAAACACAATTGACAGGCAATCATTTTGGAATATTATCACTGCTATAGATGAGACTACTGAAGGTTAAACAGTTTGTGGATTAGCACTTAACTTTCAACAACATTCCTTAATTGTTCTTTTATTTCTGTGCCATCCATGGCAGTGTTTTCAGAGAAGACTGGCAGATGAAATTGAGCAGACTCATTCATCCAACTGTTACATGTCTATGCTTCTTGGATTGCTTTCAAAATTTCAGCCTCTATATTTAAGCAAAAAAATTACTCTAATCATGTCTATTGACAAGGAGCAAACATGTGCACAACACCTCCTTGATTATACACTTATGAAAAACCAAAACTATCATTGCAATGAAATGCCAGAAACAACGTGAAGGACGCTACCATATACTGTACAGAACTTCGCTGCACATGGCAGAACAGATTATTAGCAAACACTAGATTAAAAATGCACTGGTTTAAAAGGCCATAACTGTAATACAAAGAGACAAACCCACCATCGCATTAAACCTTACCATTTGAACCTAAATATGGGACAATTACTCTTAAACCTGATCGACAACACTCCTGTATCCCTCAGGACCATGCTGGTGCCCTCCTATTGCAGTTCCCATTTCCCAGTAGGTCTGTGATCAGGAGACCACGAAATCCAGTTGTGTGCAGGCAACAGCAATACCTGCTAGTCGCAATGCTCAATAGGGATCTGTAAGCCTGTCACAGTCTATCCCACAGCCAGAGCTGTAGGAACTAGTCTAATAGTTTTGGTGGTGGTAGGGAATCCTACAGAGCAACTACACTGTGTAACCTCCTGACCTCCAGTTTGTCTAGCGTGTTTATAGCCATCTGCCAGCACAAGGGGAAGAGAAAGGCGGCTATGCCAGTCCACCTGGGACATCGGTGGTTCAGATACTTCATCTTGGCCAGTTTCTGCAAGCTTTTCGACAGGTAGGACTAAGCACAGCATCACAAAAAGGCTCCAGTGGATGGGACAGCTGCCTCAACCTGCCTCATTGGCCTGCCTGGAAAAGGTTTAGAGGCACTGAGCAAAGCAGGAAGATATGAAGCATGCCCAAAGTATTCGATTACACTGGAATTCCCCATTTTACATCATGATTCCCTACTTACTGTAAGCTGCTGCAAATCGGAAAGGAAAGCTGAGTTTTTAAGAGTTTCTTAAAATAAAAAAACAAACAAACCTAAAGTCAATTACATGCTGCTGCTAACTTCCGTGAGGTTATACTGGCTTCAATTCAACCTTCTCAGCTCAGCAAGGTCATAGATGGGCTGGAAGTATACACTTGGGAACCTTTTGGCACAGAAGTCTATGAGAGCTTGACTCCATGAGGGCTTCTTTCTTCTTTGGCGATCACTTGTAAGATTCTCTTCCATAAACACAGTTTTAACAATGAGTCCATAAGTGACTGTGGGGGCCAATTCTGGATCCACACGTCCTTCCACAGTGGGGACATTGGTATCCGGGCTGGAGTTGTTCATGCTGTGGATTTGCCAAGCGTGCCTTCCTCTTAGCACGTTTCTCCCTTGCATCCTGAGTTTGAGTGTCTTCAAAGCCCATGATGCCTTTGTTCTCCACTGATCAGAAAGATAATGACCTTCAGAAATCTAGGTCCCTGAGGTTGAGTTGATACTACCATGCTATTACTCAGCACAAAAGGGCTTACCATTCCCATATCATTTGAAGGCTATATTATGACCTTCTTAATGCTATTTGTTCTTTTGCCTTATCTCCTCTTGGCTTCATGGCGGTACAGTAAGTTACAAAAGGAACTATGAGATAATCATTATCTAGCAGGAGACCTCAGTCTATCAGGCGGCCTTGAGGAATGTCTCTTTTCTCAGCCTCCTTGCTATACTCTTTCCACCCCCAGCCCACATTCATCTGCAACGTGGGAATAATGTCAGTCTCCTTTACCAAGCTGTAGGAAAGACTGCTGCAACAAAAGTCCCCTCGTGAGCGTGAGCGGTAACAAGCCTCAGTTAGCACCTCAGTTTTAAAAGCCTTCACATTCCAGTGCTGGGAGAGGAACAAAGTCAATTGCCAATGAATCAGCCCAAGTCTACATAAAATTCAAGTTCCACAGAGCATCCTCAGTGACCAACCAACTGCTAAACCTTGGGTGGTTTGCACCATGGTTGAAAGGTGAACATGCATGATGTTGGTGTATGGGTGGGGCTGTGCTGCTGGGAACTAAGCAACCGTTTGGCCTAGCGTAGGAGTGATGCACCAGCACACTGCTTGGTCATAGTTAAGCTTAAACTTAACTGGTTTAAAGTGAGGTGCAAACCAGACATTTCTTTAAAAAATACTTGTCAGTTTTAAGAATTCTGGAACACTGGTGCGTTAACAGGAATCAAACCTATGTAACTCTGAAAGTCCCAATTCAGAGAAAACTTACATATATCTAGTCCATTTTATATCTCACATTTCTTACAAGTAGCTCAAGATGTTTAGATTTTCCCTCCTCCTCATGTTATGTTTGTAACAACTTTGGGGAAGTAGGCAAGAGGTGGACCATTTTGACTGGTGAGATACTGCTCTTGCAAATTTAATAAATAAAACTGATGGCCACCTGTCATGTTTGATCTAGTTGAGATTCCTGCATTGCAGGTGGTTGGACTTGATGACTCTTGGGGTCCCTTCCAGCTCTACAGTTTTATGATCCTATGATATTGTTTATATGATTTTTGTGAGCCACCATAGGAGGCATTGTAAACAGAGTCAGCAGGAAAATGTTTTCAAACTCACACTGTGACTTTGTGTCATGTGCATTAAGGAATTTTGGGAGGAATCTTCCCACACACAAAAATTTACCAGAAAATCCAGGAACCATTTTGATTGTTCTGCATTTGATAAGATCTTGAAGAGATGAATCAACACATCTGCTGGCCCTTGGATGTCGGGCACCAGATCAATCAATCAATCAGACTTTATTTGACCGTCAGTCAGAGATAGGGCACCAGATCTTGACTTTCCGGGAAACGGCGTAGTCTTCAGATGAACTGACATCAAAATGCACACTGGTGTCCGATAAGAGAGACTGATTCCATCACAGACTGAGACTGAGAAGCTTTGGCAGACCTTCCCTTCCTACTTAGCGCAACTACTCTTTCCCCTACGCAAAACCTAAGATAAAAGGAAGTACTAATGTTTCCAGAGGGTTTTAAGTTGTTGTTGGTCACACTGGAAGAGAGTCAAGTTTTAAACTCTTTGTATGGGACACAGCTCATGTGCATGAGTCATTGGGCAAAGCTAACTTTGTTGACCCCACAGTCCTTGCTCATTTGAAAATATGCCTATCAGGGTTTAATGTACAGGGGAAAGATGAGAAGAAATCTTTGGCATCTTTAACCCCACATATGTGCATGCCTAGCTTCTATCCTGCAAACAAAACCATAAAATACACAAGTGGGATCTGCATGAAAATGGTGTAGTGCAGGGGTAGTCAACCTTTTCATATCTACCACCCACTAATGCATGTTTCTTGATGGTAAAATTTCCTTACCACCCCTTACTGCTTGATGGAAGAATTCACCTTGTACCGCAGAAACCCCTACCGCCCACCTAGAATCCTGAAACGCCCATTAGTGGTTGGTAGGTTGACAACCCCTGGTGTAGTGCACTACATTCCCGTTCAGGATGCTAGCCAGCCAGCCATGCCTTCTTTTGAGATACTTCATTCCATCCACACATTTGTTGTTTAGTCGTTTAGTCGTGTCCGATTCCTTGTGACCCCATGGACCATAGCATGCCAGACACTCCTGTCTTCCACTGCCTCCCGCAGTTTGGTCAAACTCATGTTCATCGACACATACATCCATATTTTCCATTCCCCCAACAATAAGTCAGTATTCCATGACTACTGAGTATGCTCAGTTCTAACGGGGATGTGTTTCCTCTGCTTAGGGATCTTTCCCCACCAACACTACTTTGTACTTCTGCAAACCTTGGGATCCCCTTGAACCTGCTGAACCTCTTGGACACAGATGGTGCCATTTGGGTTACATAAAGATCAGCATTTTAAGAAAGAGTTAACTATTAGTACAGTATATAGGATGTGAATAAATCTAGTTAATCTGAATTTCCCCTGAATTCCAAAATGGGTAAGGACCAGGTGCGACTTGTAGACATTGAACTTATTTGCAGAGGACAGTAGGCAGAGGTAGAAGAAGGCAAGGCTTGTTTTCAGAATTTATATCTCATCTTATCATTATGAACACTATAAAACCATTATCCATGAAACAATAAAAATGCAGCAGAAAACAGCAGAAAAAGCAGACTAACAGTAAAACAAGTGATAAAAAATTATGCTCAAGAGGGAGGACAAAGTAATTAAGTGCCATAAAAACTCAAAGGGAAAAGATAGTGTTTGCCTGGCGCCTAAAAGGTACTAACCATGGCACCAAGCGAACAAATCTTGGAAGAAAGCCTCACATTTTAGCCACAAAAGCTGTTAGCTGTCCACCTAGCTTGAGAAGGAGGGTGGGCTCCAGAGAAAAGCCAGTGAGAGATTTTTATCTACTGCTGGGTAACAGTGGGCAGGTAGGTTTGAAAGGCTGGACTTGCGGGGTGAATACATTAAACACACACATTTGCCATTTTTGGAAACTTTTTCAGGCACAATTTACATTATTTTATCATCAGTCATGGGGCTCAGATATATAGCTGTGTTAAATATGACTCTTGCAAATTTAGTTTTCATTTAAAACAAACACTGATCAGGATTCGCAGTAGAAAGCTGAACTTCTACGAGTTATAAGATAATCACTGCACAAAGATTTATTGTTACGGGCAACATGCCCATTGCTATATAATACAACTATTGATGTTCCAACAGTCTTTGAAGCTCATAATTCCTTTTCCATATCACTTAATAGTCAAGTGGGCCCCAACAGAAAGTGGCACAGCAAACTTGTTTAGGCCTATTTTAATGTTATATGGCTGCCATGAACAAGGAAGAGAACCAGCACAACTGGAACAGAAAGCTCTGAAAGGAATCAATACATCAATAGATCCGTTTCTATTGACTTTTCAACGTAGCAAGCCAAGAAAGCATCATTCTAACAAAGTCCACAGTATTCCTGTGGTAGGACTGGATGAGTCACTGCTGGCTTCATTTTGACATGCATAACAATGACTTTTTCACATTACTTTACAAAATCACAAAGTTGCAAGGAACAAAAGGTCATTAAATTGAACCTATGACTGCCATAAAACAAACACAACAGACCTCACCCTAGACCCACCTTCTCACTGACTGATCAAATAAGCTAGGGAAGTGGTTCCCAGTTAGGGGTCCACTGACCCCTGGGGATTTGCGGAACCCACCCAGGGGTTCCGCGGCACCACCCCCTGCCAGGGACTCACTTAACTTGTTAATTGCACAGTGAAAGCCACAATGATGATCCCCAGTACCCAGCCTCTGCTGTGACCAGGGCCTGCTTGCTGGCAGGGAGAAAAACTTGTGAAAGAGTTGCTGGATTGCAAGTGAACTAGGACTGGGCAAAAACCTCTGACACAGTTTATTAGGGCTCTTGCAATTGGAGGAGCAAGGGGGCAGTGAGGGGGGTGGAGAGAGAGAGAGCAAATGACTTGCTCCACAGGGCAGGTTCACATGTTTATAATTTTAAAAAAGGTAAGTGATCTCTTCCCCTTGCTCTCTATTTTTTAACTGAAAAGAACTTCTAATTGCTTTCAATGACTATCAAGTTTAGAGGACTCTCCCACTGCTTGTACTGTAGTAGGGTTTTCAGTGAATCTTGCTTTTGAGTTTGGGATTCATGTCTCATCCTGAAAGACCAACAGGGGAAATAGCTAAGCAAATTGCCACTATGATTAGCACAACAGCTCACCCTTTGATGATTTAGTTTATTGCTAGGGCACTGTCTGGAAACAGGCAATTTGTGATAGTATCACAAATTTTATGGCCTGTTTTTTAGTATACCTAAAAATCCTTTGCTGATTAGGGGCCACCCCACATTTTCTTCAAAAAATTGCTTTGCGCAGATAACTACCGGGTACAATAGAGTTATCAAAAATTTCAAACGCAGGGGGTACATGGCCTGGCTTTTGAAAAATAGGGGGTACTCAGTAATAAGCTAATTGGGAACCACTGAGCTAGGGACACCCTAGCACAGCAGTACCCGAGTGCAGCCGCCAGGGGCTAAATAGCTTATACAGGCATTTAAGCTATGAAAGCACCTGCACACTGTTTACTGTTGTCATTATAAAAAGAGTCTAGTTACAAAATGGTGCCCATCACACATGTTATGTAGCTGGCCAGCACTTAGTACATTTCTCCACTGGAGAAACTCGAAATGTGTCAACAGAGTACATAGCTCTACAAGGCTTGGGAAAGTGAGCCGTGCCACAAACCACACGCATGGGCAAAACTCTCTAAGGACCACTAGCCAATCTTCTGCCCTGGGGAAAATTCATTCCAACTTGAAACATACTTATCTCATTTCGACTTTAGTCGTGAGTAAGTCAGAGACTGCTGCTTTATGCAAAGTGAAATCACCATGCAGGTCTCTCTGATTTGTTTTCTTTACTTAATGGCCTGCAGCTGAATTCCTATTTAAAAATATATACTCAACCATAGATGCATTTATGAAGAATATCTTACCCTGAAACTAGTGATTTGTGCATTTTTGCTACCACAACCTCTGTTGAAAGACTACTCTTAATCTCACTACAGCTTCTTCAACTTTCAGTTTACTTTGAATCCTTTACTCACATTATCACAGGGATTACCACTACAGTACATCTGTTTATAAAAGAAAATTCTGACTTAAACCACGGTAGGCGGCATAGTGGAGAATAGACACACATGAAAAGGAAAAAGTGGAGAAAGGAAACACATGGAAAGCCTGCAGAAAATAAAAGAAAAACGTGTTCCACAGCAACCAACTAAATCAGTGTTCCTCAAGCTGTGGGTAGTGAGGGTTCCTTAGGAGTTCCTTAGGAGAGTGTGGAATATTTGTAAAGAACTGCACATGTCTTATTAGTAATCAGCCCTTGAACAATAAGAGCTTAGGGTTGCCAGTGACGTTGGCCACTGGGAGTAACTGAAAGGAAGGAGTGGGGGCCACATGTTATCTTAGGCTAGAGAGAAGATGCAACGTGTGTATAGGAGATGGTCAAAATGGGCTCCAAGGGCCACAGGATTCAACTGGCAACAGCAGTAGTATGGAAACCACATACCATAGGAAACTGCCAACAATACAACTAGTTTTAGGGAATTCAAGGACCTTTGGAATGAAGGAGGAAGCAAGTTCACAAATAGTCCTTCTTAAAGAATGGCCTATTTAGATTCCTGCATTGGAGGCAGTTGGACCAGATGACCCTCAGGGCCCCTTCTAACTCTACAATTCTTATGATAAACATAATCCTAAGAGACAAAAAGAAAGACCAATTCTTAGCTCTGAGGAGACGGAGAAAATGAGATGTTATTCTGGTGCACAGTAAAAGGATACCCACTTGAATGACTTCCACCAGTCTACTGAAAACAGAAGCCCAAAGTCCCCCTGGATTAAACAAATTGTGTCCTCTCTTTGAATGCACATGGACGAGAAAACCAATAGCTGCAATCTAGATTCTAGTTATGCATGTTTATAACACTGCTTAAGTCAGCATTGGGGAAGTATCTGGTTGTGGGACTGATTAAGCCCACCAGGCCTTCTCAATTAGTCCACCAGGTCATTTAGGCAAAATCATACCCATCTGTCAGCTGCCTGATGTCATATGACATCAGGGGAAGCACAGGTATAGCTATGGTTTCAAACAGTGCTAAATTCAATGTTTCTTTGCAGCTGCAGGTTGTATTCTGCACTGTTTTAATGTACCGTAACACATTACCCTGTTGCAGTGCTTTCAGCAGGGATCAGATACACTCCCTACCCACCTGCCAAAGTGGCCCCCAGAGAGCAGGGCACTTCTAGATCTGGCCCTCTGGACAATCCAGTTCCACAAACCTTGCTTAATTCAAAGTAATTTTGGGCTGGGATGCAGCACAAACACATACAAGAAAGGGGGGAGGGGAGAGAAAGGTACAAAGCTTACCTTGTGGCAAACTTCAGTTTTAATTTCTTTGAGAGCGCGTTCAGAGAAGACACAACCACAGTTGCGTAGAAAGCAAAACCTTGGGCAAAGCAGAGAGAAAATGATGTTCAGAGGTTAAATACAAAGGCAACTATGAAGCTCCAGACAGCTCTAACTAAGACTGCAACCCTATGCACACTTAACTGGGAGTAATTTCTGAGTAAGCATGTATAGATTTGCTGTAAGCAATGGGGTGTAAGCTAATTGTGGCTAACTTGTATTAATTGTTTTAATGGGACCCAGGCTGCAGTCATATGCACACTTAGTCTTATCATACTCAGTGGAACATAGAATTTCGAGCGTATATAGGATGAGCTGCACATTCGAACTAAATTTAGCTGGATCAAGGCCAGAATTTATAAGCAAAATTTTTCAAGTAATACAAGAATGCAAAAGAAGGATAATAATAATAATCCATTTGTTACTGCCATTTGTCCCCAGCACACAATGTGTCCCAAAACACCCCCATGTGGTTAACACAGGAAGTGCATATTATGCTACAAAATCCTCATTCGTTACTGTAGTAACAACTACAGTGGTGCCTCGCAAGACAAAATTAATTCGTTCCGCAAGTCGCTTCGTCTTGCGATAATTTCATCTTATGAAGCGCAGTTTGCCGCAGCAAAAAAAAAACAACGCAAAAAACTTTGCCTTGCGAGTCACCAAAAACATCGCAAAACGCTTTCGTCTTGCAGGTTTTTCGTTGCGCGAGGCATTCATCTTGCGAGGTACCACTGTATCCCATTTCAGTAAGCAAACAATAAAAGCCAAGCAGTTGCTGTCACACTACATTAGTTTTACAGATACTCAGATTTCATAGGCTTTTCCATATTCTTCAATGACATTAACGCTGATAAAACTTACAATATGCAGGCCTTTAGACTCTTCCCTTGATACTCAAATAAGGTTTGATTTTTCTCATAGCAAACAAATTAATGTGTCTAGATTTTGATCATTAATCCTGAAGGCTTATGTATGCTCATTAGGAATTCCTAATGAGCACTGGGAGAGAGATACCTCTGAGTAAGCTTGCACAATATTAGGGTACATGTGACATATCCGCACATCATGCTCCTGTTCAGAGCCCCACAGGACAGCAGCACACTGTGATTCCACTCCCACTTTCCTAAGCAGCATGCCCCATTTAATTCAGTGGAATTTAGTTTCTTTGAAAACTTGCTTAACCATCTAAGAATTTTTCTCCATCACACAGGATATTAAATACTTACCGATGTCTTCCGTTCATTTCCAACCCAACTACAGGGCAAATGAAACGTGCACTCTGGATGTCATCATATTTATCCCCTTTTGTATTCCCCTTGTCACCAGTCCAAGCAGGATTGTCTGAGAGATTTAACTCTATGACGTTCTGAAAGGAAATAAAAGTCTCTTACACAAGTTTTTAAATGGAAGCAAGTTGAAATGACCTCCTGAAATAATGCAGTTCTTCCCTTTATCATTCTATATTAATAAAACCATTTGCAAAACATTCAAGGTTAAATTCCTACTCCTGAATGAAGGTTTCTTTTTTTAAAAAAAAGCAATTGAAATTAATTGCTTTTCTAATCATAGATCTACTCAACTAATACAAGCCTGGTTAATTTCTAAAATAGCAACTCACCTGATAGAGACAACAAGACACAGCAAGCAATTTTTAAAATGTTGGTGCTTAGGCACTGCATAAGGTAAAGGGACCCCTGACCATTAGGTTCAGTCATGACCGACTCTGGGGTTGCGGCGCTCATCTCACCTTATTGGCCGAGGGAGCCGGCGTACAGCTTCCAGGTCATGTGGCCAACATGAGAGCAGCACATGGAAACGCCGTTTACCTTCCCACTGGAGGTAAAACCTATTTATTTCCTTGCCATTTGACGTGCTTTCGAATTGCTAGGTTGGCAGGAGCTGGGACTGAGCAACGGGAGCTCACCCTGTCACGGGGATTTGAACCGCAAGCCTTAGGCTCTGTGGTTTAACCCACAGTGCCACCCGTGTCCCCTAGGCACTGCATACCGAGCTTTAATTGCCATTATTCTGTTATTACTTTTTAACAATTTAATAGAACTACGTTAAGCATCAGAGACACCACAAAAGTGGGGCTCTCTCGCTTGCTCTGCCCAAATATATTTTAATGTAAGAGAAAAGAAAAAGCAAAGAAGGGACTACAGGAGAAAACAAGGAGGCCAAGTCATGGGGTAATGCAGAAAGAATGAGACTGAGAGTTGTTCTTAAACAACAGTAAAAACTAGGAATCCATAATTCCATTTGTCACAGCAAGATCCCAATCCCCTTATGGTGAATATCATGAGCCTTAGGTCTTCCTCATCTCCCAGGAGCAGTACTATGCTTCTGAGTTGCTTGGAGGGGCTCTGAAGCATAGTACAACTTGCAGTGAACTCCAAGCAAGGGGCAGGGGGCACTTCAGAAGCATAATGCAAGGTTGGGGACAAGCGCCATAACATGGGAAGGGGCAGGGTTCTGTGACCAGTATTTATCAAGGCTAGGCAAAATTTGTTGATGCCTCACGAGATCCAAAAAGTTTTGAATATAATTTTAAGAAAGAAGAGGGAATTGCCTTGATAGACAAGGTCATTTTGAGTGCAAGGAATATGACAGAAGCAAGAGCAGACCAATAGTCAGCGTACAAAAAAGGCATGAGAAGATGCAGCATATAAAGCAGGCATAGGCAAACTATGGCTATCCCTAACAGGACCAGTTTTAAGGGATGATGGGAATTGTAGTCCCAAACATCTGAAGGGCTAGAGTTTGCCTATGCCTGATATAAAGATTACACTATGATTTTTTTTAAAAAAACTAGAAGCCTGCTAGAGAAAGTAGGAGCTTCAATGTTTCATTAAAATCAATAGGATTTGTATTAAGGAATTACTGTATACAAAATAAACTTTCTCTGAATTATGCTTAATAGTTGTAGGCTCTGATATCTAGAAACGTTCAGACAGATCACAAGCATGTGAATTTACCTTAATACTCTTGATGTGAGATGCTGCTTCGACAAGGACTTTATCGGAAGATTTATCCAGCAAAAATTCAATGATTGCATCTTTGTTATATAGTCTGTAATAGAAAATATACTGTAAAAGTGAGTAAATTTCATGATTGCAATTTATTCAGAAATTAATATTGTTTCACTGAAAAGGAGTTTAAAAATGTAATCCTACCTGCCAAGTTCACAAGCGACTATAGGCCTGCTCAACTTTTCTTGACTCAGAGTGCAGTAGTACCACTGGGCCACCAATTCTGCATTTTTGTCAACCTGAGGAATACATAAAATTATTAACATTTTTTGAAAGAAATTATTAAAGGAAAAAACTTTACAAACATCTTCCATTATGCTTTCCCCTTCTATGTGAAACCTACTTTTCCTGAAACACTAGTTTGAAATGAGTTGAAAGAGCGTTGATGATCAGAGCTTTCTGGGGTTTTTTGACCCAACATAAGCAACTGGAGAAATGCTTTGGGGCAATTTCATTTTAAAAAGAAAAGAAAAAGAAAACCCTCTGGGAATGGAAGAAAATCACCCCCAAATTATTTTCTTTGTTTTGTCCAAGGTTGCTACGACAAAACAATTTCTGAATCTTGTCTTTTAAGATTGTGTGTCAAACATTTTCTCACCAGCAGTCTGCAGAGCAGTCAGAAAGCTCTCATGACACAGCCCAGCCTCAAGGAAGGAAACAACCCCGAGAGAACACAACCACCAGACAAAAGGGTAGAGAAGAAAAAAGTGTGCCCCCCCCCAATTTCTTAAATGCTGACAGGGCCCTTTTCACTCAGTTCTGCCCCCATTTTACCTTCTATGATAATGTTCTATAATTCATGTTCATGAGCAGGTTAACATCACACAACCCACGTATGATCCTTCATGATGAGCTGCATGAAGATCAGCAGCACCATACTTAACATGCGGTTGCAGTGAAGTAATATGTTAAGTCAGGGGTGTCCAGCTCCCAAGAGACTGCAATCTACTCCCACTATAAAAATACTGGCAGTGATCTACCCATTGGATTGACCAAAGTTGTTGAGATTTTTTTTGGGGGGGGGGGAGAATAATATAAGTTGTTGAGCTTCTTCTGGGGAGGCTTCAGCAAAGTTGTTTAGCTTCGCGATCAACCTGTTGGACATCCCTGTGTTAAGTCATGTTGAATGTGTCAGCTTCTTTTTTGTGTGTTTTCAATTGTTTTTGAAAGATAGAAGGGAGGGCTGCTGCAAGTGCGAACCCTCCAGAACAGACCGCATCTGTTATTGAGATGTGCAATAGGAGAGTAACCAGGACAGGGAAAGCGGAATGGTAAAACAAGGAGGGGTCTGACGGGAAGCACCAGTGCTTATCAGCCGTTCAGAAAGAGGGATCACTCCTGCAAAAGGCGTTATGTTTTGTCCACCCACTCTCTTCCGTTGTGGCAATGGTTTCCCAAAAGCTTAGCTACCTCACGGCAGCTTCTGAGGCTGGGACTACCCCGCCGTCTCCGAAAACCGTATTTCCCTTGGCCTCCCAAGGCCTCAGCGCGTCCTCCGGCCCACCCTTCCTCGCAGCTTCTTCTACCCCACAGGACCAGAACCAAGGCCTTTCCTGCCCTCACCTTCTCGATCTTGCGGGGCCCTTTCACCAGCTCGTGCCTCTTTGGGATCGTTCCCCCGTCGCAACCCATTTCTCTCTCCCTCGGCGGCTACTCCGCCGCCCCACTTCCGGGTTCCTCCAAAACAAAGGAGCTTCCGGCCGACGTAGGCCGTCTATTTCCGGCGCAGAACGGGAAATGGGAGGGCGAGGGGCGATGACGTAGACGGCCGGCGTTGCTAAGGGACCCTGGCAACCAGCAATACGCTTCCCGTAATGCTTTCGGTGATTCGCTGCGGCTGTTTTATTTGGTGCAGCCGAAGCCGTTGCGAAAAAGATAAAAACACGTGAAGCAGAATACAATAAAACGCATTACACATTTAAAATAGTCGTTGTGAAAACCAGACATTCTGTCAAAGAGTTTTTGCTCCCTTGGAGGATTTAACTTGCCATTCCCACAAACATTTATCCTGGCCATTGCAAATTTAAAGTACTGTAAGAGCCTGGCCCCAAAGCGTGTTTGCATCGCAGTAAAGCTGCAGTGCAGTCCTAGGCACACTTCCTTGAGAAATTGTACCAAACTAACTGGGATTCACTTTGGAGTAAGCAGCGCATAGGGTCTGGATGTAGTGCTGCTGCTGTTGGGTGCAAAGCATCACTAAGAGCATCAACATGACTTCTTTCTGAGTAAACAAGACTGGACTGAAAGACTGAAGTTTTTATGCTTGCTTACATCCCCCAACCCTTACATCACTCAATTAAAAAAGAAATAAATAACCAGTAAATATTTCCATACTGTTTTTCAATCATGTTTCCTTTTTTTATATATATAATTATTTATTAAGTTTTTTAAATAAACACATTTAAGACATTATACAAAACAAACAAACAAACAAACATTCAAAATACATACATCACTCTTTTTACCAATCTTATTATTCTTAACCAAAAACATGCTCCGCCGAGCTTGACTTCCCTCCCTCCCTTCAAAAGGTTTTCTAATCAATTCTTATCTCGCAGTTCCTTTGTATCTAATCTTTAGAGTCAATTCGTAGGATTTATTTCACGCCTGCAAGTGTCTTCAAACCTTTACAGTTCATTTCCATATAATCCACAAATTTACTCCAATCCCTTAGAAACCTTGTCTCCCTCTGGTTTCGGATCCTGCTAGTCAGTCTCGCTAGTTCTGCATATTCAATCATCTTTGTCTGCCAGTCTCCAATTGTCGGTAAGTCCTGGGTCTTCCATTTTTGGGCTAATAATGTCCTCACCGCGGTTGTCGCATACAAAAAAAGGGTACTGTCCTCCCTAGTTATCTCTTGGCCTATCAGTCCTAACAGAAAGGCCTCTGGTCTTTTGGGAAAGGTATACTTAAATATCTTTTTCAGTTCATTATATATCATTTCCCAATATCCTTTAACCTTTTCACATTTCCACCACATATGATAAAAGTCCCCTTCCTTTTCATTGCATTTCCAGCACATTCTGTTACTCATTCTATACATTTTTGCTAATTTCACTGGAGTTAAATGCCATCTATACATCACCTTCCAAACATTCTCTTTCAAAGCAGTACATGCTGTAAATTTTATTGTTTGGTTCCATAATTTCAACCACGCATCATATTCAATATTATACCCAAAATCCTTAGCCCATTTTATCATTACCTCTTTCGTCAACTCATCTTTAGTATACCACTCTACCAGCAAATTATACATTTTGGACAACAATTTTATTCTGCCCCCTAGCAACTCTGTTTGAAATTTGGACCTTCTCTCCTCAAAACCAATTTTTTTATCTTTCGCAAATACATCATTAATTTGATGATATTGCAACCAACTCGTCAAATATACTTTAACCTCTTCATACGGTTTCAATTTCCAACCTTGTTCCGATTGTCTTAAAAAATTTTCATATGTTGGTCTCTCACCTTCCATATTCACTTTTTTCACTATGATCACTTCCATTGGTGAGATCCACCATGGCGTCTTAGTCTCTAACAAGGCTTTATTTCCTTCCCATACTTCAAATAACGATCTTCTTATCACATGATTCGTAAATCCTTTATGGGTTTTTTTCTTATCATACCATAGATATGAATTTTTTCAATCATGTTTCCAAGGCAGTGTGGTAGTGGCAGCAGCAACCAAAGAAATTCAACCGTTGGTCAGCAGTTCTGCAAGGAAAGTGTGTAAAAGGCTCTCGCCGAATCTCCCCTTCTGTCACAGATGCATGGAAAACCCCTGGTTTCTGAGATCAAACAGACTTTTTTTTAAAAAAAACTATATCTCCAAATCACTTATTGATTTAAATTTATTTATTAAAAGACTTCTCACTTAAAATGTATCAAAGCAGTGTACAATGATAAAATTACAATAGAATTACATCAAACTGCATAAATACACAATAAAACAATGAGCAAAGGACAATTAATGGTTGGTAGATATTTGCATCGATTAAAAAATGTTTTAAACTGTTGATGGAAACATAACGCTGAATGTGCCTGCTGTATTTCTGAGGAGCGACTATTCCATAGCACTGGTACAACTGTAGAGAATGGCCTCCTCCTGGTTGTCACCAGATGGACCAATGCAGGTCATGGCACCACTAGGAGCGGTTCCCCTGAAGATCTTAATGAACAGACAGGATCATATGGAAGGAGGCGCTCTGTCAGATAACTGGGTCCCAAGTTGTTTAGGGTCATATAAGTCCATAACAAAACCTTGAACTGGGCTCAGTAGTCTATTGCCATCCCTTGCAGCATCTTCGAGAGAGGTGTCACATGTGTGCAGTTAGAAGCATAGCTGCCACATCCTGCACCAGTTGCAACTTCCACATCAAGCCTAAGAACAGACTCACAAAGAGCACATTACATTAATCCAAACTTGTGGTTACCAACGCATGGGTCACTGCAACCAACTTATTTCAGTCTAGGAGTGGTTGTAGTTACCATTTGAAGCACAAAAGTTGGCCTCCAGGGACACTGATTTTTCCAGGAGCACCCTCAAACTACACACGTGTTCTTTCAGGGAAAATGCAATGCATTCAGAGCAGGCAGCCCATCTAATTCCTGGAACTACTCACCCACAGGGTCTGCCTTGGTGGAATTCAGCTTCTGTTCGGCCCTATTGTTACCTTGCACTGTGAAGGGACTGCAGTTGCCAGCCCCCACTTCCACCACTCCAAACCTTCCTGTGTCAAATGGGAAGTTCTGAAGGGGGGTTGTTAAAAGTGTTTCACTGAGTGCAGCTAGAATCCTCCCCACATTCAAGAATCTTGATAGCACAGGATTTCTGAGCGAATGCCTGAATCTAAAGACCTGTCAGTATGGGGTATCCTCAGAACACCAGAAGAATGATGGCTTCATTCCATCATTGCTCGGAATTGCTGTGTATACTTCAACAGCCCATCAGCTTGAGTCTGAAGTTCCTTCATTGCCTCGGGACTTGGATATTGCATTGCAGCATTTTTCGTTGCAACTGCCAAGTTCTTTAGCAAACCACAAAAGTTGCTGCTGCCATACAATATCTCGTTTCGATCGGCCTTCTGAAGGGCTTCCTGACATAAGGCGTCCACCAACTTTTGGCCCACCATAATTATCATTTTGCTGTTGGCTATGAAAACTTCAGGAGCCAGATCGTTGCTAAGGCTTTTGTGGAAAACACCAATGGCCTTCTGGACAGCACCGAAATATAGTCTGCAGAGATCGGAGAGGACCATCTTCTTGGTTGAATCCTCCTTGCTCACAACATTATGCCTCATCATAGGTGGAGAATCCTAGAGAGGAAAAAACGAAAACAAGAACTATTACTGAAAGCTATCAACATTCAGCATTTTTGCTGATGCAGCAGCAGAAAAAGCTAATGCTATTCTAGGTTGCAACAACAGAAGTATAGTGTCCAGATCAAGGGAAGTAATAGTACCACTCTATTCTGCCTTAGTCAGACCACACTTGGAATACTGTGTCCAATTCTGGGCACCACAATTTAAGAAGGATGTTGACAAGCTGGTATGTGTGCAGAGGAAGGCAACCAAGATGATCAAGGGTCTGGAAACAAAGCCTTATAAGGAGCGCTTGAAGGAACTGGGTATGTTTAGCCTGGATCAGAGGACACTGAGAGGAGATATGATAGCCATCTTCAAATATCTTAAGGGCTGTCACATGGAGGAGGGATCACACTTGTGTTCTCCTGCTCTGGAGGGTAGAATTCGAACCAATGGCTTCAAGTTGCAAGAAAGGAGATTCCAACTAAACATTTGGAAAAACTATCTGACAGTAAGAGCTGTTCAGCAGTGAAACAGACTCCCACAAGAAGTGGTGGACTCTCCTTCCTTGGAGGTTTTTAAACAGAGGTTGGATGGCCATCCGTCATGGATGCTTTAGCTGAGATTCCTGCATTGCAGGGGGTTGGACTAGATGACCCTTGGGGTCCCTTCCAACTCCCAACCTGGTACCTTCCAGATGTTGGTGGCCTCCAACTCCCATCAGTCCCAATGAGCATGGCAAATGGTCAGGGATGATGGGAGTTGTAGTCAAAGACAAATTGGAGCGCATCAACCTGGGGAAGGCTGGGTGTAGTTTTTTTGTAAGGCATTCCATCACATCAGAAGTAAAGGTTATTTACTAATACCAGTATACTCAGAAGTACTACAGTTAGGGACATAGAAAGCTGCCTTATGCTGTATCAGACATTTAGCCCAGCTTGGTCTATTATGACTGGCAAAAGCTCTCCAAGGTATCAGGCAGAAGTCACCTGTTACCAAATTATTTCCTCTAGCGAAGTCGGGGATTGAACTAGGGTGGTAACTCAATTTATGGAATGTTATTCAATTAATTGCATATGTTACCTGTCAATTAATTAGAGAATAAAATCTGCATAAATCTGCACATGAGAAAATGGTGTTTTAAGATTATGTGTGCATGTGTCAGTCATCATCTTTAAAGAGACATTCCACTTTCTTTCACACAAGAGGGAATGTTTCTTGGTACATCAGGGTTTTTAATAACAATACATTTGGGAGCAGGGAATATGCTGCCTGATGAACTGTGGGAAACTGTTTCAGTTGGTCAAAATGTCTATTACTCAGTTAATCTGTTAACAGATCCATCAACTAAATGTTTCAGTCATAATTTCAATGGAACAAAGGTGTAATTTGAAGGATTATAAACCACAATGGAGAACCTCCAGTGAAAAGGAGACAGTGGTGTGGGAGTGCTGAAAAAAATCTGAACCAGATTTATAATTTTAGATCTTTGCTGCAAAGAATAATTTTACCTTTATTTTTAACTTGGCATTCTTCCTCTCCACCTTGCTAGATGAAAGAGGTGGTTGTGTCTGTTCCGGTCCTGGTGATTTCTGCAAAGGGGGAAGAGAAATAATATTTAACATAAATGGCCATAATCCTTAAATGGGAAAAAGACTACATGTTGTATGATCATGGATTATTGGAAATCCTGTCCAAATGCCCTCTGAGCTCTAAGCCTTTTAAAATATATATTTTTTAAAGATATTATCAGAAGCTGTCTTATAATGAATCTGAACATTGTTCCATCTTGCTCAGTGTTGTCTACACTGATTGGCAGCAGCTCTCCAGGGTTTTAGGCAGGAGTCCCACCTCACCCTACCTGGAGATGCTAGGGATCGAACTTGGTACCTTCTGCATGCAAATAAGATGATCAACCTCTTAGCTATGGGTAAAGACACATAGACATTTTTTGTTCCACCTAGCTTCCATTGTCACTACATTTCTTCTAGTATTCTACCCTTTCTGTTTATTCTATTTTTGTGATTTTCAATATGGACTTTTGTTGTATGTTAGCTGCCTCAATAATCTTGGACTGAAAGGCGTATTACTGGAAATTTTTAAATTAAAGTTCATAGGTTCAAAATTGGAGTGGTAGGTTTTCTAGTTTAATTAATCTAGAATGAAAGGCATGATATTGTGCATGTATATCAAAGCCCTACTGACCTGTTGCTGAATATAATCACAAACTTCAGTGATGGCAGCTTTTGCTTTCTCCAGACATGGGCTATTTTCTTTTGGCTTATCTAAAATATGTCTTAAAAGAGAATCTACCCGCTGTTCAGCTCCAGGCTTAATTATTTCATGCTCTGCACCAACTCTCCATTCCTTGCCTTCTTTCTCTTTGCAATTCTTTCTGAAAAGTAGCTTCCCGTTAGCTATGATGATAGAAGCAAATCTCTTGATGTCATCTGGAATGGTGCGAGCAACCATAACAAACCGATCCAGATCGTCTGGGTTGTTCTGAGGCTTCTCAATGACTAGAACATCGAGCGACCATTTGCAGTTATTCAAAGCCTCTCTCGTTTCCACCAGCATTTGAAACGAGTCCGTGAGGATATTCAGCTGCTTTTTAATTCTCGCATGAAGTTTACTGTCCGAGGACTGAGCAGAGTTTCCTTCAATGGCTCTAGCAAAGTCCAAGAATTCTCCCAACGAGACCCTTATGTGGTCAACCGCTCGGTGGATTTCGTCAAGGTTTCCCACCAGGTGTTCTTGGTATCTCCACCTGCTGCTCACAAAGATCATGAGACTTGCAATTGAACTGGACACGCTATGCTGGAGCTTAGTCAGTGTTTCTATGGCAAACTCAAGTTCCATGGTTGCTTCTTTAGTGGGTTCTTCTGATGAGGAAGAAGGGGCAGATGAAGAGGATGCTGCAGATGAAGAGGACTCAGTGGAAGAGCTTGACCATGTTGATATGGTGCTGGTTCTGCTGTCTAGACTGGAAACAGACAATCGGTCTTGGTCTCGTTTGCCATCTGTGTAATATGATAGAGGGAAAACATATGTGTGGTCTCCAGAATTAGGACTCTGTGTGTTTTCTTTCTTTTGAGACAAAACGACAGGCATTCCTCTTGGTATATCATAGACAGTCTGTTGATGGCTCTCCTTTTCAATCATGGAGGACAGCGCACCCGAAGGAACATCGTAGTTACCATTCTGACGCTGCACTAAGGCTTCATGTGTGGATGGTATGTCATACAGAGGAATTTCTGGAAGAGTTAGTTTCCTTTGTACAGGTGGAACATCATATACTTCTGAAGTTACCAGTTTGACTTCATTATTTGTTGTTGGCAGGATTTTCTGCGTACCAGAATCGAGCCTCATTGGTGGTATATCATAAAACACATGTATATTTGGAGAACGATTCTGAAGAGCTGAGTTTAATCCTGCTTTTTCGGGTGACACAGGTATATCATAGATCCATTCTGATTTCCGAAGGTTTGGCAAGGTATTGTAAGGACCCAGGTGCTTTCCTTGGGGCCCTCTTTCTATAATGTCACGTTCTCTTGAAAGTGGTGTGGGAATGACATACACCTGGAAAACAGCAAAGCGCATGCTATTACAACTGAAATTATATTCCACTTCTACAAACTCAAAGCAGTGCACAAAAGAGAAAAAACAGAAACCCATGCTAGCAATTTTTAAACCAAATGTAACAATACAAACATAACGAAACCTCAAAAAATGCCCTAGGCTCAGACCCCCCAATGCTGCTTGTAGTGTTGTTCAGAGGACTGCTTCCTGACACTGCCAAGTGTCAGGGACTGGGCAGAGGAGGAATGATGGAGACCACCTCCCCAGCTTAACCCTTCCAGGGAGGAGCAAGAGGAAGACAGTGATTTACAACAGAGGTCACAGCTCAGAGGCAGATGAGGGGAAAAGTTGGGAAATACTGTAGTGGGAGAGGAGGAAGAGGAGGAAGAAGCACCAGCGGGGCAGCAGGTGAGAGACACAATGTCTTTAGAAAGTGTTGCAGACACCCCCCTCTCAGAACCTGGCGAACCTTGAAAGTAGGAGAGCAAAGAGCTCAAAGACATAGGGCACGTAGCAGCACCCGTAGGAGAGATGATGAGACTGACGAATGAGGAAGTGAGAGAGACGGAGGGTGGAGATTCACTCGAGACAGAGACTGGGTTCCATAGCCTGTCCCTGTAAATACTGAATAAAAAGCAGATGGAAAGAAACGTTCCTTGTCTTTGTACGTTCCTGGGCAACCGGCTAGGAGTCGCTGGCAGCAGCTTGACACCAAGGAAGCCCAAGATGGCCACCAACAGGGGAGAGGCTCCATCCAGTGCCTCCTCAGATCTGCAGCTGTCTGTATCTGCAAGCCAACATTGGAGGTAGTAGCCAACTTCTTGTTCTCCCTTCAAACTCCAGCAACTGACCTTAAGGACCCGGGTTTTGTAGTAGTCACACGCCAGTTCAGCCCATCCACAACCAGGTCCCCATGATAAGAGTAGCATGACTGGCAGAGAACGACAAAGCTTCATGATCCACACAACAAAGTATTTTCTCATGCTGAACTTACATTTTCTAAGGAAGACTCTTGCAGTGTGTGAGTTCGTGGCTTTTCTGGGCTCAGTGGGATATCGTAATGCTGCTGTGCTGTTCCCAGGTAACATTCTTTGGAGGGGAATAGTTTGGAGCCCTTTCTGGAAGAGGGTGGTGTGGCAAGACCCTAGTTAAATTGTTAAAAAGAAATTAATCTGTATGCTTTACCAACAGCGCTGGGGGAATCATTGTATACATTTATTTCAATGCATGCAGAGGTTCTTTGGATTTGGTCGTTATGAGTCTCCCTAAGTTTCCCCAAATTAAAAGAAACAAAATAAAAAAATTCCTTCCAGTAGCACCTTAGAGACCAACTAAGTTTTTCATTGGTATGAGCTTTCGTGTGCATGCACACTTCTTTGTCCTTATGCCATTTTCTGTATCTCTGTGAATGCAACTGTGTAATATTTGGAAGAGGTTTTAATGTCAGGGATCCGGCCTGGCATTACCATACTGAAGCATCAGTCTTCTGCGGAGGGCCCAGAACTGATGCCTGCCCTGGCATCACTTTAACATTTCCGAACTGCCGGCCTTCTAGGGCTTGCCGATCAGAAGGTCAGCAGTTCGAATCCCCGCAACGGGGTGAGCTCCCGTTGCTCGGTCCCAGCTCCTGCCAACCTAGCAGTTCGAAAGCACATCAAAGTGCAAACTGATAAATAGGTACTGTACTGCTCTCGCGGGAAGGTAAACGGCGTTTCCGTGCGCTGCTCTGGTTCGCCAGAAGCAGCTTTGTCATGCTGGCCACATGACCTGGAAGCTGTACGCCGGCTCCCTCGGCCAACCCCAGAGTCGGTCATGACTGGACCTAATGGTCAGGGGTCCCTTTACCTTTTACATTTCACTGGAACATTGTGGGCTGTTAAAATGGTACCTGCCTCATGAGGAGTGCTGTTGTTGGGTAAGACAGTGGGACAAGGGCATGGCGTAGAAAAAGGCATATCAGGGAAAACCATGCTAAGTATGCTGCCAGTCCTTGTGGCAACCTATCAGGGACTCCCAGGAAGTAGGGACTGAGATCTAGCCAAGTGTTTTGTTTATGTCTCACAGTCAGAAAAGAATAGGCCCCCGCTATTGGAAAGTAGCAGCGAGACTCTCAATTGGCCAAGCCTGGTATGAAAAGCTGGAGTTTGACCTTCTGTTTGGTATTCCTTAGGCACCATTGGCTGTTCCTGCTTCCCAGCCACCAATCTGCACAATCTAGATTGTGCATAGCCCAGACTAACACTAAAATCTGTTTAATTTTTTAAAATTGGTGTCTGCAAATGCGACATGAAGGCTGTCAACATCAACCCTGCCATGTGGGAATCCCTTGCAAACAACTGCAGTGCCTAGAGACAGGCAGTCAGGTCATGTATCCATAGCAGTGACCGGAGGAGGAATGACTACTGGGAGTTGCACAGAGAAGAAACGCCGGGGTAAATCTGCAACAGCACAGCCAGATGCCGTCATCTGCCCCAACTGCAACAAAACATGTCTGTCCCATATTGGTCTCTACAGCTACAGCAGGCGCCACAACCTTCCAACAGTTTGACTTCACCCGCAAAGGCTTACTCCTCCATTGTCTCCCGAAACAGAAGGTTGCCAACAACAACACTAGCACTTTTGACTGCAAAGACAAATATGCAAACATATAAAACCCAAATGAGCGGCTAGGCAGGAATTTCACTGGTGGAGTTAGAGGGATCTGCATGGCTCCTGGTCATTTCTGTACTGTCAAAAAAAAATCTGATTGCATTATAATGGCACGCTGAAAGAGAACGAGCACTAGATGGCAGAGTGGCTTAATAAACGTATTTCCGGAGATCTGAATTAAAATATGGATCTACTCAATGCAGTGGCATAGCAAGGAATGCTCAGCCTCTACAAACAGAGGTTGACTTTAAAAGAAAAGCTTGTCTGAAAATAAGGCAGGGAAAGGAGACCATGTTATCTGACGCCTGTGTTGTCGCAGGCACAAACTAGCTGCATGGCCTTCAGCTAGTAGGTCTCCACACACTACTGTACAGTTGTGGTTTTTTTAGAAGGATAGCTGGCAATGATTTTTAACTGACTGCCTGTTGTTACCTGATAGCCATATCAATCAAGGCAGAGGGCCTCACCTGTGTGAATACATGATGCTGTGGCGATGGGACATCGTATATATCACTTTTCCTCTCCATTGCTGATGCCCAGGTTGCTCTGGGAAGAGTGTAGAGGTGCTGGGAAGAAAACGATGAAGAAATTGAAAGGAGGTTGCAGGATCTGTGAACATTTTATAAAGATCAGTAGCTATTGTCAGTCAATTTTTGTGCTGGCCCAGGAGCATGTGAGCAGCCAGTGCATGTGTTTTAGCAGAAGTGTTGCATGCTGCAAGCCACCTGCCCCATCAGCAGTCTAGCCGCAGCATTCTGCACTTGCTGGAGGTTCCAGACCAGGTCCAAGGCCAGCCCTGGCTAAAGCTCATTGCAGTACTCTAGTCTTGAGATTACTAATGCATGGACTATGAAGCTGGTAAAAAGGCATTCTTGGCCACCGAGGTGTCTGCGGAATGAGGTTGTTCTTTGAACAATGATTTCCCATTTTGGCCGTTTTTGTCTGGCGGCCAGACAGGAGAGGTCCTGCTATTTTCTCCAAACAGATGGCTGGAAAGACAGGAGAAACTTAGTGCTATAAACCCTAGAGAGGAGGTAAGCCCCGTCCCTCTAAGATCCCCACTCAGCCGCCATGTTTACTCCTATAGAAAAGTTGGAATAGAATGGTAATAATGTACTGTGTGTCTTTTGGGAAAGCTATTCTCTCACCCAGAGTTTTACATCAGAAACGTATCAATGTTAGCGGCCACACTGCCGAAATATTGCGACCGTGAAGCACTATAATTCTATTAAAACACTATAATTCTATTAGTTGGTCTCTAAGGTGGCGCTGTGGTCTAAACCACAGAGCCTAGGGCTTGCCGATCAGAAGGTCGGCGGTTCAAATCCCCGCAATGGGGTGAGCTCCCGTTGTTCGGTCCCAGCTCCTGCCAACCTAGCAGTTCGAAAGCACGTCAAAGTGCAAGTAGATAAATAGGTACCACTCTGGCGGGAAGGCCACATGACCTGGAAGCTGTCTACGGACAAACGCCGGCTCTCTTGGCCTACAGAGCGAGATGAGCGCTGCAACTCCAGAGTCATCCGCGACTGGACCTAACGGTCAGGGGTCCTTTACCTTTTAAGGTGCTACTTGAAGGAATTTTTTTATTTTGTTTCTATTAAAACACTTCACACTAAAGTTCTATTAAAATGAGAACCAAATAAAAGAGACGGAATGGGGACAGGACTGCCCCGTTTCCTTTATGCTTTAGTTTAAAAGAGTCTGATCAGAGCACTGCTGCGTCAGCTGCCACCAGGTAAGCTCACCAGGTGAGCCCACCAATGCAGGTGAAGGCCCAGAGAGCACTTTGCCCTCTCAAGCCTGGAGCCAGCTCTGACAAGAATAGACACAGACAGGAACATAGGAAGCTGCCTTACATTGAGTCAGATCATGAATCCATCTAGCTCAGTATTGCTGGAGTCTGGTAGCAGCTTTCCAGGGTTTCAGAAAGCGGATATGTCTAGCCTTACCTGGAGATGTCAGGGATTGAACCTGGGACCTTCTGCATGGAAAGCAGATGCTGCGCTGCTCCCTTGAAGGTGCTTACAAGCAAGACCCTGGCATGTGTTTCATCAGAGAGATGTTGGAAAGTATGACCATTCCAGAGAAAAACCACTCAAACTTCTGTGTTGCTAGCGGCAAGGAAATCTGCCTTGTAAACGCTGAGCACAGTGCGTCTACCTATTCTGAAGCAGTTCATACCCTCCCCACACCACCAAATTTTGTAAACAGATTGCAACACTGGAACACCAAGTGTGTCACCCCAGGAAGTTTCCAGGCGAGGTTAGAAGCTGAAATATTACAACACGAGAAAGATCAGAAAGGCTGTGAAACGGAAGGGAGGTCCCTTCCCAGGGCCACTGGCAACACTCCATGGGCAGGTCGCCTCTAAAAGGCAGGCAGGCAGGCAGTGCAGGTTTTCAGCTGCCCATAAGGCTACCAAACACTTCCTAGGAAAGTATTGATCAAATCTTCAGGGGCAAAGCGAGCTCCACCCCATGAGACGGAAATGTTTGATAGACAGCCAAAGGGTGCAAGAGGTTGGTGGAGGAGAACCATAAGTTACAGGGAACCGGCGAAAAACTAAATGTGAGCAATCGACCACATTTCAAACCGCATTTTTAAAAGGAAAGGCCAGCACCCACCTATCAGGAGCCAGTTTACAATATCCTGAGCAACCAGTTAGAATAGCGGGCTGTATCTAATGGTGCATTTGCACTAGTGGAAGCATTTTTTTTCTTGCACAAGTCAGGGCACTGGATTTTCACTGTTTCTTCCTGCCATGTGCAGCCCCCTGTACCCCCCCAAAAAAAATCTCTTCCAAGTATTACAGCACAGAGAGCTGCAATTGTCAGAGAGGACTGGTGAGAATGGGGTGCCTTGCCCTGGTCTGATGGAAGCATTTCCACTTGTTCAGAGCTACCACTGGGTACAACCCACAGTCAGTATATTTTCCTCTATAGCTGCATCCGGGGGTGCGGGGAGAGAATCCAATGGTTAGATTCATGATTCAAAAACCAACCCAATAACTTTGAATCTTCCAGACCTGAAAAATTATCAGCAATTTTGCCTAATCTAGCATTCTTGGACATGGATATCAAGGGTGTTGTGGCAGCATGCGTGCTTCTACGTACAAACTTAAGCATGTGGAAGGGGTGGGACTGCACCCCACTGGCTCTGCCCCATTGCACCAGCCCCACCTCTCGATGTCCTTTGAATGGGACATGTGGGAAAGGAGCATCTATACAACGGGGGGGGGGGGCATGATCACACCGAGTGCCTACCTACATGCTCCTTTCAACTCAACCTATGGATGGCAGCAGCAGTGTGATTATACTGAACCTTCTTCAGTCATTTAGCACACTCATGAAGAAGGCTATACTCTCACTGTCGTGTGTGAATTGACTCCTTGTTTTTAGGGGAAATGTTGCTGGAATAATGGAGATTTCCACCACAGAAGCTTAAAGACTGGGGTGTACACAAGTGAGTCTTCCTCAGGCAGATTCCGTATTAAGAGTCTCAAGCAGAATGGCAATGGTTTTGGCCGGCTGCTCGGGGAACAGCTGATCACCCGCCAGCTGTCTCCCTGCAATTTGGACTACCCTGTTGCTATTCCTGCACCCAGCTAGGGCCATTCACCCTCCGCGTTCTTTAAGTGTGTGTGCCCGCACGTGTGCTGGTGTGTGTTGTGTTGAATTGCTGCGGCACACTTGTCCTTTGTAGCGACAACTGTGATGCAGGGTACGACGTAATCCCAGAGAACGTCCAGTGCTCAAGATTGTTGTTGTTTTTAGCTACCTGTTTCAAAGAACTCCTAAAGGTTCAGTTACTTGCTCTTTTTCAGCATTTAAAGCTGTTTAGGAAGATGAAGAACTGCTAAACTCAACCAGGCTAAGTTGCATACCTCGGTTTACAAACACAATTGGTTCTTAACCTGAAGTGTACTTAACCTGAAGCGAACTTTCCCATTGAAAGTAATGGAAAGTGGATTAATCTGTTCCAGACAGGTCCGCGGAGTACTTAAACTGAAAAATACTCAAACCGAGGCGTAGTTAAACCGAGGTATGACTGTACTTTGGCAGTGTGTCTCCAGTTGGGGGGTCAGCCCAAATGCCTCTGAGAAAGTTGAGGTGTCAGTGAGCCAAGGAGGCAGATGCTTATGAAGTGGCAAGCAGCAATCCATCTTGTTTTTTCTTAACTACCAATTAGTTTCCAGGTGCAATTCAAAGTGCTGGATTTTGACCATGAAAGCCATATACAACTCAAGGCCACAAGGCTCCCCACATGAACCAGTCTGGACCCTGCAGTCTTCATCAGAGACCCTTTTCTGTGTGCCCCACCTGAGGGGGGTGCAGAGAACCTGCCTTTTCTCTGCAACGCTCATCTGTAATGCTCTTTCCAGGGAGATGTGCCTGGAAAGGTAGGACTTGTCTTCAGCAATAGGTTGCTGGTTGTGTGTTTTATGCATTTTGCATTGTTCATTGTTGGGGTTTTTTTAAAAAAATTGTTTTTATGTGTTGCATTTCACTTTATAAAGCAACTGATAAATGTTAATAATAATGATGATGATGATTCATATTTATATTTTGAGGGGGGGTTGTAGCTCTCTGGGGGGAATAGGGGGTCTCCTAACAACACTAGCAGTTTCCAGAATTCTTTGGGGGGGAAGCCATGACTTCCTAAGGTGGTACAATACTGCTTTCAATGTATAGTGTAGAGGGGGCCTGAACCTAAGGGCTTCCAGCTATTCCTCCAGAATTTGTGAGGTTCTCAGGAGGCCTGGGGCAAAGTCTCCTCCTTTGAGGGTGGGAAAGAAGCCTTGACATGTCATCGAATGTCATCTCCAGGTTAATGGAGGAATTGCTTCTGTAGCCTGGTAATCTCACCACCAGCCATACCCCGAGTCCTTCTGCTTTTCCCTTCAGAAGAAAACGACCCAAACCTGGGCTTATGACAACAACTACATAGGAAACTGTTTCATGCAGAATCAGAAACCATTGGTTCATCTGGCTTAGTACCGTCTACACCAGGATTGGGGAACTCTTCTAGGAAACCTTCCAGGGGCCACATGCCAGAGGTGGGCGGGGCCAGAGACTACAGTGGGTGGAGCAATGCATGTAGATTTAACGATACAACCCTCGCTGTTCTTCACCCAGGAAGGCAAGAAGCGTTACCAGAGTTCAAAGATACATTCTAGTCAGGCAAAAGCCAAAGGAGTGTTGCCTGTGGAGAAGGGCTTTAGCTGAGGAGGAGGTGTGGTCCAGAGAGAGCCCCAAGGGCCAGACAGACGACTGAATTCGGCCCTTTGTTCACCATTGCTGTTCTACCTTGGGCTTTAGGTGGGGATTTCTCTCCGTCCTATCTGGAGATGCCAGGGATTGAACTTGGAAACTTCTGCATACAAAGCAGATGCTGTGCCACTGAGCCACGGCCCGCCCCTTGCCAGAACAGGGTCCCATTAACACTTCCATATATCCCTGTCCTAATAAATTGTACCTAAGTCCACCTCAAGATCAAACCTATCAATTCTGAAGGAAATCAGCCCTGAGTGCTCACTGGAAGGACAGATCGTGAAGCTGAGGCTCCAATACTTTGGCCACCTCATGAGAAGAGAAGAATCCTTGGAAAAGACCCTGATGTTGGGAAAGATTGAGGGCGCTAGGAGAAGGGGACGACAGAGGACGAGATGGTTGGACAGTGTTCTTGAAGCTACAAACATGAGTTGGACCAAACTGCGGGAGGCAGTGGAAGACAGGAGTGCCTGGCGTGCTCTGGTTCATGGGGTCACGAAGAGTCAGACACAACTAAATGACTAAACAACAACAACAACAAAGTCCACCTAGGCCAGGAGAAGGGCCGTAGCTCCATAGTAGAACATCTGTTTTGCATGCAAATAATCCAAGCTTTAATCCCTGGTGTCTCCAGGTGGAGCTGGGAGAGAACCCTCCCTAAAATTTCGAAGAGCTGCTGCCGGTCAGTGCAGTTAATATTGAGCTAGATGGACCAATGGTCTGACTCAGTATAAGGCAACTTCCTGGGTTCATTCTTTGCAAGAACGCCTCTACCAGCAGCAGGCAGGTTGATGGTCTACTGAAAATCAGCAAACGGTCTACAGTGGACTACACAACTACACAAACCTACATGAAAGGAAAATAAATATGTGTGTGATATTATTATACGATGAACACGCGGGCAGGATTTGAACTACGAGCAACAGGAGGAATTAAAGATTGCAGTAGTTTTGTCAAGCTTTAAGAGAGAGGAGACAGTGTGCAGCAGAGGAAGAGAAACAGAAGCACCATGGGAAAGGGATGGGAAGTCAGAAAAAAAGTTTATACTTGTACTGAAATGTATGTGTGAAATTTTGGAAAACTTAATAAAAAAAACTTCAGAATGTTTGTGTTTAAGGGGAGGGGGAGGCAGAGAGAAGGTGGGTGAGACAAAACAAAACACCACATTATACTGTGGGTCACCATCAGTGCCTGTTTGCTCCCTACTTTCCTCTTTTAGGGTTTGCTTGCCTCTTTACCTGGTCCGATGAACTTTGGGTCTTTTCACTGAGCAGTGCAGCTGCCATTGCTGGCACTTGGTAAACTTCCGGTGTCAGCGGGTAAGGAGCAGAGGGAGGAGGAGGAGGAGGCATAATCCAGCCGTCCATTTTTTCATAGACGGGTAGTGGCACAGGAGGCCTGCACCCGGAAGGAACCTGGTAGACAGTCCGTGGCGTGCTTGGCGGTCCTGGGGAGCCAGGCTGGATGGAGGGAGGAGCCTGTAAAGTGGTCAGGAGCTGGAGGCGATTTGCAGGAGCCATGCCTTGCTTTCCGTGAAGCGAACATTTCCACCAGCCCTCGCTCCCGAGGAGATTCTGATCAAGAACCGTCAGGATGTCTCCTCGGCGGAAGGCGAGCTCATCTGGACACTCTGCTTTGTTGTCGTACAACGCTTTTGCCAAAGTGTTCTAGAAAGAAAGAGGCTAGGCATAAGGCAATGATCAAGACTATGGGCATTATTTCAGATAATGAAATAATGCTCCATACAAAAGCGTATGTTATTTTATTTATCTTATTTGCAGTCTGCCCTTCACCGTATGGTCCAAAGCATGGCCTAGAAACATTATACAGGCAACGACCGTTTTATACTTGTCCAATATGTGTGCCACCATGCATCGCCGCCACCCCGAAATTGGCAGGATAGGGGTGTAACAGGACGGGGCCATAGCTGCCAAGTCTCCCGTTTTCCCCGGGAAACCCCCGTTTTTAAAGCCGCTTCCCGCCATCATCCCAAATGGCGAAATATCCCGTAATTCCCCCGGATTTCTTCCGGTGCTGCTCTGCCCATGTCTGGGCACAGGAAATTGGGCAGCGCCGGCACCGGAAGTCGCTTCTACACATGCGTAGAAGCGACTTCCGGTGCCGGCGCTGCTGATCCCATATTTTTCTAACCGGGACTTGGCAGCTATGTCACGGGGCAGGATGGGTTTATGCATGCTCTGCCAATGCGCATGGGGGTCAGGATTACAACCCCGCACAAAACGGCTGTTGCCTGTACAACAAAAATAAGTGCTATAAAATATCACATTAATAAAATACATTGCATCAGCAACATATAGATGCAGGTGATAAATAAGCATCTAAGAATGGCTTTAAAATCGCAGCCCCCACCCCACCCCCAAGGTCTGGTTAAAGAGGAGCATCTCCAGTTGCTTTTGAGACGTTAATAATGTTTGTGCTCAACATCCCTTGGTAGGGGCTCCTGACTAGGCATTTAGCTACGCAAAGCTGAATGTTATCTATTCTGTTCTGTTTCCCCTTTGTTTTTGTTTAAACCAATTCACGGACCAGGAACTTACACATCAACCACTAATAATAGGCCCCATGTTGTAGATATTACTGCAAATTTATTGCTCTATTTTTGACATGAGAAGACTTGGTCTATTTATTTGTATCATTTATAATTCCTATGATCCTTATTTATGAAAACCCAAGAAAAAGTTACTTTAAAAATCAACAACACCATGCCTTAGTGGGGATGCCATTCCAGAGGCAGGGAGCCACCACAAAGAAGACCCATCTGCATATTCCCTGCACACAGAAAATTAGATGTCAGGGATAAGAGCTCTAGCTAAATGTTTTATCTTTCATGCCACTTTTATCTGCCATGCCATTTGTAGTTCCCAGCCATGTGAAAATGTGCAGGCCAAATCTGGAAAGACCCTCCAATTCCCTATCCTGGTCCTAACCTTTCAATCTAGCTTTGCAACAAGTGCTCTTGAAGCATATCACGTTTTCACAATTGAACCTACCATGTGCCCAAGAAGAGGGCGAGCAACTGCGACTTCCCGAATCTCGCCACACCTACTATCTGCAAACAAGACTGTAGTAAGGCTGCAGAACCCTTTGGCCGCTTGTGCAAGCGATAAACCATGGGATGCAGTGTAATGCGAGGCCTCAGTTGGTTCCTCCACCTCTCAGTTTCTTCATTCTTCCTCACCCCTGGGAACCTCTGCGCAAACAGTATCAACTCAAAACCACTGGTGACATGACAGCTGGAGAAGCACTAGATATTGGTAGGATGCCTTCCTAGCTACTGCCAACTACAGCACTAATATTATAGGTTTTTGTGTGTGTGTGGATCAGGCTCACAGGAAAGAGAAACAAGCTGTTGGAAACAAGATAAAGGGAATGCACCACATGTAGGATTCAAGAGCTGAGTAACAGCATGCATAGTTGGGCAACTGCTATCAAGGAACGCTAACTTCCAGATGTACTCTGTGCAATGCTGAAAGAGCTGAAATAAGTCAAAGTACAAACAGTTCCACATTATCTGAACAAAACAGGTATGTCTTACCAGGAGACAGGAATTCTCACTTCATTGGGCAGGGGATGGAAGACCCTTGTATGGGGCTTCCATACATTCCCTTTTATGGAACTTTCTGGGAGCTACATGTCAGCTGTTGCTTGGGCCAGACGCAGAAGTAGGTGGAGCAATGGACACAACTCTTGCCTTTGGACAGTAGGCTACATCAAACCCTCCAAGTGTCCCTATTTTCCAGGGACATCCCTGATTTAGAGAAGCCGTCCCGGTCTCTAATTTGATCCCAGAATATCCCACTTTTCCTTAGGACATCCCTATTTTCATTGGAGAAAGGTTGGAGGGTATGGAGTTATCTGACCCCTGAGCCGTCTGAAGACAATCCTGTATGTATAGGGAAGGGTTTTTTTAAAAAAAAAGTTTAATGTTTTATTATGTTTTTATATACCCTGTTTCTCTGAAAATAAGATGTAGCCATAAAATAAGCCATAGCAGGATTTTTAAGCATTCAAGGAATGTAAGCCATAACACGAAAATAAGCCATAGTCGGTTTTTTTTTTTAGGAAAAATAAATATAAGACGGTGTCTTATTTTCGGAGAAACACTGGTATGTTGGAAGCTGCCCAGAGTGGCTAGGGCAACCCAGTAAGATGTGTGGGGTATAAATAGTGAAATTATCCTTATGGAATGGGACGTCCCTATTTTCATCGGAGAAATGTTGGAGGGTATGCTACATTCAAGCCATGCAAAAGCCAGAGGTTTAATCACACACACTCATCCTTCCTCCGCCCAGGCAAGCAAGAGACATGCTCACATTCCAGCCAGGCAAAAAAAGGGTGTGGAGCAGGGATGGTGGCGAATATACGTGGAGGGATCATGTGAGGTTCTCTCCCGCTGACATAGTGCTACAGACACTTATTTGGGACGGAAGACAGTGTAAGGCAGTGAGTGCTAACAATTTCCTGCACTGTCTTGTTTCTAAGGTGAATGCTTGCCCCACAATGTCATTTCTCTACTCCTCCTGTGTTTCAAAGAGGAAGGATGCACCTGTCAACCCCCACCTGCAGGTGAAAGCTACCATTTCACAAGACCACAATGTCCTTCACGTTTGACAGATAAATCTTCTGCAAAATCCTTCACCCCGTAGCCATTATCCCGCTCCTCTTATTCGTCTATCAGCTTTATTCCCCCTTTAAACTGTTCTGGTTGTGCATATGGCAGGCTGTATCACCAAATGTGATTGCCCCGCTGCAAATCCTGCTTCACTCTGACCAAGGAATGATGAAATTGCCAGGGTCAGATTTTCCTACTTTCTCATTTCTCCCCGGTCTTAAGTTCACTAACATTTAACAGCATTTTACCGCAAGTTTATCCTAATTAATGCGTTTGCCATTTTCCTTAATATAATGAATTTCACTAACACATGCACAATGTGCACTTAAAAATAATAATTACTGGTATGTTTTATTAAAATGCTTTTCTTGGGTAGCAATAGAACATGCATAGTTTCTGTTTACAAGTCACAGAATCATTTGAACAAATTGTTGTTTTTGGTTGGAAAACTTCAACATTTCAAAGGAAAGCTGCGTTTCAGTCTATGAATTGTTTTGGGAAGTGGGAATTAGGTAGGTTTGCAGTAATGGAGGCAGAAGCAAATTTCTCCCCTATCCCCACTCTGATCCGGACACCCTCGCGCCTGTTCTAATCCATAGAGTAAACTGCATGACTGCAGTGAAACCAGAACAGAATGTAAGAGCAGGAGTAAGACATCCATGTGCAGAAAGCAAGAATCCCACTGTGGGAAGAGGGAAACGAAAAGGTGAGGAGGACAGCCCAGGGTGAAGCAACTGGCCTGAACATCTTCCCTGTGCCGCACCACCAAAGCAAAGTGTTTAGTGGCCCAAAATCTCAGCTGAGCCAGGTGATCTGAGGAACCAATAACGGCCTGGCTGGCTCTAGGTAGCTGTTGTTCTAGACTTGGCTCTTTGCCAAGAACAATTTCTCTGAGTGAGTAGCCACACACACTGGGTTCCCCTGCGTTGATCTGGAACCTACCCATCAGCCTATCTTGTGTCTTGGCTCCATTCAGTCCCAACCTGCCTCTTCCAGAACCTCGTCCCCAACCCATCCTCAAGCAACATCCGTCAAGAACTTCTGGATTTGGGGGCCCTGCTCTGCCTGTGCTAGAACTAGATCCCAGAGATGAAACATCTCTGGTTTTGGCCAAGGTCTGACACTTATTTACCAGAGTAGACATTACGGAGCAGTCATCCACACCCACAGTACCTTGACACACTCCGCTGCTTTAAGCC
The DNA here is from genome assembly GCF_965207765.1 of Zootoca vivipara. Classification (NCBI taxonomy): domain Eukaryota; kingdom Metazoa; phylum Chordata; class Lepidosauria; order Squamata; family Lacertidae; genus Zootoca; species Zootoca vivipara. The sequence continues at coordinate 81,055,424 of NC_142590.1, read as the reverse complement.
TGTCTCATGATGCTACGAGTGAGTAGGGCTGGGAGGAAGTTGCTTAATGCAACAGGGGACAGCAAAGTCCCGGGGGAGGCCGGTTTCACTTCACTCCCCCACATGATCCTATTCATGTAAACAGCAGAACTGGCCACCCCTATTGTATGTGCTTACAGGACAGGTGCATGTATAAAATACATGTGACGGTGCCATCCCATCTAGTTTATTCCTGAGGTCTTTGGAGAGCTTGATGCTTTCCTTTCATATCACGAAGTTACCTGGGAGTCATACAAAGTGGGGAGAACCGCTGAAGACCTCGCCCCTTTTGTTCACACCCTGTGACTGCTGTGTTGAGCAACAGTAGTTAATGTGATGCTGTCTGGATGTTCTAGGACTACAACTCCCATCACCCATGGCCATTCGTCACGCTGGCTGGGTTGATGGGTCCAAGAACATATGGAGGTACAACATTGGCTATCCCTGGTGTAGAAGATACTGGAGGTGCATAGGTGCCAGAGCACCCACCAAATTCTGCAACAAGGAGGCCAGGCACCCACAAATTTCGGTGCCAGGGCCATGCATGCTGCATGGCAGCCGCGACCCCAGGCACCCACAGTCACAGGGCCAAGCTGGCTGGCACTCCTGAGGAGGTGCATGAGTGCTACTGGCATCTCTTGGACATTGCTTGTGGTGCGATTGGTGACAAGCAACACAAATCCTCTCACTGGATGGGATTCACCTAACAAGCCCCACCAGCGTGAGTCCTGTGCAAGGACTTCCACTTCTGCAATGGGGCTTCCTCTCACTTCTTCATGCCCCCTGAAACTGGTTTGGTGGGTGGTCAGGAGAACCCCCAAAACAGTATGCAGCAGGAGGAGAGGGGGATTGTTCCACATGGAAAACTGCAGTACTTGCACAGACAGAACATTCATCATCATCATCATCATCACCATCACCATCATCACCACCACTTATTAAATTTGTTAGTTGCTTTACCTGGCCCAGGCAACCCAAAGCAATTTACAACCAACCATAGTGCGATGCTGAATACCACCTGCCATTTCTCACAGTATGATAGCAGGATTAGCCCTGCTGCAACCCAGACAGGAATGGAATATATTGTGCCTGTTAAACTAATGTTAAACTGGGCAATGTTTTCTTTTTGGCATGGAACAAATTAATCAGGTTCCCAAGGCTCAGAGAAGTCAACAGGCCAGGCAAGGTGGGACACTGTTGTAGCTCTTCAGTGTTCCTGTGACAGTAAAACACATCAAGCAATCAATGCTCCTGGGGAAGGCAAACACTGGACACATGTAAACACCAGGCAGCAGCGAAGTGCAGGTTTATTGCACAGCAACTGCTGGGCAAGAGCAGTCTATCTGAGCAATTATGACTTACAGTTGTCCACAACCACTCTTAACTCCTCCCCAGCACTGTAGTCCTGGAGAGGAGAGTCCTGGGAGTGTGGCGAATTCCAGAGCTTCCACAGCAAAACAGGAGGTAAACCGCAGACACTCCTCACTGTGCCAATTTCACCCGGGGTTGCGAAGAATTTGTCACCCAAATTGCAAGTCCCAGGCACAGAGGCACAGTGCACGAGGAACACAAGGCTCATATTTTTATCCACAACATTTGCTGAAAAGAAACAGCTGCTGTGGAGCATCAGGGGGAAGGCATGCGCTTGCCAGCTCAGGGGATGAAAGCAACCTGTTGTTGATAACATCGGTTTCTTTTGCAGTGATGGCCTGGGAACAATGGATGTCTTTTAATGCCTGGCTTGGCAGCGCTGTGCTTTGCCGACTGCCCAGACAGCTGTCATAGACAGGCGGGAGCAGTCTGGCTCACCTTGCGTAGCAAAGGGCTTCAAACCAACCCGTTTCTTCTTTCAGTTATTACACCCCAACATTCTGTTCTATTTTGGCAATTAAAGAGGAATTCTTGATCTAGCCAAGCGCCACACCAGGTGTCTCTCCAGACAAAGCCTATGTACATTCATATCCCACCCATGGGAATTCAACTTTAACTCGGTGTCAAAAAAAAATGTGTGATGCAACAGGGGAAGTTGTGCAATGATGGACACTAGGCTAGATGGCTTCGTGAAATGATTAGACAGGTTCATGGGTTTGGAAAATTCATAGAGAGCATGAACTCCTCACTCTCATCATACTAGAACCCAGGGCGATTCAATGAATCTGGCAGCTGAGGAGGAGCACCAGCGAGAAGGAAGGAAGGAAGCGGCAAGGGAGGGAGAGGAGGTCATGCCTTCCCCCTTCTCCCTGTTGTCGCTCACGCTCCTCATCGACTGCACCAACAGCGACTCAGCCACCATTTTGGGCTGGCCACCCAGCTCCCTCTCATGCCCGATGGTGTCAAGGAAGGGAGGGGATGCTGCTGCAAGGACAGTGACGGGAACCAAGGGGAAGGGAGGCGGGCGGGCAATGCCAACCAATCTAATGAACTGGACCCATCCTCTGCCCTGCCCGTGCAAACTCACTCTCTCACTTTCCTCTGCACCCACCCTCAGCCTATGCAGTTTTGAGGAGGAGCACTAAAAAGGAGTCCAAATGGGTCGAGGGACACTTTAGTCCAAAAAACGGGACAATCCCATTTTTCTAGGGATGGGTGGCAACCCTACCTCTGCCTGCAGCCTGCTTCTAGCTCTCTCTCACAAAACTCTCGCCTTTGTCCTTCTAACTACTAAGAGCCAGGGAGATTCCCCCTGGCACAGAGCCGCTTCCTTTGCTTCTATAATGACACATACTTAGGGGGGCATTACCAAGAAGTTGGTCTGGGACTTCCAACAACTGAATCCTTACTGGATCCAGGAATTAGGAGGCACTCAGGTATTACCCCCCCCCCAACAACTCACAACGATAGGTTGGGTTAGGGCAAAGCCTGGTGTTTTACTATTTCTTTTCACCTGTAAAGTATTACTTTAGAACAGGGGTGGGGCAGCCAGTGACTCTCCATATGGTCCATACATCCACATCTTTGGCCATGTTGGCTGGGCCTGAGGATAGGCAAAGAGGCAGCAGAATATCAGTTGCAGTGTCATTTCAAGGCTTGGAGGGAGGGCTGCAGAAGCTTTTCTTGCAGCTCCCGAACACATTTAGAAGAATCAAGCAAAAATAAGGCTAGCAAATGGAGTTTTCTTCTGCTTAACAAAGCATTGAGTCACATTTTTAATACCTCTAAGAAGCATAGCTGCCAAGTTATCCCTTTTTTACAGGGATTTTCCCTTATGCTGAATAGGCTTCCTCGCGAGAAAAGGGAAAACTTGGCAGCTATGCTAAGAAGATCATCCTAAGAGAACACAAATGACCCAAACCAGTTAAGGATATGAAAACTATCTCATTGTACCAGGTTCAAAGAGTAACACTGGTGTGTCATTTTAGGGGGTGAAATTTGATTTTTGCAAATTTCTTCAGTGAGAGGTCTTAAAAAGATGCTTTGGGGAGTGACGAATTCAAATCTGCTATTATTTTTGTGACCAGACAACATTGAGTTTGGTAAGTCTATGTGTGATGAAGAAGCACACATACTGCTTTTAGAAAACCAAAGAATTTTAATTTTACCTTCTGAAAATGTCAGATTATTATTATTAATAATGTTTTAATATGCTGTAAACTGCACTGAGATGTTTTTCTTAAAAATATAAAGTGGTATAGAAATGAAATGATCAATCAATCAAGGGTCCAGAAGCCCATCATAAAAGCTAGAAGGAGGATCACGGTATGCTTAGCAAATGCCTTAATGTGAGGCAAGCTGAAAATACAATCAATAGGCATTAACCTTCTGCTTCAGGGATACTTCCCCCAAAAATGCTGCCCCAAGATAAGTAGACAAGATAACATCACCCAAACCCCCTGCATTTCCAAATAAATAATAATAATAATAATAATAATAATAATAATAATAATAATATTTATACCCCACCCTTTCCAGTCAAGACCAGGCTCAGGGCGGCTAACAACAAGAATATCAAAGCAGAATATCAACTGCCAACCAGAATTACATTGACCCTGATGATGGAAAAACATTCTCCCCATATCTAAGGGCAGCAAAATAGCTTGAGAAGATACAGGGCAACCTATGTGGAACACAAAGCTCTGTTCTCCAACCTTATGCCATGCCTTCCCATCCTGCAGCAACTGACTCTTGAAGCAACAGCCTCACTCTACCCAATGGCAGGACCAGGCCTGCATAATAAACTACTGATGCAATAACTATATAATGTTCATTCAACACTTGCATGGGATCAGTCTTTCAGTGTAGCAGCACCTGCATGCTGGAACTCCCTGCTCATTGATAATCAGCAGGGACCTTTGCTCTATTGTTTTTGGCACATCCTAAAAAAAAATGCTTACAAAAGCCTACCCAGAAATGTAATTTAGACATGTAATATTATCTGCTGATTATTATACTTTAAAAATCAACTTATTTTTATTGTTTGGATTCATCAGTATTTTTAGTGAATATTTTATAAAGTTCTATGCAAACTGCTTAGAGGTTTTTGGTGCTTTGGCGGTATCTAAATCCTGTTGACTCTTGAAGTCCCATGGACTGCAAGAAGAACAAACCTATCCGTTCTTAAGGAAATCAGCCCTGAGTGCTCACTGGAAGGACAGATCGTGAAGCTGAGGCTCCAATACTTTGGCCACCTCATGAGAAGAGAAGACTCCCTGGAAAAGACCCTGATATTGGGAAAGATGGAGGGAACAAGGAGAAGGGGACGACAGAGGATGAGATGGTTGGACAGTGTTCTCAAAGCTACTAACATGAGTTTGACCAAGCTGCAGGAGGCAGTGCAAGACAGGAGTGCCTGGTGTGCTCTGGTCCATGGGGTCACGAAGAGTCGGACACGACTAAACACAAATCCTGTTGAATGAATGAATAAGAAAATGGTTGGGTATAGACACTCTTGAAAAAGACTTACTCCAGTGTCCCTTCCAAGTCTGTTTGAGTCTATCTGAGCGTTCTGCATTTCCCCTTAGAGTCACACTTCCCATCTGCTTTGAGACTCCTTTCTGCTTTGAGAAGGTACTATCTTGTGAAAACACAACTTCCTCTCGTGGCTTGAGGGTTCTGTATATTTTTAGTACCCGCTACTAGCAAGGCAAAAATTTTACCCGTCTTGTCAAATTGTCAACTTTGCTTGCAGGGCAAAGGAGAAGAGGATTTGAGAACCAAATGCAATGCAGCATTGAAGCCCCACTTCAGGGGGTCCCTTGGGGGGCCCAGGAGCACATTTGGAAATCATTAAGAAACAGTTGTAGGCACCACAGAACGACCCTTTCACAGATGGAAAGCTGGCAGCATCTAGCACCCTGAAAAACAGGCAGAGTGCTTCACCATATGCTTAAAGCAGTACAGTACCATACCACTTCAAACAGATAGGTTCCCCCAAAGAATCCTGGGAACTGTAGTTTGTTAAGGGTGCTGAGAGCTGTTAGGAGATCCCTTCCAGAGGTACAATTCCCAGCTCGGGCCCATATATCCTTCAGTAGCACCTTAAAGACCAACTAAGTTTTTATTTTGGTATGAGCTTTCGTGTGCATGCACGAATTACAACTTATCACCAAGCTCAAAACCATGGAGGGACCTGGTTTGAACAGAGACATTGGATTCTTATCTCATTATACATGATAAAGCGATCTTCAGCCATCTCAACCCTTGCTTTTTCATGCATAACCATTTGCAGTCGTTTTTGGTCATCAACAGCTATCAGTCAGTCACCCACTTCCACCACCCTTCTGAGTGATGCCCCGCCCCTCCCCACCCCCTCCCCACCCCTTCTCTACATAAGCACCTGGGGACTCCTATTTCAGTGTATCTGAAGAAGTGTGCATGCACACGAAAGCTCATACCAAAATAAAAACTTAGTTGGTCTTTAAGGTGCTACTGAAGGAATCTTTTTTTATTTTACTGCTTTTAAAGTTCTCTTTAATGTTTTAGTTTGGAACTCTGTGCTATTATTATTTAAAAGTATTCTTTCATTTTTTTTCTTTTTTCGGTCCCTGCACATTTAACCTCATATCAAAAAATTTTAACAGGTAAGAGTCCCCCCCCACCCTTTCTTTAGAGCTCTTGCCTGCAAGGGCATCTTTACAGGATCATTTTCCTGTGAGTAAGAAGTTGCTGAAGTCCGTGGCATTTTTTGTAATGCTCATTTATTACCAAATATACAGGTCAAGCGGGTGAAAAACAAGCCGGCAAAGCACAGGTAAAACCTGGTGGCCACTTACACATTACCAAATAAGAGAAGATGAGAGGAGAGGACACATACTTGCATATTTGCTCCCTGTTCCCCCCAGGTGGACTTTGATCATCTTTCATAATATAGTGTCCTGTGTGAGGCCAAAATTTGGCACCCCCAAGTGGATCTTCTCAATTATGGATCTTCTTTCTTCTCAATTATGGATCTTCTCACTTTCACACCTGCTTGGCTTGGTGTTCTGTGTAGGGGAACCACCAACAATTCCCTAAATTGGCACTGCCCCCCCTCTTCAGATCAAACCCGAATTTCAGCTCTAGACACAGAGGTTTGACCCCCGAGGTGCTCTTTGGCCACGGTTATCCACAGGACTGTTTGAGGTCTTGTTGTGCAGACCATGGCAACCGCACTTGCAGGCAAAGGAAATGAATGTGTTTCATACCCAGCGAGAGGAAGGCCCTGCCCTTTCAGCTCTGCCTCTGCTCCGGAACATTTTCCACTTTGTCATGTTATTTCCCCCCACCTCTCATTTCCCTTTTCGACCCTGGTTCAGCCGCAGTGACTCACGCACCATGCTGAAAGCTCAGGAGGAATGCAAGAATGAGAAATCGGGCTCTTGTTGTGCAAACCCAGCCACATCAACATTTAAAGCATGTTCACACCACTTTAACAGTCGTGGGATCCTGGGAACTGCAGTTCGTTTAAAGGTGACAAGAGCTGTTTGGAGACCCTTAAGATTAAAGCTGCAGCACCCAGATTCTTTGGGGGGAAGCCACGGCTCTTCAAGTGTTATAAGGGTGCTTTAAAAGCTTAATGTCGGTGTGACCTATATTACCGTTTTGGCTGCAGTATGGCAAGCGCTGTTAAAATATCTGCTTGGTTTTAAAAACCTTAGATCAGGGGTGGGGATCATCTTTGGAGAGCCAGTGTGGTGTAGTGGTTAAGAGCGGTAGACTCGTAATCTAGGGAACCGGGTTCGCGTCTCCGCTCTTCCACATGCAGCTGCTGGGTGACCTTGGGCTAGTCACACTTCTCTGAAGTCTCTCAGCCCCACCCACCTCACAGGTGTTTATTGTGGGGGAGAAGGGGAAAGGAGATTGTTAGCCGCTTTGAGACTCCTTCGGGTAGTGATAAAAGCGGGATATCAAATCCAAACTCTTCTTCAAACTCTTCTTCTTCTTGGACTCCAACTCCCATCAGCCCCAGCAAGCATGGTCAGTGGTGAGGGATAATGGGAGTTGAAGTCCTGCAGCCCCTGGAAGGCCCCTAACCCTGCCATGGACAATACTATCTGCTAATCTGTTTTGTTAAAGCAAGGGAGTCAGGACTACAGTATAGTGGTCCTTCACATATCCACAGAAAGACAGTGCTGGAGAGTAATTGCTTTCAAGCTTTTAAAAGCTTTAGCAGTTCCTGTGCCAAACAGCAAAATGAGCCTCAAATATATTGCTACTACAGGGGTGGATATCATAACCACATATTCAATATCTAGCCCTCCCTGTCCTCTGAACCTCCTAACAGATTTTGTTTTTCATGTAAGAGCCCAACCATCCCTATGGCCACTGAGATATATCCCTGGGACAGTTGGAGAAGTGACAGTTCCATGTTGAAATCAGCAAGAACTTTATTCCGAACCGGAAACTGACTTTGAAAGGAGGTTATCTGCTAGAATATCAACTTGGCCAGCGGTGTGTTTTTAAAGAGTTATTTAAATTTCTAATGTGCCTTAGCAAGAACTATTTTGTTGTTGTTGTGATCCATCTGCCTCAAGAGAAAAGACTTCACACCCTCTGGGGGTGAAGTCAAACTGCTGGAGTATCACAACGCCTGCTGTGGCTGCAGAGGCTGGTAACTCATAACTAATATAGGCTCAATATTCAAGCAGGCAGATGTGATTCAATGATGGAAAAGGATCTCGGGTGCCACTGTTGTCTGTAGTTGCTGATGAACACTGGTGAAAGCTACAAGAGTGGAGCTGTACCAAAATCCCACACGCATTTTGCCATTTGGCTGATTTATTTCATTTAAATTCAGCGTTTTTAAATGTATTTATCAATTTTTGTTGGGGATATCTGATACTTAGCAACACTTGGCCCAAAGACTCATGACATCCTTTAAATTAGGCATAGCCAAAATCCGGCCCGCCAGATGTTTGGGGCTACAATTCCCATCATCCCTAGCTAACAGGACCAGTGGTCAGGAATGATGGGAATTATAGTCTCAAACATCTGGAGGGCCGGAGTTTGCCTATGCCTGCTTTAAATCAATGATTCTAACTTCCCAGATTCAAGCAATCTCATTCGTTCTAACATAAACAATGAATTTTTTTTGCCTCTGTGGAACATTTCCAGATTCTGCCTTATATTTGCTATGGATTGATGGGAGCTTTTTCTACCTGTTGATAAAGTCTGAAGAGTTGTTGTTGTTTTCCTGGAATCCAATAACTGGCTCCTTCATCTCAATCAATTGTTGCAAGCTGAGTAGTTTATTTTATTCCTCCCCTGCCTTAATTCCTACTAAACTGTTGCTTTGCCTGCCTGCCTTCAGGCCATGCAAGATTTTGCCTTGTACCATGTCAGACCATTGCCCCATCTAATCTTCAAGGCTTCGGGTCCTTCCCTGTGTCATTTCCTAATCCAAACCTACCTGGAGCTTCCCACATTTCAAACATATACATAGATCACCTGTATGACCAGTTAAATTTATCAGAGCAAGCCTGGAGCCATGGAGAGAGGCTGCCAAATGCCAATCAAAATAGACACTATTGGAATCGATGGATCAATGATTCAGAAAAAATTTGGTAGAGGAAGGCAAGCTGAGAAAGGCAGTATACAGCTGATTTTACACATGCATGTGCATACTGTATATGCATGTGCATCAATTGACGTCTTATCATTAAATGAGTTATCACTTGATGTTGCACATGAGCTCTCTGTGGGAAAGCATTGTACTTGAAGCAGTAGGGGAAAGGGCTGTAGTTCAGCGGTAGAGCATCTCCCCAACCCCTGACATCTCCAGGTAGGGCTGGGAGAGAACCCTATCTCAAATTCTGGAGTGTCACTGCCAATCAGCGTAGACAGCAGTGAGCTAGATGGACCAATAGCTTGACTCGGTACATTTCCCCATGTTCCACTCTCACACCTTCAGAGCATCACTTGAGCTCTATTCAGGCATTCCACTTAAGGGTTAAATCAACCCATGATGGGGTAGAGGGACTGTGCCCAGCAGGCCCAGCCCCACGTTCCACCCCTCCCTCTGGGCCCAAAAGCTTTAGGCACCTACAACCCCCACAAAAATGGGCTACAAGCAACCAGTTTTGTCATCCACCTGGTTCCTGCCAATTCGTGCTCAACCATAATAATCTCTGCCCCTATCCTCAGGACAATGGCACTGTGATGAATACTCACACACCTGTACAGCTAGGGTGGCAAATACAGTATTTTCATTCTTGGTGGGCCAGATCCTGCACCCCCAATTGTCAACATTGGTTGACCCATATTTCCTTTGCAGTGTGACTTGAATTTAAGCAAGAGCCCTGCCAATTAATTCTCCTATACAACTCCAATCAGCTACACTCCATAGTGTGACAACATACTCACAACTGACTTGGAGCAGTTAGCTCCTGCTCCCAAAGACCTTTCCTCTACCAAAGATAACATAAATTGCACTGCCACCCGGAATCCTTGGGAACAAGCATTTGGGGATTCCACCAGGACTGCAACAAGAAGATTGTCTCACCTCTTATATATCCCATTGATCACTTGTGCTCTAGAGATGAGGGCCTCCTGCAAACACCATATTATCAGGAGTTTCATTCTGCACAGTGTAGGAATTGTCCTTTAGTGTTATGGCATCTGCCCTCTAGAATTCCTTGCTGTTAAATATTAGACAATTCTGTTGCCTTTTCTGCACCTACTGTACTGAAGACCTTCCCACTTTCAACAAGCCTTTTAAACTGAGATCTTTCCCAGTTGGCACCTGTATTGGAATTGTATTGGAGTGTTGATGTTTTCACTGTTGTTGTTCGCCACCCTGTGCTCCACCCTGGGAGGATGGGCAGTATCTAAATTTAACAATAGTAAGGATAAAGATGACTGAGGTCATCTTCAGAGGCCCTTCGCTGAGTACCTCTGCCTTATAAGTGATCAAAGAGAGGGTCTTTTTATTCCTCTCCCATCTTTTGGAACAATCATCCCTGAGAAGCTTGCCTTGAACCAGGTGAAGACATTGCATTCTAACATGCCTTTTCATGCGTTATTTAAATTTATTTTGCTACTCATATGTTTTCCTCAGAGCTATGTTTTATCTATTATTTGAATACTGTATGCTCGTTTGCTGTTAAAAATATGTATTGATATCTCTCAGCTGTCCTGGAAGTAGAATTGCTGAAGGACATGGTATAATCTTTTAAAACAACTGCGTAATTTCTACTTCACTATCAACCTGAATTTAGACAAATCTATGTAGCAGGTTCACGTTCTGGACACCCCATTAGAATTATGCAATGGCTGTAGAACCGCTACCTTATGCCTGATTTTAAAATGCTGCTCACCAGCAATAGACCACATAACAGAAACCCAGAAGTCAGTGAGAGAACATTTCAGTTTCCTAGGCTAGTCTTCCCTCAAATTCACCACTCTGTCTGTCTGTTTTTGGTCATTTATGTCCCACCTAATCACTGAAGTTTCTACCTACTAATACAACAAAAGACTTTGAAGGACAACTCAGTATTATTAAACTGCCATGTTGATTAAGGTCAATTCGGCCTTAATCAAGATTGCGGGCCTCTTTCCCACAACGTGTCCTTATTAAATTACCACAGCATAGCTAAAAAGATGGCATTATCTTTAGCGATTATCACATCACCAGCGTCGTATTGCATTATTGTATTATGGCTATGCCTGCTGTGGTGAATGGGTCGGCCCGTTCTTGTCTTGTATACATTGGGGCATTCCATAAAAATGCCACAGATCTAATGCTTCCCTTTGTAATTCATGACTCTAGTATTTACAACCCCCTAACACCATTTTTCTGCATCAAAGTATGGATATTAGTTAAGCAAGGATAACCCTTCAGCATCTGACAAACTGGGTTCTGTAGTCCACAAAAGCTTATGACACAATAAATATGTTAGGTTCACATCCACACCACAACACATGGTTTTCTCCAAAGAATCCTGGGAACTGTAATTTACTCCTCACAGAACTACAATTTCCAGCACCCTTCAGTTCCCAGGATTCCTTGGAGGAAGCTATGCATGTTCAACTTGCTTTAAATGATGGTATGGGTGTGACCTAAGACTTTAAGGTGCCACAAGATTATTTATTGTTTCGCTGCAACATAGCTACTCCTCTGGAGTGGACAGAAGTTGCTGTTTAAGCTGCTCAGCTATGAGCTAATAAACACAAAGTCCTTGCTGAGATTCCCAGACAAGTCAAACTGAAACAGCACCCTGAACTGCCATCACTTTATGTTTGACAAGACCCAATTAAAGGCAAACTGGCATGTATCAGTTTTAAAAGTTTGCAATTAAAAGGCTGTGTTGGAATACTGTAGACCTGGAAATGTTTGCTATTCTCTTTTTTTCTTTTCACTTTGTGGCAGCAAACCTGTGTATTCTTCCTTGCCAGTAAATCCCATAGAATAGAATTATAAAGGAGACTTGCAGCATCTGAAATTTATTATGGTGTATGTTTTCATTGACTAAAGTCCACTTCATCAAATATATGAAGCATTGCCCTAAGCTGGCAAGTACATATACAGATGGGTGTCAAGAGAGAAAATATGTAGACCATGAAGTCAGAGGGAAATGAAATGCAAGAAAAAATGACAATAGATTGTCATTCTAGTAAATTCACATGTAAAGCAGTGGTTCCTAAACTTTTTTGGGGTCACAGTCCCCTTTGAGAATCTGATGCAAGCCTGGATCCCCTCTCCAGAATAATGGAGTTAAACACATGCACACAACATTTTGCATACAATATATCTTGTTGCAATGGGGGGGATCAGAAAGTTTTGTTCCTGATTGACAGACCCCTGAAGCCTATGGACCACAGGTTAAGAACCCCTGAGCTAAAGTCTCCAGGGGAACAAAAGGTTCATCCATATATGTCAATGCTAGATGAGTCTTTGGTTCAGCATGACTCTATAGTTTTATGGGCGGTTATAAAAATACATCTAACACCAAGAACGGACCAAAAGTCAATATAATCAAGTATCCTGTTTCTCACAGTGACCAAAGAGAAGCCTCAGTGAAAACCACAAGCAAGAGATGAGTGCAACAGTCAACAGCCCTCCTGCAATGTTCAGGGGTCCAATTGTGCCTCTGGTCCTAGAGGGAGCTTAAAGCTATCATGACCAGTAAAAACACCAATACCGGTAGCTTATCCTCCTTGAATCTGCCTAATCACTTGTTGAAGCTGGCAGTGCTTGCCACTTCTTGTGGCAGCAAATTCCACAATCAGCTACTGGTAAGTCCTTTGTGAAGAAGAACCTTTATTTGTCTTCCTGAATCTGCCATCAACTGACTTCCTTGGATGACCCAGGGTTAGGGGTGGTATATTTTGCCACTTGAGGCAAAACAGGAAATGACGCCTTTTGCACGGTGCGGATTTCAGGTGAGATTGTGCTGAAATAGCGCAATATCTCACATGTCCCGGAAAATCTAGCATGGTTTTGGTGAGATATTGCCTGAAATTGGCCCTGATGCCAGAACCACTTCTCCATCAACGGTGGAGGTAGCACGACGCTGTGCCAGCCTGCCCTGGGTTCTACAGTTATGAGAGAGGGTAGAATCCCCAGCATCTCCAGGTAGAGTTGTGAGAGAACTCTGTCTGAAATACTAAGCTAGGGGGACCAGAGCCTGGCTCAATATAAGGCAGCTTCCTGTACTCATTCTTTGCAACAACTAAGCTGCAAGCAGTAGACCAGGCATCCCCAAACTTTGGCCCTCCAGATGTTTTGGACTACAATTCCCATCTTCCCTGACCCACTGGTCCTGTTAGCTAGGGATCATGGGAGTTGTAGGCCAAAACATCTGGAGGGTCGCAGTTTGGGGATGCCTGCAGTAGACTGTGATCTACTCACAGAGTTAAAAACTGGCAGTGATCTACCCCCTTTTTTTGGGTTTGGGTCAAAGTTGTTGAGTTTTTCAGGGAGTAAGTAAAATGTTGAGCTTTCTTTAGGGGAGCCACAGTTGTTCAGCTTCTTTGGGGGGGGGAGCCAAGAGAAGACTCCCTGGAAAAGACCCTGATGTTGGGAAAGATGGAGGGCACAAGGAGAAGGGGACGACAGAGGACGAGATGGCTGGACAGTGTTTTTGAAGCTACAAACATGAGGTTGACCAAACTGCGGGAGGCAGTGGAAGACAGGAGTGCCTGGCGTGCTATGGTCCATGGGGTCACGAAGAGTCGGACACGACTAAACAACAACAAATGATCTACCAGTGATCTATCACAGACGTCCAGTGATCTACCGGTAGATCACAATCTACCTGTTGGGCATGCCTGGTCTATGTGAAAGAAAGACCATATTGGACAGATTCAGGACCACAATTCACTGGTAGAGCATCTGCCTTGAATTCAGAAGTTGTAGACTTTGTGTCTCCAGGGAAAGTAGGGAAAAGCGGCTCCCAGAAATCCTGGAGAGCTGCTATGCAGGGCCGTCCCAACGTGCAGGCTGGGTGGCGCAGGGCACCATGGCGCCGGCCCGCCAGGAGGGCGCCACGAGCTGCGCCTGCCCGCCCGCCTGCCGCGCAGCAGCGCCTATTGCACCCGCCCGCCCACCACGCTGGGAAACGGGGTGGGAGGGCGCCGGAGGGATCTGGCGGGCGCCAGAGGGATCCGGCACACCACGGCACCGGGAGCGCTTAAGACGGCGCTGCTGCTATGAGTCAGAGGACCAGAGGAGACAGTGCTGAGCTAGGTGGACCAGTGGTCTGGTGATGCTCACCACTATACTACCTAGGTGTCTGATGATGCTGTACAAGGCAGTTTCCTATATTCCTCCCTTGCAGTTACAAGTAGTCTTTCTCAAAATAAAGGGTGGGTGGGTTAGGCATATCTGATTGCCACAGATGTTCAGAAATACATTTCAACTCATCTAAAAGATTGTCAAAGTAAAATGGAGAAACTGAACATCCACAATCAGTACAGCGTATCATTTCTACAAGAGGGCAATGGCATTCAAAGAGCAGTTGTCTCCCTAAAACAATCACACACAAACCTCTTGCATATATCAGCTTCTCCTCTTTTCAGAAATCAAAGCTGCAATTCCTAAGAACTCTTACTAGAGATGTAGCCCCACTGAGCTCTGTGGAACTTACATCTCCTGAGTAGGCATGTTCGTTTGTGGACTGAATCGTAGGGTAAGGGCAGAGATGCATGATTTTAAAGTACAGTATCGGCATTCACCAATGACATGAAAAACAATGACAGCATCTACAGAGGAGATGCCCCCAAAGTGTAGATACACCATATAAAATCATTTCATTTTAAAAATAAGCCACATCTTCAGATAAATGCCGCTTAGAAACAACAATGCCCCTTCCCCATGAAAACAGAAGAGAGCTCAAGGAAACGTCCGCTATACTCACGTTGAATTTCATTTTGCTGTTTTCAGCTGGGAGCCTCTATTTGACCATCATCCAAATCGCACCCTCCAGATAGACACTCTCTCTCTCTCTCTCTCTCTCTCTCTCTCTCTCTCTCTCTCTCTCTCTCTCTCTCTCTCTCTCTCTCTCTCTCTCTCTCTCTCTCTCTCTCTCTCTCTCTCTCTCTCTCTCTCTCTCTCTCTCTCTCTCTCTCTCTCTCTCTCTCTCTTTTGGTGAAAAAGGGGCAAACAATCAAGCTGGTCTGCAGCACGGCAATGTTTCGTTGCAGACCTTTTGTGCAGCCTCCTTGCATGGGGAAGCAGCTTTCGAGTGAAGCGAGCAGCCCTCGGGGATGAAAGGCGAGGAGCTAATCGCGCAGCAAATTCCCTTCCAGCGCAGCAATTGGCTTGTAGTTATCTCCATGCAAATGAGGACATCCCATCTCCGCCACCCCTGAGGATTTTGGTGCCTCTAGTGTCAAGGGGCTAAAGGAAGAGAGTGAAATAAAAGCCCAAACAGAGTGTGTTCTTGTTCTTAGATCTCCAACACTTCAGAAACAGCACATCACTGACTATAATGCAAAAAAATCAAATAAAATCTGAGCAGGGCAGATTTAGAGGATGTTTTTTCCAGCAGGCTTGCAAGAACCCAGCAGATGTTTCAAGGTTCGGTTTGGGGCAATGGTGGCGGCTTTGAATTATCCGTGCTCACTCCACCGAAACTGTCCTGCCTCAGTGAACCCTCTTCAAACTACAAAAACAAAGGCTTCGTAATGACATCGCTTTAGAGGCACACACAGAGAAGGAGACTCGGAAAGAACAAAGCACATTAGCCCCACGAAAATGAAATACTTTCACTGGGGCCCGGCTATTCAAATTGACCATCTGGTCTCCTTGGCTAGAATCTGCTGCTTAATCACTTTTTAACATGCACCGGTTCTGTGCAATGATCTCTCCCCCCGTTCCTTTTACTCATCATCACCCTTTTCCTTCGTCTTTTGATTAGACCTTCCTCTTTTCACAGAAACAATATTTCTGAGAATAAAATGTGTGCACACTAGCAAACATTCGATTTACAGGGCCAATATGGGACTGCCTTTAAGGGGAACCTCCAGGTTTAAAAGAAGTATGCAAAATCTTTTTTTGGGGGGGGGAACAGAACCATCAAAGAGGGAAATTCCCTGAAACAATCCAGTGGGGACTCAGCGGCCACAGAAGACTGACGATTCTTGAGAGGTACCCCTGCGCTACGGAAAACCCATGTTAGAAGAGAGCATAGTTCGCCGGCTGGAACTGTGACCATGAGCACTCCAAACTGCAACCACTGCAAAGAGAATTTCCTCAACAGATTTTCTTAGGCCAGCGTTACAAGGACAAATGCAGTTGTGTTCATTTCTGCCCAGTTAGTTTCAGAACCTATTAGCAATAAAATAATAATTTAGATTTCCTCATCACATTCTACCAAAGTGCAATCCTATATATGTCTACTCAGAGGTAAGCCACTCTCATATGTGTGGTTATTGGAAGGATACAAAGTAATTTTATACATGCTTACTCAAAAGTTCCTCTGAGTCCAATGTAGTTTATTCCCAGGAAAGTGCCCATTGGATTTCAACCTCACACTTACGTGGGAGTAAGTTGCAGTGACCTCTGTAAGTGAACTTACTTTTGAGTAGTTATCAATAGGCTTGACCTTTTACTCTCTTAAATTCCATCTTAAATTCTCTGTTGACCTACCTCTGCAAATCTGCCACGTCCAATATTTCTATCCATAGTTGTTACCAATAACTGTTGCCCCTTCCTATATCATCATCAGCCATCAATGCTTTCATTTTGCAAACTTCTGTGTATGTCACAAAATATATATTTCAAGAAAAAGGAACCAAAATATTATTCTTCAGCAGGCACTGGTGGGGGAAAACGAACAAATGTTCCTGGAAAAAGGGAATTTCTAAGGCCACAGACAATCAGCACAAAGCATAAGAGAAGGGATTCAAGTTTTAAAGTGAAGTAAGTTCTCATGACAGCCTTTCTGCAAATAACCCACACACAGGAAAAAGACACAATATTTTCGCTTTGCTTCATCTTCCTGTCGTTCCTATTTTAGACAGATGATAGGAGGAACAGCCTGACTTGTTAGCTACAGGCGTCTTTTAAAAAACTTGGCACATCAGGTGCTTGACTTCCAGAATGGGACAACACAACAGTCACATCTTTTAAAAGAGCATTTTTCTTGATGGACGACGCTGGAAATGCCACCAGGAGCTGGGGGACATACTGATTCCACCCCAAACAATTTATATACAGCACAGTTGCAATCTAGACTTGAGTCTCTTGATGGAGGTTAAGGGGATGGGCAGGAGAAAAATGCTACCAACAAAATTACGAGTTTGTCTGCTCCAAGGGAAGTCCCAGAGAGTTCCAATAGAGCAAGGATCAGTTAGCGGGTAACGAGAGGGATCAATGTCTCTCCACAACAGAGAGGAGCTATTCCACTGGGCCCAAATGAGGACTTGTTAAGACCTCTCTGAATCCAACTGTCTCGGGCAATTTCTAGGGAACCTCCAATATTCCATTCTTGGCCAAAATGCTTGAGCATGTGACAGCATCTCCACTCTAGGTCTTTCTGTGTGGTTCATCTAGAGCCATTCCATCAGGGCCAGCCCACCCATGAGGCACGGTGAGGCAGTCACATCAGACAGCAGATTGGGGAACAGTTGGGAGAGGTGGCAGATATAGGTCCATGCCACTCACCATACCCTTGGCTTGTCACCCGCCTCCTTCTCTGCCTGCTGCAGGTGGTGGTGCCTTCAGTGTGGCAGCTTTGATGGGCTGTGGGAAAGGTAGCTTCAGTGGGCAGTGTCGTTTTCTGTTTCACCTCAAGCAGCAAAAGGTCCTGGGCCAGCTCTGCATTTCAACTTGGTTTCAGGCCCACTTATATGACTGAGACAGCTTTGGTCCCCTTAGTATGTAGTTTATGCTGGGAGCAAGATGGGGGGAGTGTTGCCATGTTGGTCCTCTTACCAGCTTTTAATACCGTCAGCCATAGTATACTTCTGGTTCTCATAGCTGGGATGGGACTGAGTGGCACTGTTTTGTGGTGGTTCCAGTCCTTCCTGGAAGAATGGTTTCAGAAGGTGGTGCTAGGAGACTCATGTTTGGTGCTTCAGCTATTTGCCCATGGTGTGGGTGGCCAATCACATACTCTCGGTTGATGATTTTAGTTACCACATATCAAATGCAGGAATGAACAGGGGTGCTTAAAAATTTCCCTGAAAGTCAGTAACAAGGGTAGCAGAAGCACCTCAATGACCTAGCTCCTTTATTTATGGGTTATAAAAATTACTGAAATAACCTTTTATAAGGATTGTGAATACTGTACCAAAAAGCCCTATTTAAGTGGTAACAACCCAATTCAATTACTCACAAGTAATTCCCATTAAATTCCCTGGGTCTCACTCTGATGTATGAGTGCAAAGGACAGTACCCAATTATTCTTTTCTCGCAGCAGGCCTCAGACTACTGCAAAGCAACCTCATTCATATCTGTAGACGAGACAAAGAATGGGTAATCAATCAAGAAGGGCAGCCAGCCAATTCCCACATGCGCAATAAAATCCCCTCCCCTTCTGGCCAATTCACCTCCAATAGGCTGATGTTTCAAGGTCTGAATCCCATTCAAGATTTCTTCAAAGGTAGAGACTCTCTTAGTGCATAAGCCACAGCACCCAAAATAGTAAACTGGTACCAAGTGTGAATGTTTTTTTTGTTGTTGCAGGATCTATACCTCAGCAGTTGGAAAACAAGTGGTGACCTTGGAATTCTCACTGTCTTATGTGGGATTTATTTTACTTTATTGGTTTCCTGGTCCTAGTTCCTTTTTTGACAAAGAGCTGTGGGAATACCCTAGTTTATTTTACCCTGCACAATAAAATATGACTTATAATATCCCATATCATATATTCTCTACCACTGGAAAGCTCTCACCTTCAAGATTCTCTGGAACAAAAAGTATTGTTTTTTCCACCAAGTACTTTAATGAGCAATGACCTCAGTCAGTCCAAAATAAACATTGGGTCACCTCAAATGACACCACCAGAGGAATACGCCCCCCCCGCCCACCCATGACATGTCATCTGAGTTGAGTGGCCCACTGCTTTCTGCTTGCGTAAGTCACTGTCAACTAAGCAACTTCGCAAGAAACGTCACTATTTCACAGGTCAAATAAAATGTTTCGTTTACCTTGGACATATATGGTCTAGCTTCTTTGTTTTCAAATGAGTCATCATAATGATCATCCTCAAATAGATGTTCACCATCCTCTGAAGTGAAGTCTTGGTTTACCACAGTTGGGGTGTTTGCACATATCAGTGCACTTGAGGCCTTGTTTCATACACCCACATCATGGTCCTTCACACTTCTTTGTAGGCTAGTAGACTGAGACTGGTCTCAGGTGTTGGCAGATTTTCCTCCACATGGAGAATCAACTGCTCACTTCCATCTCTGCCTTCCAACTTCCAGCTCCTGCCAAGTGGACTTGCTGTTCTTGGGCCCTGCTCTGAACACCTTCTCCATATCACGGCCAAATACTTTGCACGTTAAGCAGGTTTCACAAAACAGTCTTCTCTTCTTCTTTGGCGATCACTAGTAGCCGAGTAAGATTGTCTTCCATAAACACGGTTTTAACAGTGAGTCCATGACTGTGGAGGTCAATTCTGGATTCACACATCCCAGTGGGGACATAGGTTTTGCCAAGTGTGCCTTCCTCTTAGCTCGCTACTCCCTTTCATCCTGAGTTTGAACATCTTCAAAGTCCACGACGCATTTGGTAGAGGCTGTTCTCCAATTGGAGCGCTTACAGGCCAGTGTTTCCCAATTGTTGGTGTTTATACTACATTTTTAAAGATTTGCCCTGAGTGTGTCTTTGAACCTCTTTTGTTGACCACCAGCATTACGCTTACTATTTTAAAGTTCGGAATAGAGTACGGTAGTTGCTTTGGAAGACAATAGTCAGGCAACGAAGTTGATGTTGAAGAATCATTGCTTTGACACTGGTGATCTTTGCTTCTTCCAGTACAAAACAGTGTCCTTATGGCGGCAGTTGGTACCTCTCCTTACCTGCTCCAGGCACAAAGCAGAGAATCCATGCCTGCTGGCACCTCCCACTAGTGCATGGATGGTATCATTTGACTTACATGCGAAACACCACTCATGTCTGAATGTTTTTATTATTTTTATCCTATTCCTTTTATATTCCACTTTCTTCTCCAAGCTCAAGGCAGCATACATGGCTCTTGCCTCATTTAATTTGCACAAGCCTGTGGGGGGTAGGTTAAGCTGAGAGGCAGCGAGTGGCCCAAGGTCACCCAGTGAGCTTCATGGCTGAGTGGGATTTGAACCCCAGTCTCCCATGGCCTAGTCCAAACCCTAATCACACCACCACACTGGCTCTATGTTGGAAATAAAGGGAATGACAGCATAAGGAAGCCAAGGTGTTTTGTCTTGAACGGGTGGGTTTTATTTTAAAGCTTCCACTCCCCCTTAATCTCATTCTTGGATTTTCTTCTCCCCATGACTCATCCTTGCCTTGCTACTGGGCACATCTGGTTAAACCAGGCTGATAGGAGAGCAAGCGGGAGGAGAGAAAGAGGGACCAGCTGCTGACTTTTCTAATTTATATGCAGGAGATACAGCAAGGATCACACTGGGAGCTGTCACCTGGGGCAGCCTCCTTTCTGCATAAAATACCAAGAATTTAGCAACCATTTCAGACCCCTGTATACTCCTTTTCTCTTCACTCACTTTCTTACCACCATCTATTGTGTACTGTAGGCTATGCCAGTTTCTCCAAGCTTCTCAATACATCGGGTCCTTCCGACACTCGCAAAAAGCCTTTAACATAATTAAGATTTCAACGGATGCCATCTGCTTATTTGAATGGCAGGCACAATCATATGCCAGTAAGAAAACCATTGTGTATCTGAGGAAACCGCTGTATATAGGAGACTTAGTTCATTATTTATTGTGTTTCCCTTTGTATGCCTATCCTAGAAAGAAATTAGTCGTACCTCGGGTTACGAACACCTCGGTTTGCGAACAGTTCGGGTTACGAACTCCGCAAACCCGGAAGTGTTTTCGCCCCGCGCGCGTGCGCAGAAGCAGCATGCGCGGTCTGCGCATGCGCAAAATGGCGCTTCGGGTCGCGTTCGGCTTACGAACTTTTCGGGTTACGAACTGCGATCTGGAACGGATCGCGTTCGTAACCCGAGGTATTACTGTACAGTATCTTATTTTGTGTCGCAATGTAGTGGGTGGACAATTCAGGACATAGTGATCTGTCTGCTGTCTGAGGAACACGAGTATATATCCTATTAAGTTGCATTATTTGCAATTGCAACAAAGAAAATCCAAGTGAGAATTTTGAACCCAATGTCAGTGGCCTACAAAGGTGACTCGTTATTTGGAGAAAGCTAAAATGAACAGCAACCCTAAAAAGTCTTGAGGTTGATTTTGCCAAGTCAAGGCAATGCAACTAAAAGTTATCTAAAATAAATCTCCAGATGAAAACAATATTACAATAAAAATCCTTTTATACATTGCTAGGTGTATAATCAGTCACTTAATGAAAATACTGCTCTCCTTTTAAACTGGACATGCTGGCTGACATTTTTCTAGAGAAAAATGAACCTTAGTAATCTAAAAATTGGGATCCAACACTGCTTTGAAATTGAGAACTATCAAGGAAGACATCTAAACCAGAGCACAAGCTAAATGAGATGTGTAAAATGCAACATGGGTTTTAGTTTTTTGTATTGTTTATGCAAAGGTTTCACTTCTTCTTGGGAGTAAGACTATTTTGGTGCTTTAAAGTAGTCAGCCAAAAGAGCCTAAAAAGCAAAATTTGAGAAGGCTAAGAAGCTGAGCGCTAGAGCAGCATATGCAGTACTTCACTGTCTATTTAAACACACAGCATTATGAAAATGAACCAATGACTGTCACTTATCATGTGTTCCTTAGACATGTATTACAAAAAAATTGTATTTAATTCAATCTGTGGTTAAGCAGGAATGTCTCTGGCCAATCTCTGATAGGCGTTAATAACAAATAAGTAACATCTCATCTCCCATGCTATTCTCATAAAGCTTTCACATGGAAATTAGCTCTCAACTTTACACGTGTGTAGGGAGAAGAGATGGTCATAACAAAGGAACTAGTAATTGGGAAAATATTATCATCAGAGACTTCTTAGGGGCCACTCCCAGACTGTTTGATATGTCCTTTAGAGCAGTGTTTCCCAACCTTGTGCCTCCAGATGTTTTGGGACTACAACTCCCATCATCCCTAGCTAGCAAGACCAGTGGTCAGGAATGATGGGAATTGTAGTCCGAAAACATCTGGAGGCACAAGGTTGGGAAACACTGCTTTAGAGACCCAACAAAAACTGGACTATGACACTACAAAACTTTACCTAACAAAGGTATCTGTATCCAAGAACACCATAAGAACCTGCTGGGCCTGAGGTAACCCAGCATCCTTTTCTCACAGTGGCCAACCAGATGCTACACTTCCCCCTCCTGCAGTCTTCCACAACTGGTATTCAAATGAATATTGCGCCCAAAACCATGGAGGCAAAGCACAGCCATCATTGCCACTGATAGCCTTTACCTCCATGAGTTTGTCTAATCCTCTTTTAAAGCCATCCTAGTTGGTGTCCACCACTGCTTCCTGTACACACGAATTTCATATTCTGACAATGCACTGTGTGAAAGTTTTAATGTACCTTTAAACATATTGGCTAAATGAATGTTCCAGTGATTTCTAGGTACCACAAGAGTCTATGCTTTAGAAGAACTCATCATAGAGGTGACCGAAAGAGGGATTATAATTCTAATAGCTCCCAGGACATTGTGGCTTTATACTACTCTATGGTGCGGTCACACTTGGAAGACTTTGTCTAGTTCTGGGTGTCACACCTCAGAAATGACCCTTTCAAGGAGCTGGAGCATCATATATATGAGGAAATGTTAGTATGAAGCTTTTCAGTTAGAAAAGTGGTAAAGGCGGGACACCACATAGTAGAGGTTTGTTCAAATTATGCATGGTGTGGACAAAGTTAATATAGAGGTTTTCTCCCTCTTATTTGAAGCTAAGGCTATCTAATTAAGCTTAATGGTGAGAGATTGAGGACAACAAAATTAAATACTTGTTTTCACAGTATAGTTAAAACACAGAATTCATTACAAGATTCAGTGATTTTCACCAAACTAGGTGGCTTCAAAAGTAGGGTAAAAGCCAATTATGAGAAAAATTAGATACACCTTTCTCAGAATGAGTTTAATAAGAGAACTTTTAAGTATCTACATCATCTACAAATAAGAAAAAAGACCATCAGAGAACTGGAAAAAAGCACATACAACAAGCAGCAATGCAATACATGTGCATCAAATGAAATAGAGCAAAGAGAGTTAAGGGGTTTAAAAAACAGGAGGCCAAGTTTTGCTACTGAATATGGGCAACCTGTCCTGCAAAACTTGTACAATTAGGTGAGGAAAAATATTTTCAGCTGTCTTGGCTGTTTTCAACTATGGACCCAACTTAAAAAAAACTGTCCATTCAGTAGGGATTGATGTTATTTCTAGTGCAGAGAAATCAGTCCAAATACTTAAATTCAGAAATGGTAAAAGCAATTTTTTTTTTTAAAAAAAGGAATAAAATTCAGACAACTTTTTTGCAGTTGCAGCTTCAGTCCGTGGTTGACCTTCGGTACCAAAATCGAGCTCTATAGTCATCACTGCAAGTCATGAAGCCAGGGTTGGTAGGAGAGTGGACAATGCAACGAACTATACTGTTATGCCCCAAGGAAAGAAGATTCCTTCGTTCAGCTGTTCGTGAATCCCAGCAGCAGAGGCTAATGGTCCTTTCATCAGGAAGCAGCACATAGTCTTCTGTGTGGTTGAAGACAGCCTGTGTTCTATGAACTTGGCGTCCACTCAAACCAGCTCCTGCAGGTATTGCAACATAAATATTCAGTATCAAAATACATAATAAAGGAAAGTACATGCAGGTCCTGCTATCCAAATGCTCATCATACCAAAATTCACTTACTGTATTTTTTCCGTCTATAAGACACCCCATATTTTGGGGGACTCAGATTTAAGAAAATGGAGGGAGATGGCCCCACGTATAAGACGCCCCCTAATTTTTGACATTAATTTTAAGGGGAAAAAACCTAGTCTTATACATGGAAAAATATGGTACTCAAACACGAGAAACTAGTATCCAAACCTCCCTATGTACACCACAGATTCAGATGTGTGTGTAATACTGTAAACATATAGCAGCCTTAAACAAGCCTTACTCTTTTGTGTTTTGCTGATCTGTGGCAGCCATTTCGCTAGAAACCATGGAAGGGAGAGGCGAAAGGAGGCCATATCAGACAAATAATGCAGCATTTTATCCTTCCTTGTTTGCCTTTTGCAAGGTTTCAGAAGGTTTTCCTGTTTTTTTCATAATTTTGAGGTCAAATTCCTTGATTGGGCATGCATTAGAAACTTTCCCATAGGAAATCAATGGAAAGTGTTGACTTTCTATTCAAACGCTTGCCTAACAAAATGATTTCCTGAGAATGCATTGTGTTCGGATAGCAGGGCCTGTGTGTAATGTGTATTTGACTGGTAATGGGTGAAATGAACATCAGCAAATATCAGAAAAAAGACAATAAAATAATCAAATATTCCTCTAAGAATCAACAGAATATTTATTAGTAAATTCAGCGAGATGCTTCATAAAATAAATATCCTTGCTTGCCTTTAGAAAAGCCTGCACAAAGTGACACATCTTTTGAGTCTTCCACAGCTCTAGTTCTACATAGAAAAGTGCTCTATTCCCAATTAATGGGAGTAGGATAATCAGGGCTGACTCAAAAGTAGGGGGATACACCTAAAAGGATTAGGCCATTTAGGAGTTCAAAACTTTGAATTGTAGCTGGAAGCTACAAGGCAGCACAGTTGATTAGTGCCCATGTTTCCCCTATTCTATTTGTAACAGAAAACAGTTTGCAACATTTTGCACAACTGAAGCTTCTGAATGCTCTTAAAAGAACTACCCATGTAGAGCGCATTGCAGTAATCAAACATGGAGGCTGAAGAAAAAAGATTGATGGTTGCTAAGGAAACAGTTGACAGAGCAGATGATGCCAAGTGGCAGCATACTCTCTGGGTCTCAACTGATACCTGATTATCTCTTTCCAGAAGGGTTACGGAGTTAATCTGTTGCAGCAGAAGTGAAGTCTTGTGGCATATTAAAGACTAACAAATCAATATGGCATATTCTTGTTATTATTTTGCCTACAAAAGCTTATGCCACTAGATTCATTTGCTTTATGTATAACTCTTCTCAGACTTTCCATTGATTATTAAAGAGGGATAGATCACATCCATCAATAGACACTTCCCTCTTTCCCAAAAACTCAGGGAATATTAGCCACTACCCCTCAAGCTTGTTTGGATTCAGTTTTCAGACTATGTGTTCTCTTCCAATTAACCAAACGCACAATGACCATTAGTGAGGCCACTCAATCAAATGAGTAAGAAAAAATAGAAGGGTACCACCATCCTGATCACACCTCATTCCAAGAGTTATGTATGATCTTGTTAATGGCCTCTTTTGTTGGCGTTTGTCTGTCTTGGAAGACAATGGAGTGCACATCCGGGGGTAAAGTCAAACCACTGTGTTAGCAGCACTGAAGTGACCTCCCTGGAGCAAAGGCCTGGGCAGTGTGTATGGAGATTTTGAGCTGGCCAGATGACAAGACCTCTCTCTTGGCCTTGCTGATGGTCCAAAGGTAAACAGAGCAATACATTTGGCACCAGCTTGGCTGTAGGAGTTGCCGGGAGGCATACAAGGCGCCACCCAACCATCTTAGACTCCACTCCGATTTGTGTAGGGCTTACACATTAGACTTATTTTATCCCGATGATATTCCACAAGGTGAAGAGGGTCAGGATCACAGTTTTCTTTTTCCTATAGGAGCTATCTTCCTAGGGTGATGAGTCCCAACAGCCTCTTACAAGTACAGTATTAAGCAATTGCAGAGATAGAATGGAATGGTGGCACTCTACAAGCCAGCTTCTACAGTGTTATTACAAACTTGCCTATCTACAATCTCAAAATTTACATCCACAAACAAATCGAACCAGGCCGGACCACTACATTTACAAAGCCCCAAAGGGAACAAGATTTTATTACAGGCATCTAAAATCTCAAAGGTAAATGGGACAACTAATAGGAACAACTCTAGTGTTACTTCCCTTGGCCATGTTAATAAAATGACTGGCTACTAGGGATATTATGGGAGTCTTTGTCCTGAGCCCATGCTGAAAGCCAGACAGAACAGAGTTTAAGAAAACTGTTTCTTATTCATCCCAGAAAGCAGACAGTATGGTGCAATTGTCAATTCAATCACCTTCCCAGTTTAAAGGCAAAAATGTAGGAATAACCAGTTCCTGTCAGGATTGGCACATCAAGAAAGATTTTTAAAGAGAACCTATGTTCATCTCATTGAAAGAAGTAATTTTCCTCAACTGCAATGAGCTTTAAAAATAACATTTTTAAAAATAAAAACTGACCCAGCTCATCCACCTTTAACAGAAGCTTCACACCAGCCTTTTCCATGCGGTTTTCAGCAAGTATGCTGAGCAAGGGCTTAGATTATATGAAGTTCACAGAATATCATGGAAGAGGAATAAATTGGCCAAAAGTAATCCAAGCATTTGCGGCTAAAGGTTGCCAATGATGATTCCAGTTGAGCTTCTGCTCTGTGGCACCATTACAGGTTCAATTTTATATTTAGCATGCCACAGCAGTCTGTACATGTTTCCTTCTCTGGGCGGGATAATCCATGTCAGGACCTCTCACACCAACTTGAACAGCTCTATGAGAAGTTGCAATACAGCAATAGCAGAGGAAAGTACGGTATTCTTTGGCAACATTACTGCATAAAACTTCACTCTGATTATGGCTGCACATCCTTTGCCAGCTGTGCTTATCAGTGCCTTATACCAGAGAGGTCAATAGGTCAACCTGTCATTCCAGAAGGCAATAAGGCAGGGGTCCCCAAACTTACCGCGCTTCGGGCCAGTGCCCAAAGCGCCGATCGTGCGGAGGGCAGGGGAGTGTGCACCCATATGCATGCGCACACGCTATTTCTGGCACACTTCCAGGTCACAGGAGCACCGGAAATAGCTTGTGCGCATGCGCACGGGCCTCCTCCAACCTGAAAGTGCGCCGGAAATGACGCTTGCACATGCACACAAGCTATTTCTGGTCCTTCCTCAACTCGGAAGTGGGCAGCCGCGCTGCGCCGGTAAGAGCTGGCAGCGGGGCCGGATAAATGAGGCCTTTGGGCCGTATCCGGCCCCTGGGCCGTAGTCTGGGGACCCCTGCAATAAGGTAATTAACTGCAGCTATAGATGACCACCAATAAATCCTCCTAGAAAGAATTCTAAAAACCAAAGGATGCATCAGTATCTGATAGGCACATCTTAATGGTTTTTCACCCCTGTGTAAGCATGTGATCTGTGTTGTTACTAGGTAATGATTTATCCACAACCAAACCCAATAAATCTGAGAAGTTTAGACTAGAACAGCAGCTACAGCATTGACATCACTATGATCACTGAATGGATATGAGGAGAAATTAGGGCTAAATTACTGGTTAGATTAAATAAACATTTGAATAGTTAAAACAATACTTTCATGGTGTATTTCTATGGCCCCTGTAATACCATTTTGGGGGCCATAAGATATTGCTGACCTCTCTCGCCATGTGGCTAGAGGTAATCTTGGGACAGAGCTGGAGTTTCCAAACATCATGGCTGCTCCACTGGCTGACTGGGAGCATGCTGGGGCAGTTGAGGGCACACAGGATCCTAAGGCTCCTTCATTCCCCCAAAATATCTCCAAAAAGAGCCAGAAACTACACCAGCCTGAGACCTGGCATAATTTCCTCCCATTGGAGGCAATGGAAGGGAATCAAGAACAGTCACAATTTCCTCCCACTGCAAGCAGTCACAGCTTGGAAATTGCATTAAGTATGGTACAGATTTCTCCTTCCCCTTTTCTAGTAAAATTTCTCTGTTAGTACAATGACACATTATATATAACTTTCTTAAAAAATAATAATAGAAGTATACTAGTCTCCCCATCTAAAAAAAAACCCCAAAATAAAAAATGGCCAAAGTAAAGAAATTTGTTAGTCAAATCTCAGCTATAGAATGTAGGGCAAGGTTTGAGAACAAGATTACACAAGCAAGTATGGTACAGATTTCTCCTTCCCCTTTTCTAGTAAAATTTCTCTGTTAGTACAATGACACATTATATATAACTTTCTTAAAAAATAATAATAGAAGTATACTAGTCTCCCCATCTAAAAAAACCCCCAAAATAAAAAATGGCCAAAGTAAAGAAATTTGTTAGTCAAATCTCAGCTATAGAATGTAGGGCAAGGTTTGAGAACAAGATTACACAAGCAATTCTCAAAATTCAATGTGAAACTGAAAAATTAAAAGGAAGCTAGAGAGAGAATTGTTACACACTTGGGGAGAAAGCTAAAACCAACACTAATGGCATATACAGACACATCTAAAAAAATATTTATTTTACTTTTGGGGGTGCAGGCTGAGTCCAGCTCCTCCCGCCCCCATCTTTCCACTACAAACAAAATATACTTTGCTTTCAAGCTGATTGCTAATTAAGCTTCACTTTTGGTCCTCATCCTGCACTTCCGGATAAATTTGTCTTTTTTAACTATTGAAAACACTGCTTGAAGGTTTATACATACATAAGTTACTTTGGCATCTTATCAAACCCTACCCCCCCTCCCAAAGTTGAAAAACTGCTCTTGAGAGAAGAGGTGGATTTGCGAAGTCACAAGTTCTTAGCCAATCAGCACTGCATAAGCCATCTTTTCCTACAAATTGACAGGCCTAGATTCCCCTGAACTCAATACTGGAAAGATTGTATATCTGACCAAAATGTGCCAAGTAACATTTCATAGCAGCCCAACCACAGTGAAGAGACCAAGGAGCAGGCTTGTAAGAGTAAATGTTAGGAGGAGGAGATTTCAGCAGGGAACAGAAAAAATGCCCAAAGAAAAGATTGATCACTTAGCTAGTTAAATGCTCCAAAAGATTCTGTTAGCAAAAGAAAATATGGTGCTTGAATGCTCAAAGCACAAGAGAAGTTTAATTACAATAAAAAGATTTTGTTTTTACAAAGGCTTTTCCATCTAAGAGAATTGCATTAATGTAGAGCCGGGATGTCCAACAAGTCAATCGCAATCTACTGGTAGATCCCCGTGAGGTTTTGGTAGATCGCGGTCGATCTCTGGCTCCCTTTCCTTAGCGTTGCTAAAACTGACTCCTGTCCCGCCCCCTTGCCCCGCCCTCCATTGTTGTATGATCTCTGGAAGGGAAGACGGAGCTTTCTCTGTGCTTCTGTTTTGATCCACAGCAATCTTTTTGAGTGACCTTTGTCCCTTGCCTTTAACCCCCCCAAAAAACGGAACTCCCCCCCCAACTTTTCTTCTCCCTAAAAAAGTTTAACAACTTTGAGCTGAACCCCCCCAAAACGGAGGTAGATCACTGCCAGTTTTTAATTCTATAAGTAGATTGCAGTCTCTTGAGAGTTGGCCACTCCTGATGTAGATGATAATTGAGTGTCTTATGCTTCCTATGATGATTGCACTTTTCAATGGTCACCATCAAAATTGGGCAGGAAAAAAGGTACCACAGTTTGGTAATCCCTGCTCTAGGTAAATGTACCACATTTTGGTTGGATCCAATCAAGTCACCCTCAGGGCAGATTCAATGAAATCAATAGACATGATTACCTGATGCTATGGTCCATAGGGTCACGAGGAGTCAGACACAACTAAACAACAACAACAACAACAACAACCTGATGTTCACCAATTTCAATGGGTCTACCTTTGAACATGACTTGATATAGACACATTGAAATTATTCAGACATCAGTTACTCAAGTCCATTGATTTCACTGGGTGTGCTCTGAGTTCAAGTTAGTTGGCTACTACCCTCTGGATCCCATCTAACGAATATTCCACTTTTTTCTTTACGTTTCAAAGATGGTTAGACTAAGAAAGCAATTCTCCCAGAAATCTTCATTGCTGAGTGGCAATTTGAACCCAAGTCTAGCCAACCGAGTACCATTTATTTAGATTACTGGTAGGTTATTAGATTAGCTCAAGGACGGCATTCCCTTGAGGGCAAAATGCTGGGAGCCACAAGTTAGTGGTAAATGGAACCAGAGGCAAAAGTGGGCAGGCTGAAGGATGTGACACTTATCTTTGTATAGTAAACTACATCCCAAACACACAGAAGTCAGAGGCTTCTACACACATCCACATCCCTCTCTATCCAGACCATCAAGATGCAATATCACAGCTCAAAGACTCATTCAAAGACTCATTCTGGAGGTTCCCTCATTGCGAGAAGTGAAGTTACAGGGAACCAGACAGAGGGCCTTCTCGGTAGCAGCACCTGCCCTGTGGAATGCCCTTCCATCAGATGTCAAGGAAATAAGCAGCTATCCTAATTTTAAAAGACACCTGAAGGCAGCCCTGTTTAGGGAAGCTTTTAATATTTAATGCTGTATTGTTTTAATATTCAATTGGGAGCCGCCCAGAGAGGCTGGGGAGACTCAGCCAGATGAGCGGGGTATAAATAATAAATTATTATTTATTATTATTAGTAGTATTAGTAGTATTCCAGTCAGACAAAAGCAAAGAGGGGTGCAGTTGAAGGTTATGGCCTAAGAAGAGTTCCCTAGAGCGGCCAGGAGGACAACATTCAGCCCCCAGGTCTGAGGTTCCACACTCCCATTTTAAATTAAGCATTCAGGCATTTCAATAATATTTTGTTGTTCAAAGTTTAACATTATGTAAGAAAAACAGATTTTCAAGTGAATACAAACATGTTGCATTTTCTAGTGTTTATAAACAGCACTACCCAATCACTTGCTATACTG
Organism: Zootoca vivipara; assembly: GCF_965207765.1. Taxonomy (NCBI): domain Eukaryota; kingdom Metazoa; phylum Chordata; class Lepidosauria; order Squamata; family Lacertidae; genus Zootoca; species Zootoca vivipara. The sequence continues at coordinate 81,024,593 of NC_142590.1, read as the reverse complement.
CTGAAACTGCAAATGGAATTGTGACAGACTTCCACACTATCAGAAGTATTGCACTTTCTCTACATGTACATCTTGCTATGTTCTGCCAACACAAGTGGACATGACATACCTATGGTGGCACAGCACTCACCCCTTATTACTTGTCCATTCATTGTTGTTGTTTTTTTTTAAAACTCTTTTTTAAAAAAAAAACCTTACTATTAAGGTGTTAAGCTTTTTTAATTTAAAAGAAATATGGTGGCTGGAAAGTAGTTTTGTACTAATAAACAAGATAAAATTGCCACCCCCCCCCAAGAAAAACAAATGAGATCATAAATTGATACCCATCATTAAAGCCGATGTGTGCTGAATTGCAATCGGTTTGCTTTCCCAGTAAGTCACAGCCCACATAAATCCCTAGCTTTTACATAAAAAGATGGAATAATGGCATGAAAGGAAACCTCTGTCCAGAGATTGTGCTGCTCTTCTGGTCTGAGAAAAGATGCAAAAACCGCAGGGAAAATACTGGTTTGGATGACTGAGTGAATGCCCACTATAGGAAAGTAAATGAAGCATGTAAATTTCACACTCAAGGCCTAGTGTGGAAGCATCCTAGAGGTTAAGAGAAGCACTACTTCCACAGCAACAATCCAAGCTAGACAGGAATTTGAAGGCTGGCATCAGCAGAAAATTGTGGTTTTGAATATTCATTTCTAAAGACCATAATGTGAAAATTAGTTAGAAAGGGTGTGTTTCTCAAGACAACTCTAAGCAAAATTGCTAATGGAGCAATGAGCCAGTCTGGCCTGGCTCTGCAGTTTCAGAGTTGACTGGATTCCCAGAATCCTCTGCTCTGTTAATGACCTTGCTAACTAATGGAACAGGAGGTGGATGTCAACCTCTAAAACAGTTGCTTCCAAGGGTCATCTTCACTACTTCATTGGCACAAGTCACAACTTTACATAGGGCTCAAAAGAGATGAAGTGAAGTGCAAGATGATTAAGAGTGTTAGATGGTATTTTACTTGCAACAAAGCTGGCAGATCTTGGTTAAGAAGATCTGCTAAAGCCTGTGGCAAGTAATTCCTCCCCATTTGCCATAATACCTACAGAATATCATCCAAAGCTATTTCTGGTGATGAGTGAACATGGGCTGCCTCTACTTCGAGAAATATACATCTACTGTCTGTTTTGAAGACTGAGTATCTAATACACAAACATAAGAGTCTTCAGGGATGTAAGGGCCTTATGACTTGTCCAACAAAACTGGGAGAAGCTGGGTTTCCTTGCTGGGCAGTACTCCCCCCCATTTAGATAGGGCAGTGTCTGCCATTGTTTTGTTCCTATTTAAAAGGTGGGCGGGAGTACCTTGGACATAGCTTTGATACACTTCTAACCTTTCATTTTGGAAAGGTTACAGAGAGTATTTGCTCTACAGCTCCAGGCATACCTGGATATCAAGTATTTTGAGGCTGGCCTTGTGAGCCTGTAGATTTTTACCTGAAAACTGGGAAAGGTAGGTTTAGTTTTAAGGTTTTTATCAGATCAAGACCTAGCAACTGTCATGTATTCATAACCTTGAGGCTAGACTACTGTGATGCGCTCTATGTGGGACTGCCCTTAATGAATGCCTGAAAGAGTCAAATATTTCACAGTAAATTTGTTTAGATGAGCTCTCATTGCTAGGGTTAAGCATGAGCTTTTATATTATTTTTAGTTTCAAATTTATTTTGCTGTACTGGGGCAGGGTAGAAATGGAAATTAATCTAAGTATGGCAGAACTGGTTAAATACTATTCATAGTTACACAGGTCTGACTCACCCAAAGAAAAAGAGCTCTTTCTTTCTAACGTCCAGATTCCTAAAATTTCAGATGAGGAAAAGAATAGGTTGAACCAACTAGTTAGAGTAAAGAAAGTAAGAGAGACCATTAGTCAACTTACGAGTAGCAAGACTGGTATCAGGATATTACAAAAGGTTTGCTGGGATCTTAGCAGACACTGAAGTATCTTTAATCCAAACAGCTGTCTCTGTCTTGAAAAGTGCCACTAAAGAAACTTTACATCCAAGAGGGCAAGGACTTGTTTGTGATCTATTATCACATATATTTAAAGAGATCTCAATTCTCCAAGTGATGGTATTTATGTAGCCAAAATGGCACCACATACACACACAGATTATCAGCAGGCTCAGAAAACCTCAAAGTTTGCAGAAGTACAAAAACCTTAAATCCTAGGCAGGGACTTCCTCCTCAAAAACACCCAGTCCAATGCTAAAATATTGTATTGCAGATCACACCTGTACCACATTTCCTGTCTTCTAAATCTCAGCTATCCACCTTTATTTCCACGTTGGCAGAAAGGGAATCTGTTCAAACCTAAAATACATTATTTATGATATAAAATAAATTTATTCCCAGTTGGGAATGAAAAAAGTTATATCTGAAAGATTATTCATCTTGTCTTTTAGGGATGAGGGAAAAGTTTTCAAATGAAATGAGTAGATCTCCCCCCCCCCACCTTTCTTGGGGTTTAGGTTGAGCGCTCTCTTTGACATGACTACAAATATTTAATGGTAAATCTGTCTCTACAATTTTGGTGGATGGAAGTTAATGGAAGCCATATATTAGATAGTTCTATAGGAAAAGGATACTCCAATTTTACTGTCACAGATGTTTTAACTTTGTTTATGGAAACATGAGGATCCCAGGAACAGATCATAATTTGCAATGTCAGAGATGTCATATCAGAGATGACTTGCCGTTTCAAAATACCCATCTCAGAGCAACGCACGGAAACGCCGTTTACCTTCCCGCCGGAGCGGTACCTATTTATCTACTTGCACTTTGTGCTTTCGAACTGCTAGGTTGGCAGGAGCAGGGGCCGAACAACGGGAGCTCACCCCGTCACGGGGATTTGAACTGCCGACCTTCTGACCGACAAGCCCTAGGCTCTGTGGTTTAACAGGTTAGTACCCTTGTCTTAAATGCCAAACTCTTACTCCAGTGTAATGTAGCAAGCCTTTAGTTCTCAGTATCTATACGAACTATATATGTTCATTAGCTGGTACAACAATTTTGAGACAAGTATTCTCAAGAGCCTTAAAACTTACTGACACTAATGCTCCTAATAGGGATAGAAATGTTAAACATGGCGAAAGTTATTGCAAAGCCTGATGTTTTGATATATAGAGATATATTTAAAGACCCATGCATTAGATTCTAATAAATGATGCCTATGTAGAAAAAATATTTACAGTGGTACCTCTACTTATGAATTTAATGCGTTCCGAACGCACATTAGTAAGTCGAAAAAAATTGTAAGTCAAATCCCATAGGAATGCATTGGGAGAAAAAATTCGTAAGTAGAAGCAACCCTATCTAAAAATTCATAAGTAGAAAAAATCCTATCTAAACCGCATCCAAGATGGCGGACGGAGCTCCATTCGTAAGTAGAGGTACCACTGTATTCCAAAAATCTCAAAGACACTAATAACATAAAATGACTGAAAGCATTATTAAAACATGTGCCATTCACATGAACCAAAACAGCTGTTGCTCACAGCATACAAGAGCAACAGAAAATCTTCTCTCAGAAAGAAACCCAGTAGTGCACTAGTTGGATTGGTAGAGTTCATCTAGTGAGAAAATAACCAACCACAAACATTAAATCAAGCTAATGTACTGCTTTCCAACTACAGCAGAGGATGCATACTATGCCCCCCCCCCAGTGCCCTTGTTTCTTTGTAAAGGAAGAACAATACATTATTTAAAACTGGAGAAAGAGCCCTGCTAGATCAGGCCATCTAGCACAGTATTCTGTTCTCACTGTGGCCAACCAGATGCCCATGGGAAGCCTGCAAGCAAGACCCTAGTGCAACAGCTCTCTCCTCACTTGCTTCCAGCAATTGACATTCAAAGGCAGAGTGTCTCTGACAGCGGAGGTATGCCAAGACTTGACTGCACCCTGCTGGTTTAGCATGTTAGAAACTTGAAAATTTGTATTACAAAATATGCCTCTACAGAAAAGGACTTATTCCAGAGAAGTTAATTCATACAATTTCCGTAGCATCTCACACACTGGAAGTATTAGAGAAAGCATTGAGAAGAAAATTGCAATCTTACATGTTGATGTAGTTTGTTTCCAGCTCAGCAAGATAAAAAAAAGAAGCAACATCATTCGTATATTAAGAAGTATTAGTAGGAAACGAATCATTGTGTGAACCCCAAGGATTTCTCTTAAATACACCCAAGTGATTTTAAGTAAGAGTTGTGCAAACACACGTATGATTTTGGACATGACTGCAGAGTTTACCTGATTTTCTCCTAGGTCACTGATCATGAGGTTATTTCCTTATGACCAATAATGAACTATTTGTTAAAAATTTCAAGGGAAAACGTCTGGATTTATATGCCACTATTGCATACTTTGTACAGAACTTTCAATTTACATTTTTCCTCACGATACATCCAGGAAGGCCATTACATTTAACTAGATGTAATGGAGGATGGGAGAGAAATATATACATATCTATTATATTGGTCAACATCTACTCACCTGTATATTTTACTAGTGTTCTCCCTGTAGAGATCTCCCACAGTTTAGCTACAGAGTCTTTTCCACTAGACAGAATATACTTTGAATTCTTGGAGAAAATGGCAGAACAGACTTCAGCCCCATCGTGCGCTTTTTCAAAAGTAGTGATACAACGATTTGAAACGCCATCCCACAATTTGATGCAACCGTCTTTGCTGCCCGTTACATACATGTTAGCACTTGGATTGTAATTAACTGAGCATATGGCATCAGTGTGCTGATCTTGAGGATTGCAAGATACAAAGCACTGGAAAGTATTGACATCATACAGTCGCAGGGTAGGATGCTGGGTACCGACAAGAATGAAGTCTCCAGAAGGATGGAAAGAGATAGAACGCAGCATTTCTGCTTCCTGTTTAGTTGAAAAATAGGAAGTTAACATTAAAAGGCATCTTCCCAGTACACTGATCCACCTAAACACCAAGCTTGTGTCAGCTACTGTATAAAACATACAACATTGCTATTTAAAGAAGCCAGATAGGACACAGCAGAACAGATTTTTCTAAGCAAAGTGTGGGAAAGCAGGACCTCATAAAAGAGGTGAGATTATTATTTGTCAGAAAAAAGGTTCTGAAGGAAGTTGCCTCCAAGTCACACCTTTTCAAGATCAGTATCACCTACTTTGTAGATCCCCAGAGACCACTCTCATTTTCCTGCAAGCTGGATTTATGCTCTGAAACAACTGGTAAAACTAAGCTACTGTTAGGGAAGAGAAATATTTACTGGTAGTTATGCTTAAAGAAGTCACAAACTACTTCAGATCTATTGTAATCTACCCCATGCATTCCACCCCCCTTCTCTAGCAGATTGGATGATGATCATGGTGTTCCATGTTAATTTCTTCTTGAGAGATTGTCAGTATGTGGACAGAGGAGCCACTTAAACCTTCCCCTGGGAATTTTCTAGCTATACAGTATTGATTGCCCTTCCTAAGGGGGGAAATATAGGGGGATTTCCCCAGCAAAAAAACACAACTTTGGGTGTTGGTGGTAATTTTATTTATTTGCTACAATTATTTACATCCTACCTTTCAGAATACAAATCCTTCCCAGGCACTCATTTAAAATCACGCACATTATTCCCATATAAAATGTCAGTTGAAAGGGGGGGGAAATTAAGCAGCCCTGTCTTCTACTTCTTTGTTCTTCCACTCAACTGCAGCAGCTGATACTGCTTTTTATTTTTTAAAAAGCCAGGGGAAGAAAGAATGAAAACCATTTCATAGCTAGTTTGGCCCCTCAATTAAAGTTAGGAGGCGTTTGAATGGCAATGTCCAAAGTATGTTTTGTACTCTTATGACTAAGTTAGAAACTGGACACCAGGATGGTCTTAATCCCACTTGTACACACCATTTAATAGCATCAACAAGGCTTCCAAAGTCATGCTTTTCTGGTTATTTTTGTTATTCCTTATAAAGTTTTGATTTAAGTGTCTAACCTGGATATATTTGAAGGCTCTTTTGGCAGATGGTTTTGAGTAGTCAAACAATTTAAGTGTGTAATCCCTTGAACCAGAGGCAAGGATTTGTTCTGTTGGATGGAAAGCTAAACATGTCACCTCATCCACGTGATCATACAGAGTTCTAATAACAGGGTGGTTCTCCATGTTCTGCTGAGCTGTTTCATTCATCATGACCTGAAAAATACATTTAAACACAGCACAGTAAGCATAGAATTTTCACTGCAGGCACCAAGACACAAATGCTGTCTATTGCATATCTGATGGTGCTCCCTTCATAGTGGACACAGTGGACCTGCATCTTCCCACAACTGTTTATGCAGGATGTTTAAAGCATGAAACAATCTCTCGTATATGTCCAAATAACTCTCTTTAGTGGGTCATTAACAGCCCATCTTACAAATGAAAAAAGGAACTCTGAGAGATCAGGACTGGTCCAAACTTTGCAAGTCCATGGCTATGCTAGCACTGAATTCAGTCACCAATTTCCTTTCCCCCGCAGCTTCCTGTAACCCACAAAATTTGACAGAATGTGAGTGTCTCTCTCTCTCTCTCTGTGTGTGTGTGAGAGAGAGAGAGAGAAGATGTGGGTGGCTGTAGGGAGAGGGGGGAAAATAATAAAAAAGGCCTCCTTTTCTTCTGATGCAGTTCTTTAAACACAGGTATAATACATGCAAAGCTAGGTACTCTGCTCAGAACCCTAGCTGCTGCATTCTGCACTAGCTGAAGCTTCTGAACAAAGCCCAAAGGCAGACTCATATAAACCACATTACAGTAATCTAATTATGAGGTTATCAATGTGTGGATCGTGGTGACTAGGCTATCATTGTCTAGGAAAGGGTGCAGTTGACATACCAACTTAAGTTGGATGTAGGCTCTCTATGCCTACCTAGGCATCTAATGCCAGTATTTGTATACCTGTGCCTTAAAAGCAAATTCAAGCAACCCAGTTCCTGGACTCAGGAACCATCCACCCACAGGCTTATTGTATTATCAGAGGAGGCTCAGTTTATTGATCCTCACCCAGCCCACAACTGCGTCTAGGCTTCTCCCAATTGAGACTGCTCCCAACAGCTTCATATGACTAGTAAATAGCACTGGCACCCCACAGCTTAACTGGCAGAGTGATGAGATGCTGTCATTCAAAGCTACTCTCTGAAAACAGCCTCACAGATAGAAGCATGACCAGTTTCTTTTGGCAGATAATTCCCAGAGGACCCTAAAGCTGCAAAAGGAAAATGCAAACATTTATTGATTCATTACTATTTGAGCATTTACCTCAATTGGCATAGCACTCTTTGCTAACATTCTCTCTGTATCAAGAATTTTGATTGAAGCATCAGCTGATCCTGTAGCTATTAACTGTCCATCTCTGCTGTATGTAGCTACACGACATGGTCCTTTGTGAGATGTTACATAACAGGTCTCATATTCAGAAGCTTCTGGGGACATGGTCTGCACATCTGCATCAAATTCCAGGTCAATCCCTGTGCCAGGAGCTACTGTATCAGAGCGCCCAATTGCATACTGAACTGCACTATCATCATTTTCCATTCCTGGAAGAAAAGAAATTACAAAAGCTCATCTTCCAAAAGTAAGAAGCCCCAACTTTATAAACAGGGAAAAACCTGTTATGACAATAGTTCTCAAACCTAATCCTTTGATCTTTTGAATGCTTATTAAGCTGTGAGTCCTAGAAAACCTGTTCCCTGCCTTATAGGCCTTTCCCCACCTGGTCTAGAAGGGTGGGGACCTGACTGACCCCAGCTACAAAAGCTGAGGCTGCTGAATGGACTCTTGGACTGGGGTGTTGTTTAAGGTTTTTATAACTTAACTGGAAGCATAACATCAGAAAATTTGTGGAAGGTAAACTGTCACAATAATTCATACCGTTAACAACCATTTTTACTCTATATGAGGTGCTTACCTGTGCAAAATAAAGTCTTCCTAAAAAACTCACAAGGTGAAATGCAATTGTTCACAACTGTGCCTCTCTAGTGTACCTGGCACCCACATAAGTAGGTGAGCAGCAACTGATCTTTGCTCCAAAGCAGGGATAGTTAACCTCAGGCCCATGGGCAAGATGCAGCCCAATCGCTTTCTCAATCCAGCCCACGGACAGTCCAGGAAATCAGCGTGTTTTTACATGAACAGAATGTGTCCTTTTATTTAAAATGCATCTCTGGGTTTTTTGTGGGGCCTGCCTGGTGTTTTTACATGAGTAGAATGTGTGCTTTTATTTAAAATGCATCTCTGGGTTATTTGTGGGGCATAGGAATTCGTTCATTATTATTTTTCATACCGGTAATATAGTTCGGCCCGGCCCACCAAATGGTTTGAGGGACGGTGGACTGGCCCACAGCTGAAAAAGGTTGCTGACCCCTGCTCCAAAGCATAAAATGGAGATTGGTGGGAAGCTAAGGTGTAGCATAGTTGCAAATTCACTGGACAGATAGGGAAGTTGACCTAGTTTATACACTAATAGCTGCAACAGAGCCATCATGTACATGTATTTGCTGCTTTACATCCTATTCCAAGCAGGATCACAGGATACAATGACTCATTTTATACATTTCTCTAGAAAGGGCTGATCTGGGGCAACTATCAGTGCTATTTGCTATCATTTTAGAAGACTTAAGTGGCTGCAGATAATGTTAATGGCTTAAATATCCAGAGACGAAAGAACTATTTTGATTACTGATGTTTTGACATGCCATGTAAAATAACAGTCTTAACAGAACCACGGCAATAGTGCATACCTGGCTTTAAACACAGCATATTAAATTTGTTTCACATCACAACTTACCCACTTTAATAAGATGCAATAGTTGTTCAGAGGGTGCACATACAGACTGTGGTTTTACCTCATTTATCAGACCGTTAGCAATGTTGATATATCCATCATAAAGCAACTGACTAATAATGAGTCTGTAAAGTTGTTGCCTGTCTTTCAGGCTTACTTTTGGTCTATACATTGTGAGTAAGGGCTGTCTTCCAGAAGTCTGAAACGAAGAAGGAAAAAAATAATACTTGCATGTACAGGAAGAAGGCATTTGTGTTTAATTTTCTTTTTGAAAGCATTTGTATCCTCCTTTTTTCTTTTTTTTAGTAAAATGCCCAAGGTTGCTTTCACAGCAGAAATAAATAAAGCAACCAAGGAAAAAATATATTAAGTAATATAACCTAATAGCTCCCACAATTTTTCTCCCACGTGCCACCTGGAAATTGACGAGGGTTTTGATAGATCCCTTTCTGCAGCCTTTTCCCCGGCCGCTCTTCCGCCCGCGCCGAAATCCTTATTTCCCACCTCCCACAACACCGAGCCTATCGTGACAAAGGCTTGTGGGGCTGGGCGGCTCTTCCATTAAAGGGAAAGCGGCAGCTACTCTGGCGGTTCTCCACGTGCAAGAAACGGCCAAGGCGAAGAGCTGGCGAAACCGCCGGGCCCGGAAAGCGGAACTTGATTCTTACCAGCCCGTCTTTCGGCCTGGGTCGATCTGCGCTCAAAATGGCTGCCGGGGGCCCGACGACGTCGGCGGGCGACTGCGGCGGCAAAGGCAGCGGGAGCGGAGCCTGCGGAGGGGCCGGCAGCAACCTGGACCGAGGGCCGCTACGTCGAACAGGCTGCTGCATCGAACCTCCGCACATCGATTGAAGCCGCAGCTGGGAGGAGAAAAGGAGCGCAAGCAAGGGTCACTTGTGCGCATGCGCCACCAGTAAAGCAACGTCTGTTCGAAATACGACGTGAAGATGGATAGTGGGAAGGAATTTGGCATGCCAAGTTTTCTCTATCGCTGTAGCTCCCTCTTGGGGGCAAATGTTTTACAGTACAGTATTCTTAAATTTTTGGCTACTATAAAACGGTGGAGGCACAGGAGCCTTGCCACACACAAAAAAGGATACAGTACTTAGTTGAAAATCGAGGTATCATGGGCGTAGCCAAGAGGGAGGCAGCTGCCCCCCATCAATAAACATCAATACAAACCTGAAGTTCTGCCCCTCCTAACAAAAGCCTGCCCCCCTAACAAAATTCCTGGCTATGCCCATAATCACTATACGTATTTAAAAATGTGCAGTGTGATACGGTAGATACCGGTAGGATTTACTTCTAGGGGCAGTAAATTCTGCTAAGCCTGATTCATAATTCTGTTGTCACTTCCAGTACACTGCTGTGCATTTACTCAGATGTAAGCCCCACCCACAATGTGGCTTACTCCTAGGTAAGCACGTACAGAATTGCAACCTTAAGCACCGATATCCTAAAAATGTGTGTACACAACTTCTTACTAATATAAGGCCTTTAGGAATTTCCAAAAAGTTTTAACAAAAATATTGAGAATGGGCCTGATTACTTGACCTGTTGGGTTCTTTTTTCTGGCTAAAAATGGGATAATATATAGTATACAGTATTGACTTTAAAAGTCCCAAACTCTTCCCTGACCAGTTCTTCATATCTAGAGGTGTGCAACCATTCTAAAGGGCAGGAATCAGATGGTTGAGCTTCCTATTGAATGCCATGTAGCTCAGATAGTGAAATACGGGGTCTCCTCTTAAATCAGGCGCCCCCAAACTCAGCCCTTCAGATGTTTTGGGACTACAACTCCCACTATCCCTAGCTAATAGGACCAGTGGTCAGGGATGATGGGAATTATAGTCCCAAAACATATGAAGGGCTGAGTTTGGGGATGCCTTTCTTAAATAAAGCATTTACCTGGTAACCTCACAATCAGTTCCTAGGCAGTTACCCAGAGATAAACCCCACTTGAGTTTAATAGGACTTATTTTAAAACTGAGTAGAGTTGCAATTGTGCAGCCTGATCCGTTGCATGTTTACTCAGGGTGTCCCACTGAGTTCAAGGGGGTTTACTGTCAAATAAGTGTACAGTGGATTGCAACCTTAGACAAGTGGTGCATAAGTACATGGGCACTGTTCAGTGACAAAAGATAGGAAGAATGACATTGGGCATGTTTGCTTTGACAGTCTACATTGCAACAGGCCCAAATACCTCATGCCCCCAATCTTATCGAACAATTCTACTCACATCAGCTTCAAGAAATGACAGTCGCATTGGTCGTGGTTCATTGGTAGGCAAGGCCATGTTACTCATGCCCCATGGAAACTGTCGCCTATCACATGGCGGCGTGATACGACGACTTGTCATTCTTCCTCACAACTGTATATCCTTCAAACTACCTCTTCAATCCTCTCACTTGTCGTCAAGAATTAAGTTAAATGAAGATGACCTTCAACCTGAGAAGCACACATTAATCTGATGTCTGCCCTGGTCCCCAAAGGTCAGTCTCATAATCCTGTCATGGTAGCTTTTCAAAAGACATGGACAGAGGACACTCACATCTGTCCACAGCTGCCTGCTTGAGAGGCACAATGCCCATCATACAGAACTGAGCATTATGGGAAATCTAGTCTGGTACTGTACAATGCTGTATCACATTTGTTAACAGAAAGTCCATCCCGTGGCAAGTTGCTCTTTTTTGACTTAGCAGCCTGATACCTGAACTGATAGACCACCACGGCTCTGATAAAATGTGGTCAAATTTGTCGTCAAACAAACACTTTTTTGATGCCACAGGCTGAAAAACTAAGAATACCAGAATCATTGGTCTTCACCCACCCAGTGCCGCCTATTCCTGTTGGGCCCATAGGTTTTAAAAACAATCTGGTGACCTCCACCTGGAAGAAAACAACCACTCAGCATCTCTTCAAAAACAAAACAAAATATTGCTGTGAATGTGACCCATGCATTCTTTGTGGGCAAATGCTACCACTTACTGGAGGTCACCAATGGACCAGAAGGCTGTGGCCCTCTTTGGCTGGGCAGTCCCGCTGCTCCTGACAGTTTGCAGCAAGCTAGCTCATTTCACGGTCTTTCAAATTTGGCGTGGTAAACGCTTGGTTTTAGGGAGTCACGCCTCATGCAAAATGGCAGGCCCTACTGTCCGTTTTTCCCCTTCGCTGCCAAGGTGCAGAGCTGCACTTCTGCTGGCCTGTCACGTTTCCCCCTGAAAATATGTCGTGGCATCTGACCACGATCACAGTTTCCCTCTGGACATTGAAGCGAGTTTCATTGTAATAAAAAACCAGCCCTGCAGTGTTGGCAGCTGCCCTCACAGGAGCCGCCCCACTCAAGTCTTTCAAAGTGGGGGCTTCTGCCCCAAAATATAGAGACTGGGGGTAGGAATAGACCCAATTCTCAGTCTTAGTCTGAGTCCGTCACACTGTAATGAGGCGGCGAATACGAGATTTTTGCCCTCGCCACCGTCGGGGCTGCGCGGTGAGGGGATGCGCCACATGCGCAAGGGAAAAGAGCAAAGAGCCCTGTGCGACGGGTTTAAGCAACCAGCGTATCGCGCGCCTACTAAAAGAGAGCTCGCGAGCTACGCTGAGAGCGTATCCTGCTTAGCCCTCTCTCTCTCGCTCGCTCACGGTTCACAACAACAGACACCGGCAGGAAAAGAGCAGCCTTCCAAAACCCCGCCCCGCTCAGTGCCCTTCCTTTGCGCATGGGCAAATTGATCGCAAGCCGCGAGGAAAGCGCTCTCCTTCAAAGGCGACAGTTAGAAGCCCGCGAATGGGCGGAGCGGTAGTCACGTCGACAACTGGGTGAGCTCCGCCAATAGGAGCGCGGCGGCGGTTTAAAGAGCGTTGCGGAGGAGGTGGGCTAAGGTTTGAATTCAAATAGCTCCGGAGGCTGTTGGACCTCGGAGTGCGCAGGAATCGTGAGGTAATCGGCCTGCCTGCGTCGGAGTCTGGTTTCGGGGTGTCGCTAAGGAAAGTGGTAACGACCTTGAGCTGTGGCACGCGTGAGTAAAGGGGGAAGGCGCATCCCAGAGAGCCGTAGCGCTTTTGTTAAAAATTGTGAGCTCATAAATGGCTTGAATGGCTCTGGGGTGGGATAGGTGCCCAGCACCAAGGAAACTTCTAGAAAGCCCTGTTTCTTCTGCATAGAATACATTGAAAGCATATCTTTTTCCCTTCCCCAAGATTCCTGGGAACTGGTTTGTTAAGGGCGCTGGGAATTGTAGCTATGCGAGATGTAAAATGCAGCTCCCAGGTTTTTTGGGGGGTGGGGTGCAAGGTACTTAAAAACCAGTGTTTGAAGCAGTGATGTTTTTCCCTAGCAAAAGTGCCGATATTGCATACCCATGAGTTCCCCCTGAAAAAAAACACACTGGTTTGGAGGTACCCCAAGGATCAACTGTAATCTTCCATTTTTGTTTGTTATGTTTTATGAGCTTGAGTTTCATCAGAACAAAGAAACAAGGTTCTGTGGCATGGGTTGTAGGCAGTTTTGAAGAGTTGTTAGAGCAGGCATTCCCAAACTGCAGACCTCCAGATATTTTGGCCTACAACTCCCATGATCCCTAGCTAAAAGGACCAGTGGTTTTACACATGTTGAATAACTGAATTTCATTTTCTCCAGGCAATAATGGACACAGGTTGTATAGAGAATATGAATGCTCATCCGGCTCATAATGGCAAGGTAAAGTGATATTCAGATACTGAGCATTGTAAATCTTGGCTTTGATAATCAGAGCTACAGTTCTTGCTGTATGTGACCAATACTGATGATGACATTATACATATAGTGCTGGAGTGAATAATTAACACATGGAGTAATGTTCCCCATCTATTTAAGGCCAAGTCTAGATGAATGCTTGCATAAATGCAGTTTACTGTTATGTCCAAACTTGGGATTTGGCTATGCAGCTGCAAATAAAATGTTTTAAATGTGTTGTAAAGTGCAATATACAAATGTGACACTAGATGGCAAGAGTGAGCTATGCCAAATTCAATGTCTTTTTCAAAACTTTTTTTTAAAAAGCATTTTCACAGCATTTTTATGTGTTTAGATTCCACCTTGGGAAGCTATGGTTTTTTCTCATTGATCAGTTCAGACAAACTAGGATGTGAGATCTCTTAGCCTGCTATGATTATATTTCCTGTTGTTGTTTTTTTTTAAAAAAAATCAGGCAGCTATTGTGGATGGTGCAAGACGAGTTCCTGTGACCCAGAACCGGACACCTGGAATTGAAGTCCAACAGCAGCGTATTCTGACTGCTTTCAATGTTGCTCAGCGGGTGCCTATTCAGCCTCAGGCACAGAAACCTGTTGCCAGTGCAAAACGTCCCAAACAGTTAACTCCGCATCATCCAACACTTCTTGTTCAACCAACATCTAGGAGTCTAGGTCCAAGTAAAGCCACTGACACGTCTCAGCAGCCCTCTGTGTCTGGTAAATAGTGCTGTTCAAATGTGCCCACCTCTATAACAAATGTGCTGGTTGCTATTCTGTATAAAGTTCATACTAAATGGTTATAAAGTCAAGAAGTTGTTTGGTGGCTTAGGGCCTTATAAATTCATAAGAGAAACCAAATTACTGCAAAAAAACCACTTTGCATAATGATCCGAGTAGCAACTTAGGCTTGGATGCTAACAAGGTATCCGAACAAAAGGATTTTTTCTGTTCATGGATGACGCTGAGATTCTGATTAATGTTGGTTACCTGCCTTTCACCTTAAGGTCCCAAGGTGGGTTACATTTAAAGATAATATAATGCAATAAAACAGTCTCGCCCCAAAATGATGTGCCATACATACATACATACATACATAATAAACCAGATGGTATTTCAACTGTCAAAGGTCAAAAAGGGGTATGCCTTCCAGTGTGCACCTAAAGCTGTAAAGAGATACTGCCTGATGCACCTCTATAGACCATCAGCTCCCTGCATTTCCAAAGGCAATGGCACCATATAAGATGAGCTTTGTTTGCAACTTGTCATGTCCTAATTGGCACATAGATGCTCTTGAAGGTATTTGGGACCCCAATCATGTAAAGCATTAATATCAAGGCAAGTACCTTAAATTAAGCTTAGAAATTTAGGTCTCTTTGATAGGAAACAAGAATTCAATTGTAATATGTGCAGGCAACTCCTGTTTGGTGTACATGCAGGCCGTTTTCAAATCTGGAAGAGGGAGTGATGGGGGGTGGGGTAGGCTTATGTGCCCTCTGCCGACATGCACTATGACCTGGAACATAGCCCCTGTCCAAAACGAGGGTTGCCTGTATTACATTTTGCACTGGGGCCCTATTCTCAGTTCCTAGAATGCCCAGCTGGCAGCTAATATGTGGATGTCTCATAAAAAACAACCATTTCACTTGTATAATTGATCCAGGGAAGGCCAATTCATGGCATGATCCTTAACATTCCAGAGCAGATTTTCAAGGGACTCAAGTGGCTCCAGAGAAACGAGAAATTGTTGAATGTCTCCTTGTGGTCATTAGCTGGAGTGTAATATGAATAGGAACCTGATCTTGGGACAGGGCAGTCTTTAGCATATGCACCGCCGGGGTGCAAAGATTCGCCCAGTGCCCCCAAATTTAGTTTAACCCCCAAACTGACCCGTCCCTTAGGGGAAAGAAGGGAGAGAGATGCTTGCATCGCAGCCACAGGAGGTGCCTCCAGATGCCTCCTGCCTTCCATGCCTCGGCTCTGTCTCTGGTGAAACCCTTCTTCCTCCGTCCCAGAAGAACCACTATATTTAACGTGCTGCAAATAAACTAACTTCTCTCACACACACCCCACCTTAAATCCCAGGAGGCTGAACGGCGTTGCCTCGCCACCCACCTTTGCTGCCAGCACCCTTATCTTAGGCAGCTTCAGTGGCAAGCACCTTGCGCCCCTCAGAATTTGGCGCCCGGGTGCCTGGCACCCCTAGGTAAGGCCCTGTCTTGGGGTACTTTCCAGTAGAAGCTTAGGCTCCAATTCATTGAGATGGTGGCATGGAGTGTTACTTAGTCAATAGCGTAAATGACCTAGATATACTGCAGAAAGCATCTGCAGTCATTTGTTTTGCAGGTGGGAGGACTTGGAAACAGATTGGAAGGAGCTTTTGTGTGAGCTTCACCAGCTTCCGGGGTGGGTACATATGTTGCAAGTAAGCAGAGGATTGCTACCCAAGCTGCTTATATTCAGAATATTGATCTGTCTGCATGGTTTTCAGGTGAAGATAAATAGATTTTTATTTTGTGTGCTGGATATAAAGCACGAAGTTCACCTTCTGAGAGGGACATTTTAAAACACAAATTGCTAGAGAGCAGTGTCGCTTCATAAAGTCTGAGCTTATTAAGAGTATTGAATTTTTCTACATGCAGGAAAGAAAACTGAACCAGGTGTATCAAATCAGAAGAAAGAGGCAAAAGGGGTATCAAATCCAAAAAGTGAGACCAAAAAGTAAGTTATATACTTCATATGTTGTTGTTTTTTGTAGGAAGATGAAATACAAATGTATTGTTCTGCAGCTTTTGGCAAATCTCTTATAATCACATAGTAAAAGATTAAAAAATATTACTCTAAATTGGTTTCTAAGCTTGCTTCCTTTTCCCAGTCTTACTGATGGTCTCTCAGATAATTATTATGGGATGTGTTGATCAAATGTACAACATTTTGGTAATATATCCTTAAAGAAGAATTACCGTATTTTAGCTCCATAACAGTTTTTTCCTCCTCAAGAGTAAGGAGAAATCTCTGTGTGTGTTATGGAGCGAAGGCACTAGCCAGAGCCGCTTACAGGCTGTGCGCGGCAAAGCGGAAGACCCGCACAGCCTATAAGCGGCTTTTGCTCTCCTGGCTGTAAAGCAAACAACAACAACAACCACAAAACAACAGCAGCCAGGAAGACATGGAGGGAGAAACATCCCTCAGCCAGCCCCGCGCAGGCACGTTGCCCGGAGGGAGGTAGACTCTCTCTCCCCCCTCCTGCTCCGGAGGCGAGGAAGGCACGAGGGGGAAATGTCCCTCAGCCAGCCCCACACGCGCACGTTGCCCAGAAGCAGCTCTCTCACCCTCCCTCCGCTCGGGCAGCCCTGGTGCCTTATTGCCAGCTGCACAGCAGCAGCAACAACAAATGTCCCTCAGCCAGCCCTGGAGGGAGGCAGACTCTCTCCCTCTCCCTTTCTCTCTCTCTCTCTCCCCCCCCCCCTCTGCTCGGGTTGGAAAAAGGGCAGGCAGTGGCAGAAGAGCACGTGGGGGGAGAGAGGAGTGTTTGCAAAGCGGGCTACCCGGGAGAGGGAATGCGGCCGGCTCGGCATCCTCCCTTCTTCTTTTCCCCCACACTCTCGCCTTTTCTTTCCTCCGCTCTCCCCCAGCTGCCCATCCCACCCCCCTTTTGCACATGCACACCCTGGCCAAGCAGGCTACAGTTGCACGACTTTTAACCCAGGTTGTGCTCAGCTAGAATTACAGGAGGCAAACCCCTGAAAGCCAGCTTGCTCTTGCTTGGCAGCGGCAGCAACCTCAGAAACACCCACCCTCGAATGCCAGTTAGGAAATGGCACACATAGAGAAGAGGAAGGAGATGAATCGAGGGCTCTCTCTCACTTCTGCTCACCCCTTTCCCTGTAGCCTCTACGCAGCCGAAATAATAACAACAATAAAGAGTATAGGCAGAATGCAGAATAATCATCGAAGACGGAGGCATGATTAATCCACACTTCAGTTGAGAAAATGAGAAAAGTCCTGTCCTGTCTCAGAAACCTTGGAATTCTGAAACAACATTAACCAATATGCTAATTCGAACTAGCAGGAATTCCAGACTAAGTAAAGAAGGGGAAATGTATGCTGACTAACCCTGCATTTTTGCAAAACACAGGGGGGAATCAGAGGGATGAGCCGGGGGGGGGGCAGGATCTGTCATGGATTGGCACAGGGTGGGGGGGAGTCACAGGGATGTGCCTGCGTAAACAGAACACACGTAAAATAGGGGGACTCTGAAGGTGAGGGGAGTCTGAAGGGGAACTCTTGAGTCTCCATTTAACAGACTGAGCCACAGCAACGCGTGGCAGGGCCAGCTACTTACATATAATAAGGAAGCATTAAGTACTGCACATTATGCCCTGAAGGACAGAAAATAAACCTACCTACTCTGAATAATCATAAAATTGTGGGGTTGGAAGGGATCCTGAGAGTCATCTAGTCTAACCCCATGCAATGCAGTAATATGCAGCTGTCCCATATGGGTATCTAACCTGAAATCTTGATGTTGTCAGCACCACACTCAGAACCTGGTAAGATTTGAGGAACTTGGTCATGGAGCCTAGCTTGATGAAAATGTCAGCTGGGTATAGTGTCACAGATAAAGCCACACTGATGTGAATGAAGTTGTTGGTTTTTTTAAAAAAGTGACTTGAGTTGGGGATACATGGGCAAAGACTCATACAACTTTGAATGCTGTAAAAAGTGGGTAGATAAACACTAGAGCTACGATGGGGCTTTAAGTGTACAGTAATTCATAGTAGTAATACCTAATTTATAATTTATATGATTTCTTACCTGTCCAGTACGTAGGGCAGGTTACAACAATTTAAAAATACAATATTGAAATTAGTTTAAAACAAATTAGAAGAATGGGGTGGGTCCAAACAATATTTACAGTGGTACCTCGGGTTACAAACTTAACTCCTTCTGGAGGTCCATTCTTAACCTGAGGTGAGCTTTCGTTAATGGGGCCTTCCGCTCCTGCCACGCCACCGGCACATGATTTCCATTCTCGTCCTGGGGCAAGGTTTGCAACCCGGAGTAACTACTTTGGGTTAGCGGAGTTTGTAACCCAAAGCGTTTGTAACCAGAGATCGCAAATG
Source organism: Zootoca vivipara (assembly GCF_965207765.1). NCBI lineage: Eukaryota > Metazoa > Chordata > Lepidosauria > Squamata > Lacertidae > Zootoca > Zootoca vivipara. The sequence continues at coordinate 81,005,903 of NC_142590.1, read as the reverse complement.
CTGGGGTAAAGAGGTGTGTTCCAACAAGAGCTGCATAAGAAAGCTGCCAGATGCACCTTTGTGGGGAGGGAGTTCCACAGCTTAAGGGCTGTGACAGAATGCCTTTTTCCAGGCAGCTACCCATGTACTTTTGAGGATGATGAAGCTACCAAGAGGGCTCTTTCTGCCAGTCTTAAGACCTGGGAGAATCTGTAAGGAGAGAAGTGATCTTTCACATATTTGGGGCCTAACTAGTTTAGAGTTTTAAGTACTATTGTGAATACCTTGAATTGAGCCTGGAACCAACAAGCAAAATGAATGCTGTTGTTTTAAAACATGGGTTATAAGAGCCAAATGGAATTGCAACCAGTCGTCTGACTGTTTCTGAGTCTTCTTCAATAGTGTATTGTGTGAAGTAAACTGTATGAAGTTACTTGTGGAATTCATTTCCAGAATTGGTAGTTTAGAAATACTCAAGTAAATAAATTATCACCCTATGTTGGAAAGGAATGTTGGACTAGAGAAGCCCTTGGTCTGACTTAGTAAAGCTTAGATTGTGGTATACCAGTAATCTGAATATGAGGAAGGTGGGCTTTGTCAATATACTTCCTCAAACAAAGTGCTTGCACAATACAGGGGTAAGCAAAAATACTGGAAACAAAAAAAAACTTTTGCATGTTATGCTACTGAATGCCTTCTAATTACCAGCAAGTTTACTATTTGGGGACAGGACCATATGCATGAAAGTAACTTCTCACTTCAGAGAGGCAGCTGTATTACCTTGCAGCAACCTAAATAATAGCTTTGTTTTATAGAAAACAGTGGTCTCTTGATGACTTTGAAATTGGTCGTCCTCTGGGAAAAGGAAAATTTGGAAATGTATATCTGGCTCGTGAAAAGGAGAGCAAATTCATCTTGGCTCTGAAGGTCTTATTTAAAACACAGCTGGAAAAAGCAGGTGTTGAACATCAACTGCGGCGAGAAGTAGAAATACAGTCTCATCTTCGGTAAGATTGATTTTAAATGGCCATTTTGAATGGGTTTATATGTTTGCTATCTTTAGCAGATTTTTATTTTTAGAGGCTTTCCACATTTGTTTGTGTTGTGTGTGCGCGCACACAGAGATATACACACAAAATGCTATATTATAAAAATCAATCCATCTTACAAGAATATATACCCTGTTTCTCATATTTTAAGACATACCCATAAAATAAGCCATAGCAGGATTTTTAAGCATTCAAGGAATATAAGCCATACCCCGAAAATAAGACATAGTGATAGGCACAGCAGCAATACCGGCCATGGCAGGAGGAGGAGGAAAAATATAAGACATCCCCTGAAAATAAGCCATAGTGTGTTTTTTTGAGGAAAAAATAAATATAAGACATGTCTTATAATATGAGAAACACGGTAATAAAAGCAAGTAGAAATTTAGAGGCAATCAACTATTATGGAAAGACGTTTTCTTAATTGCATGCATATGCCTGGCAGCACAGAAAAGTTTTAAGCAGATGTTAAAAAGTTGAAACAGGTGCCTGCTGAATCTCTGTTGGCAGAATTTGCCATAGGACTAGGCTGATGACGCTAAAGGGTCTATTTCATGCTGATGTCAAATGAACTTTATCCTACTCGGGGAATGACCAATGACACTCCTGTCGTTGCTTCCAGTGATCAAGCTCGGATTTAGGCAGCCCCTAAGGTATCCTGAATATAAGTTCTTCAGGTTTGTGTAAATAAAAGGATATTGAGCCTGGCTCAGTAGATAGGCACCCAGTGTAGATGTTTTATAAAATGGTGTCACATTTTATTTGCAGTGTGCCCCCATTATCAATCTGGCTGCCACATTCTATGTGGTGGCCCCACATAGAGTACACTGCAGTAATCCAGCATCAAAGTTACTAACACTTGGGTCACACTGGTCATACTATCCTCATCCAAGAATGGCCATAGCTGGCAAACCAGACAAAGCTGGTAAAGCACACTCCTAGCCACAGTTGCTCTAACTTGGTGGTGGTTACAGAATTTATCAAATGATACTTTTATTTATTTTGTAAATTGTAGGCAGATTTAGGGAGGCATGGAGAATTATGTGCACTTCATTTATAAATGAAGCCATCATTATTAAATATGCATATACTTACTTGTAGGCATCCAAATATTCTCCGACTTTATGGCTACTTCCATGATGCAACAAGAGTCTACCTAATCCTGGAATATGCACCACGTGGAGAAGTGTACAAAGAACTCCAAAGGCTTACTAAATTTGATGAGGAGCGGACTGCTAATGTATGTTGACCTTGTGAGGATATTTTTTTTCAGAACTGTGTACATTTGAAGCCAAAACTGCACTTTTAGGACCAAACTCTTCCTTAGAGAAGGGCATGATAGAGTAGATTCTTCTTTCACTGACTTGAGCCAGGGTTATACTAAACAGCTTTGTTTTGCTGGTCTAAAAGTGGGAAACAATATCAGTATAAATGGTAGAGTAAGGTATGTTTCCTCAGTTTTGTGGAGTTGAGAAGTTCATAGCTTTTCCAGTAAAAAAGGTAAAGGTAAAGGACCCAAGACAGTTAAGTCCAGTCGCAGATGACTTAGGTTGCGGCACTCATCTCACTTTACAGGCTGAGGGAGCTGGCGTTTGTCTGCAGACAGTTTTTCTGGGTCATGTGGCCAGCATGACTAAGCCGCTTCTAGCGCAACGGAACCCCAAAACCAGAGCAGCACACAGAAACGCCATTTACCTTCCCACCGGAGCGGTGCCTATTTATCTACTTGCACTTTTTGGCATGCTTTCGAACTGCTAGGTTGGCTTTTCCAGTAAAGAATATCCCAAAATAGGACGGGAGGAATTTCACTGGAACAATTAGGACATTTATATGTGTCAGTCTTTGGCAAGGCTACATGGCAGGTTGCATGATACAGGACAGTGCTTGGTGTGCATGCAGATGAAGCCTATGGAGTTGTTGGAGCAAGATTGGTTGGGGCAGGAGTGTCTATTATTGTATTGGCCTGAATATAAGCGTCACTTTTCCCCCAAATTCCGACTGAAAAGTTAGTGTGGCTTATATTCGCAACCTTATGGTATGCAGCCAGGAGTACGGGGCAAACAGCACCAGGAGCGCGGCAAAGCGGTGCCCACCCTGTGCGTAGTCCCCCGTCCTCTCTCCCAAGGCTGGTAAGAGAGAGAGGAACACAGCCCGCCTCCACCATCCCCTCCCCCCCCCATGCAGACAGGAGCTTGGCGTCCAATGTTTTGAGTTCTTCATACAGTACTTGGCTGTGGGAAAGAAAGTCTTGAATTAGGTGTGTCTAAAGGTTTTTGTCCCATATTAAGGACTTGTTTGCATCAATGATGCAGCATGTTATTGATACACTGAGAACCATTTTCTACCATTTTACCCATGCATTTTAGGCATTTGCATAGCTTGAACAATGCTTAGATTGAACTCCTTATATTTGTAATCTTCATTTGTTCTACAGTATATCACTGAACTAGCAGATGCGTTATCATATTGCCACTCGAAAAAAGTAATTCATAGAGACATAAAGCCTGAAAACCTGCTGCTGGGATCAAATGGAGAGCTAAAGATCGCTGACTTTGGATGGTCTGTGCATGCTCCATCCTCTAGGTAAGGGAATGATAGAATTGTAGAGTTGGAAGGGACCCGAGGATGATCTAGACCTACCCACTACAATGCAGGAAACTTTCGGCCAATGTGGGACTCAGATCCACAATCCTGAGATTAATTACAAGGGTATCAAGCAAGTGTTGTAGTATATCCCTAGAAGGGATGCTCTTGTTCAGGTTGACCATCAGTCATGCCATCTTCCAGTATACTGTATACTACTGCAACGAGCTGAAACAGGACATTTCAACCCCACCCACCCCGTTTACCTCAGATTACTTTTTTTCCGTGCAACTGACATTCAATATTGCATGGTTACTGAACATGCTCAAGTCTCATCATGTATTTTGCCCTCTTGGTGTGTTTAAAGGTTTGTTAATGTTTCTGCAAACTTCAGTGTTCCTAAAGCATCCCAATACATTCCTGTTTCTTAGTGGCCTCATTTTAGCTGTGATTCTGTCAGCACTCTCCACCGGAGTCTGCTATTTAGGAATTAAAAGTTTATCATATGTGGTGGACATGTGAAAAAATCAAAAGATTTTGGGAAATGATATATAATGAACTGAAAAAGATTTTTAAATATACTTTTCCCAAAAAACCCAGAAGCTTTTCTATTAGGACTTATAGGAGAAGAGATACTGAAAGGAGATCAAGTATTATTTATGTATGCGACAACTGCGGCTAGGACTTTGTTAGCCCAAAAAAGGAAAACCCAGGAGTTACCCGACGATTGAAGAGTGGCAGACGAAAATGATGGACTATGCAAAATTAGCAAGACTGACTAGCAGGATCCAAAACCAGGGAGAGTCAAAGTTCCAAAAGGATTGGAGTAAATTTGTGGACTATATGGAGAAGAACTGTAGAAGTTTAAAGACACTTGCAGGACTGAAATAAATCCTACGAATTGACTTTAGGTAGAAGGAATAAAGAATCTGTGAGACAGGAATGGACAAGAATACCGATTGGGGGGGGGGATGGAGGGAAGTCAAAGCTCAGCAGAGCAAAGAAAATTGTAATAATTGATAAGATACTTAGAAGAATTTTTTTGTGTTTATTATGTGTTGTGTTTGTGATTGTTTTGTTTTTGTTTAAATGTGTTTAATTGGAAAATTCAATAAATTGTCTTTTTTTTAAAAAAGTCACAAAGGTAAGAGGTTGTGATTTTGAGCAATTAGCTATTGGATGGAATCCCATCTGTGTTAATACTAAGCTTTATTCATGGACAAAGTGCTTTAGAAAGTGTTAAATCATGAATGCAGATCTAGATGAGTGCATGGGGAAATATCTTAATAGTTGTGTGTGCCAACCTTCAGTTGCTAGTCTGTGCATCATTTTTGTTTTCTAGGAGGTCGACTTTGTGTGGTACCCTTGACTACTTACCACCTGAAATGATTGAAGGGAAAACACATGATGAAAAAGTTGATCTATGGAGTCTTGGTGTCTTGTGTTACGAATTCCTAGTAGGAAAGCCTCCTTTTGAGGCAGACACATACCAGGAAACATACAGAGCCATTTCAAAGGTAAGTTGAATTATAACGCTGCTTGATTTAGAATCTGAGCGTTTCATGGTATAGGAATTAACTCTCAACTAGCTGTTATGGAACTTGTACTTTCCAAGTTTGGGGCCTAATATTGACTTTAGTTCAGGAGTTTTCAATTAAAGAACTAGAATTTCTGCTTTTTAAATGTGTTGTCTTAGTATCTTTTTGTATTCTGGTAAATCCAGGTTGTCCTCCCCAACAGGTTCAGTTGCAAGCTTTGAGGTGCAATCCTATGGCACACTTACCTGCTCAATTTGCATTTCCCACTTGTAGTCCACCGTGGAAAAGCAGCCTAGGACAGACAGGCTTGAACAATTTCTCTGTGCTAGTTCAAAAATTGAAGTATGGGAGAACTCTAGTTAAATAGAACCCACAGTGACGCAGAAAGGGACTGCTAAGCAAAAAGGCTAAAGAAAAACCATGATTACTAATGTATAGTGAAGGGGGGGGGAGTCTAATGGTTATACTTAATAGTTCATGCACCTTGAATGCATGCTTTCATAGCAACATGTCTAATGATGACTATTTCTTTGGTTTAAAGGTAGAGTACAAATTTCCTCCATTTGTAGCAGAGGGTGCTCAGAATCTGATTTCAAAGCTGCTGAAGCATAATCCATTCCACAGGCTGCCACTGGAGGAGGTGCTCAAACATCCATGGATTATTGCAAGCTCTACAAAAACTCCCAAGCATAGAATTTCTGAAACTACCACTGCTAAGAATATTCAGTCATAGCATGTAGTTCCCAGGAACAAAGTAGTTCCAATGTGGTAATCCAGCCCAATATAGGCTGGTTGGACTCAAAAGGCAGAGCTTATCACATTGTAAGCTCTGATCATGAACCTTACAAATCAGGTTATAAAGCAGTTTGTCAATATCTAACTTACTTGGAAGTCCTCTTTGCACATGTCACTCTGAGGCACAGTTGGTTGAGGATCGTCTCATGTTCATGGCTGGCATTTCACTTTTGGCCCCTTTTTGATAGCATCATGAAACTGAGCCATGGATTATTGTGCAATATGAAGCAGTTTATGAAGCAGCAAGTCCTCACAAGATAACATTTGAAACACATAAGCAATGAATGAAATATGTCTTTGAGTGTAACTGTATTCTTTAGTTGTTCTTTTCCTTAGGTGAGGCATTTAAAAGTTTTAAATAAAGGTTTTTTTTAATAACAAGACTTATTTTTGCTACCAAAATGGTCGGTTTAGTGGTCATTCTAAGCACCCACACATTCTGATTGGTGTACCAAATTTGCCAATATTACAACTATGCCTACTGGCTAGCAAAGATCCATTATAAAATGCAATCTGACACTGATTCTGCATACCTTACTTGAAGTTGCCTTTGATACTTAAATCTGTTCTGGATTTTTTCACATCTGCCTATGCCAGGGTGGGGAACCTTTCTGGCCTAACAGGCCAGATCCTTATTGGTTCCCAGCCCCATGGAATGATCCACCTGTCAAACACCTGGCATTCTCCAATAGGAACTTGCTTGTAAGTCATTCCAGTTGTGTATCTACCTATCCCACATCTGACATCACACGAGGTGTGGGGCAGGTGGGCATTTGGGGAAACTTGCCTCATGCCAAATTGGGAATAGTATGGGGCCTGCAAGGTAGATTTTCCCCATTCCTGACTTAACAGTACCTTGAAGAATGTACTGCTTAAATGTCCAGGTGGAATAAATACACTAGTTGAACTAGTCTTAGAAATCAAGACAGAACTAGTGTTCTTGATTATTAAAACTATATTAGAGAGGGAAGAGAGACTTCTGTAAAGCTACAGGGTTAAGCATCTTTATTTAAGTGGTGTAAATAATAAAACTTATATTGTTGGATTATTTGTGTATGGCTTCAAAACTTAAATTTACAGTAGTACCTTGGTTAGACACTTCGGGTTACAAACTCCGCTAACCAGGAAGTGGTTGCTCCAGGTTAAGAACTTTGCTCCAGGATAAGAATGGAAATCGTGCGCCAGCGGCGCAGCAGCAACAACGGGAGGCCCCATTAGCAAAAGCACGTCTCAGGTTAAAACCATTTCAGGTTAAGAGTGGACCTCTGGAACGAACTAAGTTCTTAACCTGAGGCACCACTCTAATTGGAAGTGATTTGGATTAATTTCTGCAAGGAATTAAATTTGGGGATGAACTTGTTAACTGCTTTTTAGCCTAAATTTTAAAATATTAAAGAGGCAGAAATGAAGGCATTTGATTTTTTAAAATTGTCATTAGCAATAAGTTTCATATTTCACTGCGGCATTCCTACAATGCTGTGTGCAAGGATGTAAGGCTACTATAAAATATGAGTTGAAACATTTGTGGGTCCTGTGTCTGGTTTGTTTCATATGGGCCTGGAAAACAACAAATGATTATGGCAATTCTTGGTCGGTTTCTGTAGTGTTTGGGTCCACTAGAATGGCCTGCTAACAAATCTGACTTCTCAATTCTCAACTCCTGTAGATTAGCAGTATATCCAGGACACAAAAGCAGTTCCTCATGCAGCACAGAATTAATCACATGGATTTTGCTACCATAAAATGTAATGGCTGTTAAAAGGGTAACAAATTGATGGAGGATAAATTTACCATTGACTATTACTAGTAAAGGGGCCCCTGACCATCAGGTCCAGTCGTGTCCGACTGGGGTTGCGGCGCTCATCTCGCTCTATAGGCCGAGGGAGCCGGCATTTGTCAGCAGACAGCTTCCGGGTCATGTGGCCAGCATGACAAAGCTGCTTCTGGCGAACCAGAGCAGCGCATGGAAACGCCGTTTACCTTCCCGCCGGAGCGGTCCCTATTTATCTACTTGCACTTTGATGTGCTTTCGAACTGCTAGGTGGGCAGGAGCTGGGACCGAGCAACGGGAGCTCACCCCGTTGCAGGAATTCGAACCGCCAACCTTCTGATCAGCAAGCCCTAGACTCTGGTTTAACCCACAGCGCCAACTGGGTCCCGAGTAAAGGGGCCCCTGACCATCAGGTCCAGTCTATTACCATTGACTATTACTAGTGATGGCAATATAGAATCTTAGACTTTGTCAAGTGGGAGAACACCTGGGAAAGATAAATTAAGTACCCAATGCAAATACAAACAAACCGATCTCATCAAATACAATTATTGGTAACAGTCACCTCACCTGAAGAGTATACGAGTTCAGCATTCCTTCCAGTCCTTCCCTTTAAATAGGGTGATCCCCTGCCCCTTACCCTAGTCTTTTTCAGTTGACAGGCAACATTATGTGGCTACTGCCTAGGCCCAGTTTTACTGACCTACCGCTTCAGAATTTTAAAAAGTTTTTGTATTTCTGAAAACCCTGGAATTCCTCCAGGTGTGACGATACCTCATTACCTAGCAGCCCATTCTAGCCTACATTCATGTTGGCACTAAACACTAGAATTATAGTCCTCAGACATCTTAAATCAGGGGTCTCCAAGCTTTCCTTGCCTCGGGCCGGTGTCTTCAGCGATGATTGCGCGGAGGGCGGGGAGCATGCACCCATATGCGTGTGCAAACACTATTTCCGGTGCACATCCAGGTCAGAGGAGGCCTGTGTGCATGCAGAAGCTGTTTCCGATGCTCCTCCGACCTGGAAGTTGGTCCCCGCGCTGCTAAGAGCAGATGGTGGCGGGGGCCGGATAAACGAGTCCCTCAGGCCTTATCCGGCCCCTGGATTGGTAACCCCTGTCTTAAATTTTCCATCTTTGCATGTGTCCGTGCTCACGCATATGTGCATATATATACACATATTTGTGGATTAAAACCCACTTTGTTAGATGTATGCCATCTCCCATTTGCATTTATGTGTGAATGCATATGTGTTTATATGCATATGTATACATGCACCCACCAATGAAGATGTCATGCATTTAATGAGATGAGGTTTTAGTCCACTAAGCTTATACAGGTATCTGTATATGGAGAGGAACCAAAGTTCAACTGTATCAGTATGTGCTTTTCTTGCAAAAGGTTTCAAGATCAACCCCTGCCAACTCCAGTTAAAAGCAGCTAGAAAGTGAGGTAAAAGACTGCTGTCTTAGAGGCACTGCTGGTCCAAACAGACAATACTGAGCAATGGTCTAAGTTTCTATAATAAGGCAGTTTCCTAGTTTCCTAGAAGTACCCATATTATTGTTATTAGAGCATTGCCCCTCTAGGCTGGCACAGGACTTGAAGAAACATAGGTAATCAGTATTTGTGAAGTAGTTTATCAGGAAAAAACACTTCCCCTCCCTCCACCATGAATATAGAATGCAAAGGGGGTATTACAGGAATCTGCACAGGCACCACCAGGGTGCAGCAATTAAAAAACATTTTATATTAACTGAGGTGGCAGCCTTGTTTTCTTCCAGTGGTTAATCATGGATTTGGAGCTGGAGGTTTGAAGAAACCTATCTTCCGAAAATATCGCACAAGTAATGGCACAGAGACTAAGGTGATGCTTATGCGGACTGGAGCAAACAGTTTGTGGATAGCGTAGGCCAAAACAAAAGTACTCGTCCCAGCGGCCAACTTTGATTGCACAAGAGTGTCATCAAATCCCAACTTGAAGAGGATGGCAGTCATGTCCACTCCACTAAAAGGGGGTGAAAACAAACCACAACTTAGCTTAGTAACATTACAAAAACAAGCATGGATTTTCCAAAGTTATATTCTTCGCTACTGCAAGATTTCATGATGGGCACCAGTTTAGATCAGGGATGGGCAGACATCATTTGTGTCGTATCAACTCCAAGGTCCATCAATCGGAGTCACTACAAAGTGGTGGCTTAGAAGCTGGACCCAATTTGTATTCAAAGTACAATTTTATACTCGAGTTGCTTCTGTTCACATACAAGTTGGCCAGTACAACTATTACAAAGACCTGATCAAAGTAATACTTTACAGGTAAAGAACATGTAAAGGGGCTGATCAACAAATTGTACCTCTTAAGGAGACTTAAAAAGGTAAAGGTACCCCTGATCGTTAGGTCCAGTCGCAGACGACTCTGGTTGCAGCGCTCATTTCGCTCTATAGGCCAAGGGAGCTGGCGTTTGTCTGCAGACAGCTTGTGGCCAGCATGACTAAGCTGCTTCTGGCGAACCAGAGCAGCGCATGGAAACATCGTTTACCTTCCTGCCAGAGTGGTACCTATTTATCTACTTGCACTTTGACATGCTTTCGAACCGGTAGGTGGGCAGGAGCTGGGACTGAACAACGGGAGCTCACCCCGTCGCGGGGATTCGAACCGCCAACCTTCTGATCGGCAAGCCCTAGACTCAGTGGTTTAGACAATTGTTTAAAAATGACAACTATAAGGAGATGTTCTGCATGGGGGAGGGGAATCGATGGGTGTGCATAATATCCAAAAAGCAGTAGGTTATAGCCAATGCAGGTCTTACTTAGAGTAGACCTACTGAAAATGAGCATGACAAACAGGTTCATTAATTTATGTGGTTCCACTCTGGGTAAAAGTTAGCTCGACACAGCCTATTGTCTCTTGAATGCCAAATGCTGGGGACAAACTACAAGAAATAGCCATCTTAATTCCATGCTTAAGAACTTCTACAGGGATCTTGCTGGCTGTTGTTGGAAACCAAATGCTGGACTGGATGGATCGCTCTTTGATCCAGCAAATCAATTTTTATATCCAACAGCCATAAAGATTTCTCCCATGTTATATGTGACATTGTATCAAGTCCCCGCCACACCAAACCCAATTACAAATAGTATGGAAAACTTACCTTGACACGGCTAGATAGAACATTCCTAGAGACATCAAAGAAATCCCAACATGGAATACAACTCCTACAGCTCCATATTCCTTAAAAACTTTCTTCAGCTGCTGGGATTTGTTAGGTTTCTTTCCATTCTCCTGGCTAGGATCTTCATGGTCGTTTCCTGCAGTTTCACTAGTCTCCTATGTATAGTGGGGGGAATGGGTGCTCATTAAAATATGTAGTTTTGTTTCTAGAGTGATTGCACTTTTATTTTTAGTGAAACGCTCGAAGTTTAGTTCATAGTGCTCTGTTCAAATGCTACAATATAATCTGTGTGCACCATAGTTTTCCTATTTCTTACCTGCATTGTTCATATGTATTATATTGTATTTTTATGTTGTGAACTGCCCTGAGATCTCCGGATGAAGGGCGGTATACAAATTTTAAAAATTACGATGGTGATGTTCATCATGCCTATCCAGTGCTTGGAATGAACTACTTCAGTTGAACACAATTCATTGCACTACACCTGAAAGTAGTTCCCATAATTACCAGATGAATTAATTTGGGAGGTAGAACATGGAATGATTTCTACTTCATCTTCACAGCCAATTACCCCACCCCTCAGAAGGAGGCCCAGACTCTTTCTTTTAAATTGAGCAAAAGAAAGGGAAAGAAAACCAAGACACTTGGACAAAGTTAGAAAGCAAAGTGTGGAGACAATGTTCTAAGGCTTATCAGGCAGATATGGAGGTGAGCTCCCATTGTTCGGCCCCAGCTCCTGCCCACCTAGCAGTTCGAAAGCAAGTCAAGGTACCGCTCCGGTGGGAAAGTAAACGGCATTTCTGTGTGTTTGGTTCGCCAGAAGCGGCTAAGTCATGCTGGCCACATGACCAGGAAGCTGTCTGCGGAAAACCCCAGCTCCCTCGGCCAATAAAGTGAGATGAGCGCAGCAACCCCAGAGTTGTTGAGACTAGACCTAACGGTCAGGGGTACCTTTACCTTGTAAACCTAGTATGGAAATACATTTATGAGGAAAACTTTCACCTGTTGACATTCTGTCTGTCAGACACTTTACTACTTATGTGTGCCCCCTGGCTTCCATTTGGACCCTATATTTCAGCTTGTAACATTCAGAACACTCTTTGTTTTGCCAAGGATAAACTTTTTATGAACTTGAACTAAATTATTTTGTAAAAGGACAAACTGGAACGAGTACCTTTTTGGATAGGATGAAGTTGAACTAGTTTCTTTTTTCAATGGAACTTTTCAAGCAATGTTTATACTATCTGATTTCAAACAATGTGTATAATAAGATGCTATAAGTTACTGATAGCTTGCTGCTTCAGAACAACCACCCTCTTATCCCAGTGAAGAGTACCTACTGCAGAGTACTACACACATTTGTTGATGCTCAAAAGATACCATAATGCTCTTTGAAAAATAGTCATAACTAGGTACTACACTGTATTTTGATGTGAACATGCAATGAGTAAAAGGATGTGAAAGATGGTCAATTGTAGAAGAAGGACACACTGTGAATGTGTAGCTGTACAGTCTTCTTAATGCTGCAAAACTGATGGTCATTCGCATAATGCAACTGAGAACATGAAGCTGAGAGATGGTGACACGCTTCTAATGAGAGAAGGAAATGATTATGGATAAAGTATATAGAGAATTGGCCCAGACTCACTGTGTGTTCTTCAACAATTCACCCTCTTTCAGTTCTACGTAGTAACTGGTCTATAAAATGCATGACCTTTTTACAGGGGTGTTGTAAAACACCCACAAGAATATGGCGGCAGACAATCATTTGGAAGAAAAGAGCACATTCTTCACATACATTTCTGAGCTATCCAACCCAGCAAGATGAACCAATGACCTGACTTGGTATAAGACATTATTGTTTATGCTCCAAGGCCATAGTTCAGTGGCAAGAATGTGTGCTTTGCAAAAAGAAGGTCCAATCTTCAATTAAAAGGATCTTAAGTAGCAACACTGGGAAAGACCTCTGTCCAAACTTTGGAAGGCCTCTGTACACAAACAGAGAGTTTAAAGAACCTTGTTCTATGTACCTTACTCTGTAAGGCAACTGGATCACAAACTGAAAACCACAGTAACTTCTAAGTCTTTAACCCTACTTTTATAAGTGAGAAGCACACGGGTCAGATTTCAGAGAGACTCCAGTGGCACAATGGGTCAGTCAGTGCATTTGGCTGTTAATCAGAAGGTTGGTGGTTTGAGGGCCCCCTGCCCCAGGGACAGCTGTGGGCAGGATTCTTGCAATTGCAGGGGTTGGACTTTATGACCATCAGGGTCCCTTCCAATGCTGCAATTCAATGATTCTAAGCCAGGCACCCCCAAATTGCGGCCCTCCAGATGTTTTGGCCTACAACTCCCATGGTCCCTAGCTAAGAGGACCAGTGGTCAGGGATGATGGGAATTGTAGTCCAAAACACCTGGAGGGCCGAAGTTTGGGGATGCCTGTTCTAAGCTATAGAATCTGAATCTATGTTGATTATGGCATAGTAACTTTCAGTTCAACTTCAGCTGGCTCTGCTGACGTGTGCAAATCCTAGGTGTACTGTACTGCTGCAGGCAAGCAGAAAGCTATTTAGAGTCTTGAAATAATTCATCCCAGTATAAAGACCAGCATTTTCAGTTCCCATGATGTTGTGAAATATGCATGTTTGCAACAAAATATTGTACTAAAAACTCGGGAAAACTCAGGAAATTCCCCACTGGGGAATTGCTGGCAATTGCTTGCTGACAATATGCTTTGCTAGGCTGGTGAAACGACTGCAACTAATAAAAGCAGATCTGGGAGAACAAATTCCAGAGGGGAAGCTCTGTTAGTACTGCAGTGAAAACAACAAAGGCTGTGGCACCTTAGACTGGCTTAACATTTGCCGTAAATCAGTTACAAATATGTGAACCTTAAAATGGCGCTACAGGTTCAGTGTGTTTGTTTGTTTTGCTGGAAGAACAGGTTTAGAACTCCCAGGTCCCAGGGGGAGGACATGAGCAAATTCCCAAGGCGGCCCTGCCTCTCCATTGCATAAGCAATTTGCGGGGAGGAGAAGTGGAGATGAGAGAACAAACCTGCCCTTTTTTAAATGGGAGAGAAGGTGGTGGAGGAAACAATTTACTGGGAGCCAGGAAAACAGGAAATATAGTAGACCTTGAGTGCCCAGAGTGGATCGCTTCCACACCCTCCCAAATGGTGCAGGGAAAGAGATTATGTTGAGTAGATAGGAGAGGACTCCTTTTAAAAGGCAAGAGATTGACAAGGGGATTGTTTTTGCGACCCAGCTGGGACTCCAGGGACCACACCACCTCTGAGTTATGTACAGCATTCTAGGTGCTTCTGACAGCTCACCCTACAGGTCGACTGCACACTAAACAGTAGGTCCTGGATCACGGTGGCCTGGTTCTCATGTCCCAGGCTGTCGGATACGTGAAGAGCAAAATACAATCGAAACACTTCTGCCTTAAAACAGCAAGACATAAATGATCCCATCCAAACCAAATTTTCCTGAAGCTAGCTGGTGACATCTGTCAGGAAGGCCTGTAGGCCACAGTGCAGAGGCATAGCTTTGGCACCTGATGAAACTGAAGAGAGCTGATGGACCTCCAGTGGCAGAGAGTTCCACAGGGAAGGTGCCACAACTGAGAAGGCTCCCCGTCCTCACTATATGATAGCACCCTAAGAAGGTTCCCTTCTGACAATCTCAATGGTCAGGCTGGAACATATTGGAGAGGCACTCTTCAAGGTATTTGGGCACTCTTTGAAGTATATTTTGGGATAGATCAGGGGTGGGAATTTTTTCCCCCTCAGAGGCCACATTCCTAACTGGTCCAAATGCCAGTGGGGGGTGAGACCAAAGGCAAAAGTGGGCAACGGTTGTACAGTAACTAGCTCCCACACACACACACACACACACACACACACACACACACACACACCTCTGTCTTCCATCCAGGCAATCAAGAAGCATTATCACAATTCAAGGACATTTTCTAGCCAGGGGGAAAAAAACCCCTGGAAGGGTATGAAAAAGGGCTGATGGGGTATCTGGTTGAGAAGGGGATGCGGCCTGGGGAGCCAAGGGCCAGAAAGAGGGTTGCATTTGACCCTACCACAGCCCAGCCCTGAGGTTCCCTATCCTTCTACTAGATTGACCAATGGCCTGACTCATAAATTCATAGAATTGGAAGGGTCCCTGAGGAACATCTAGTCCAACCCCTTGCAATGCAGGAATATGCAGCTGTCCCTTACAGGGATCATAACTGCAAGTGCAACCTTGGCGTTATTGGCACCATGCTCTAACTCAATTTAAGGCAGCTTCCTATCTTCTGAAGCACTTGGTGAACCTCTTTGGTGAGCTCCTGGGCTACGTTCAGCTTGGTGGATAACTTGCAAGGCGACAACAGGCCGTGCTCCTTCCTCCCTTTCACTTCTGAGCACCCGAGCTTTTTATGCATTTGGTTAGCAACAAAGCCCTAGCCAAGAGAACTGGAGAAAAGCTAACTTGTTTTGATTTGGACTAATAATTTTTTAAAAATACAAAAGGAAACAGCACACACAAACAAAGGAGACTGGGATAATTTGCAGACGCTTAAAGCAGTCACGAGGAGAGGCATGAAGCGAGAGAAAATGCTTTCCCATTTGACAATGAAACTGGCTGTGGCAGCGCCCGACTGGGACACAATTTGGCTTTTGCTCAGCAGGGAAAATCAATACAATGTTGTGCATTTTGTTTTGGGACCTTTGTTCTGTGTGTGCTCGTTGGCTGCTGTTTGGATGATGACCGGCAGGCAGGCCAGAGAGAGGAGGAAGCCAGAAGAAAGAGCTCTTACTTCACCCTCTCCTCGTATTATCTCCCCAAACCATGCCTTGTCTTTTTGGTAGGCATTTTGCAACTCCCCGGGCGTGTACAGATTACATTTCTCTTGCTGTTAAGGTCACCTTTGAATGAAGTATAACAGAGGCAACACTAGCTCAATGGCTACTCGTTATGATAGCTACGCTCCATCTCCATTGTTGGAGGCAGTAGAATCATAGAATTATAGAGTTGGAAGGGACCCCAAGGGTCATCTAGTCCAACCCCCTGCAATGCAGGAATCTCAACTAAAGCATCCGTGACAGATGGCCATCCAATCTCTGCTTAAAAACCTCCAAGGAAGGAGAATCCACAACCTTCCGAGGGAGTCCATTCCACTGTCGAACAGCTATTACTGTCAGAAAGTTCTTGGTGATGTTTAGTCGGAATCTCCTTTCTTGCAACTTGAAGCCATGGGTTCGAGTCCTGCCCTCCACAGCAGTAGGAAACAAGCTTGCTCCGTCTTTGAATATGCCTTTGCTGCCAGTAGCTGGGAACTGTTAAGTGGGGAAAGTCCCGTGGCCCTCAAGCCCTGTTTGTGGGAATCTCACAGGCACCTGTGGTTGGCCTGGCCACTGTGAGAACATGAACAGAGGAAGTTGCCTTACACCAAGACAGACCATTGGTCCATGTAGCTTAGTACTGTTTTCAGTGACCAGCAGAAAGTCTCCAGAACCTTTGAGTTTGAACTTGTTTTTGTATTGGATCAGACTGTTATTATTAATGTTTGATGTTTTATTATGTTTTTATATGTGTCAGAAGCCGCCCAGAGTGGCTTGGGCAACCCAGCCAGATGGGCTGGAAATAAATAAATAGAATAATAATAATAATAATAATAATAATAATAATAATAATAATAATTTATTTATTTATAACCACCCCCAATCTGGCTGGGTTTCCCCAGCCACTCTGGGTGGCTTCCAACCAAATATTAAAAACAGTACAGCATTAAACATTAAAAACTTCCCTAAACAGGGCCGCCTTCGGTTGTCTTCTAAAAGTAAAATAGTTGCTTATTGCCTTGACATCTGCTGGGAGGGCGTTCCACAGGGCGGGTGCCACTACCGAGAAGGCCCTCTGTCTGGTTGCCTGTAACCGCACTTCTTGCAATGAGGGAACCACCAGAAGGCCCTCGGTGCTGGATCTCAGTGTCCGGGCTGAATGATGGGGGTGGAGACGCTCCTTCAGGTTTTAAATGATGATGATGATGATGATGATAATGATAATAATAATAATAGTGTGAGAGCTTCTGCATGAAAAGCAGATGCTTCCAGTGAGCTACATCCCCTATCCTGGACTAGACGGACCTTAGGTCTGATCCAGAAGGACTCTCTTATGGTTCCGCGTGTGGATTTCTAGCAAACTGGATCCCAGAGCCTCTTTTTCAAAAGGAGCCGTTGCTCTCCCTTTCACCACCTTCAGTCCTTTGTTAGCCCTATGCCATTCTGTTCCCCCCTGCCGTGTCCACCTAACCCAAAATGCAAACCCGCCGTGCCCACATCTATTTTTCGAATATCGTTTTGCCCCATTGAACTTGCTAGACGATACCTAGAAGATACGCCCTCCTGAAAGTGCCGTGATCTCTGCTGCCTACCCTGCAAGCTAATCTTGCTTATAGGGGCTGCGGCCCTTAATAGGTCGATCAACTGAAGCTTTTCATTTAATTGGTAAAAGCCAGTTTTACATGGCGGAGATGAGGATGAAAAACAGGTTGATTTGATAGGAGGGTATTTTGGTGTGTTGCCGTAACATGTAATGGAAAAAAAAGGAAATATCAAGTTCATCCAAACAATGCTTGGCAACTTTTGTGTATTATATCGAAAAAATTGTAATATGTACATTCCTTTAAAAGAAAGAAAATTAATCAACGAACAGCAGAATCCCATATACATCCTCTTACAGATAAGTCCCATTCGGTTTAATGGGCTTACTTGGTATAGGGTAGCAGCCTAGACTGATCTTTCTTCGTTGGCACCTCTAAGTGTTATGTTTTGTTTTGGGGCAAGGGGCTGGCTTAAAACTGTGATGTTGTGCAAAAGGCCTATCATGATACACCAAAAAATTAAATGCAAATTTGAACAGGAGAATGTTTCTTCCTCTGCAACCCCCCCCCCCAAATATGCCATTTGAAACTTTGCTAATCTCATGTTGCCCCCTAAAAATACTCATGGTAATATTAGAAAATGTTAAGAGAGGCAAAGGCCATATAATGGGTGCAAATGAAGTGTTTCAACCCAACCAAGAAAAGGGCATATGGATAAAAGCCTGGAAGTCTGTAGGTGGTCTAAAAAAAATAGGGAGAGAAAGGAACTTTTGTCAAGGACCTGAAGTGATGGGAACTGGCAGCGATTCAGCTCCCCATCACTATGCTCCTCTTCTTCCAACACTTCTGCTCAAAACGGCATCAAGTGCCTCCAGCTGAAAAAAAGGCCAGCAATTTGAGAGGGACAATGAGCCTTACAGCTTCTTTTGATTTCTGTCAATAATGAACACAAGGGGCAGTTCATGGCTAGGGTCATCAGCTCTAGAAAAATACACATATAATGCCAGGCAAGTTTCCAAGGATCGTTAAGAGCATCTCTAGAAAAGGAAGTTTGATTGCAACATTTAAACTGAACCGTTCCAGCACAAAACAAATATAAACAAATGCATCGGAAAATGAATTAAGAAACATCCTCGAAAAGGATACTGCAAGGTTGGAAAAGGTTCAGAAAAGGGCAACCAAAATGGAAAAAAGGGGGTGGAACAACTCCCCAATGAAGAAAGGGTTAGTTTAGAGCAGGGTTTCCCAAACTTGGGTCTCCCGCTGTTTTTGGACTACAACTCCCATCACCCCTAGCTGTCAGGAATGATGGGAACTGTAGTCCAAAAACAGCTGGAGACCCAAGTTTGCGAAACCCTGGTTTAGAGAAAAGGTGACATGATAGAAGTTTATAAAATTATACATGGCATGGAGAAAATGGATACTTTTCCCCCTTTTCCTAAACGCTAGAACTGAACGGACATCCAATGAATTTTGGAAGATTCATGCCACATAAAAGAAAACACTTAATTCATACAGCTCATAGTAAAACTACGGAACTTGCTCCCAGAGGTGGCAGTGCTGGCCACCAACTTGAATGTTTTTAACAGAGGACTGAACATGGAGGGAAAGCTACTAGTCCTGTTAGTGGTGTTCTGCCTCTACTGTTGCTACCAGTTGCTGAGAATCACAGGTGGGCAGAGTGCTTTCAGGCTTCCCACAAGTATCTGGTCAGCCCCTGTGAGAAAAGGATGCTGTGCTAGATGAGATTATTTTTGCTGGTAGGAAAAATAAGGCCACCGCCGTCCAGTATACCTGAAGGAGCGTCTCCACCCCCATCGCTCAGCCCGGAAACTGAGGTCCAGCTCCGAGGGCCTTCTGGTGGTTCCCTCACTGTGAGATGTGAGGTTACAGGGAACCAGGCAGATGGCCTTCTCGGTGGTGGCGCCCTCTCTGTGGATGTCAGAGGAAATAAACAACTATCTGACTTATAGAAGACATCTGAAAGCAGCCCTGTTTGGGGAAGTATTTAATGTTTGATGTTTTATTTTGTTTTTAATATTGTGTTGGGAGCTGCCCAAAGTGGCTGGGGAGGCCCAGCCAGATGGGTGGGATATAAGTAATATATTATTATTATTTATTTATTTCATTATTATCATAGTGTCATATCCTACCATACACGCGTAACGCTGGTGCTGAGGGATCTGCAATGGCTACCAATTAAATTAGCTACCAAGTCAAAGTACCAATAAAAGGTAATGATTCTTGGATGGCCAAATAGGGTGAAGGGTGAGTGATGACCAGCCAGGCAATTGCCCCTCCTCACTAGAGGAACCACAACTCCCAAATACTTCCCCCGCACTTTTTTAAAGTAAGTGTCTAACATTGCAAAAATCTAAAATGTGCGACAAAATATACAGATGCTATTCCTCTAATTACTTGTAGGAAATTAGCTGGCTCCCCCTTTCAGCATTTTACTTTGGCCCTCTCTTTAAAAAAAATCCTGCAGGCGTCCATGTAAAGATTCTGGATTAATGAAGCCAGTGCTCAATGACATAATCTTACATGGTACCTGGCCATTGTTATTTAACATTTAGCACCAATGGTTTCCAGATGCTGTACAGAAGCAGAGCAACAGAGTGAAATGAAGCAGCTGAACAATAAGAACAGACTGATAACAACAGGACAGGCATATACGGTAGGCAACAGAGAGGCAAAGAGCACAGAAGCCCTAACCATTTAGGACTGAGATATCTTCCCTTCCTCTCATACAACTGGAGAAGTCTCTTCTCTGCTCCCATGAGCTTCAGAAGTTCAATTATTAGTAGTGGCACTCAGGCTTTGGGACTCCCCACCCCAGAATATCTACTTTGCCTCATCAATGGCATTTTGTCATCATGCAAAAACAATTTCGTTTCAGAAGCTCTTCAGCTCGATCTTGTTTTCAGATATCACCACCATCTACTGTAATTTGTATTTTGATGCTGCCCCCCTCTGCCTTGCTTGATCCATTTTTTTTTAAAGTGCATCATGTGCTGTTTTTATCATGTTAGTTTAAAGCCGCCTAGGCTTTGCTCTGCAGTGGGAAGGCAGGAGTTATACAAGTAATAACATTAATATGCAAGTCATACAGATAATAAAAATAAGAGAGAGAAGTGCTGGTTCTGATGGATACGAAGAAATAACAGAGCTAGTGCAGCATAGAGCAGTCACCAGGGCGAACTGTCAGCAAATGACGAAGTTTTGCTATTAAACACCTGGCCTTCTGCAAGCCTCAGCCTCTCTCATGTCCTAAGGAATGTTGTGCAAGAGGCCTGAGCAACTCCTCCTGGCCTTCTTGATGTTGTTGGACTCCAACTCCCATCAGCCCCAGCCAGAAGGGGCAATGGCCAGGGACCATGGGAGTAGCAGTCTGAATGTCCACAGACAGGCCCCCCCCCCACTGTACTGGGTTAACAATACTGTATATGTATGCAGTACTTCTATGTAGATTCTTAGTGGCTTTATGAAGTGTCATTTCCCAGGCACCAAATAAGGCAACAGTACTACAAATATTAGTATTGTCATTGTTATTAATTAAACGCACGTATCATTCTTCATCCAAAGATTACAAGGCGGTTTTACAGCATAAAAATGCAAAATGAAAAGGCAGACTACTTAAAGTCAAACAAAACCAATAACCAGCTCTCACAAGCACATTTAAAAGGCCGAAGGGCCTGTTATAGAGGTGCCTAAATAAATGTATGAAGGTTCCAGGCATAGCTGCCAAGTTTTCCCTTTTCTCACGAGGAAGCCTATTCAGCATAAGGGAAAATCCCTTTAAAAAAGGGATAACTTGGCAGCTATGGTTCCAGGTGAGCCTCACTGGGGAGAGCATTCTACAAATGGGGAGCCACCGCAGAAAAGCCCCTCAGAGAGAGAGAGAGGTGCCTAGGCCTTAAACCAGGCCTCTGCCAGTCTTGGATCCTAGGAAAGGACACTCTGCTCGTGCTCAGTGGAACTCTTGCCCACGTTTGCGGGGGATCCCATTGAACTGCGGCTTCTCCCGAGTTTTAACCACCCACAGCTCGCGCTGGCTGCTTGACTCACCCACCTTCCTGGATCCGAGGCCGCCGCTGCCTTTTCCGCCGCCCCCGACCGCATGCAGGGTGATCTCGGAGAGCAGCTGGCGGGGGCCGCCCGCCTCCCCTTCTGCCTGTGGCAGAGGACGTGTCAGCAGCAGCAGCGGCAGCAGCAGCAACGGGTCGCCCTCTCTTCCTCGGCGCAGATCAGCCCCGGCGGCCGGGAACCAGAAGCGCCCGGGGCTTGGCGGCTGCTGCTGCTGCAGCAGTAGCAGCAGCGCTTCCCGCAGGAGCCTCCGGCTGCCCCTCCAGTGCGTCCTGCGCGGCGCTCGCTTCTCGACTCCCGGGCTGGGCTGCACCTGGCCGATCGGGAGTCCCGCGCCCGCCGGGAGGCTGCCGGTTACCGCTTCCCCGGAGGCGACGCTCCTGCTGGAGACCTGCAGCAGCCCGCCGGGGCAGAGCTCGTGCAGAGCGCACGGCCGGCCTAGCCGCAGCATGGCCTCAGAGGGGCTGCGCCGGCTTCCCACGGCTGGCAGCCCAAGCGGCCGACGGATCCCGGCCAAGGGAGGCGGCTGATCAGGCCCGGAGAGAGAGCGCAAAACAGCCACCTACCGCCTTGCCAGGCACCCTCCTCCTTAAAGGGACAGCGCCCCGATTGTCTTGGGCAGGGCAAGGGAGCCTGCTTAGAGCCGCTGTGTCGTTCAGGCCTCTGCCTTCTTCTTCCTCCCAAACTTTCGCCTCTCGGCAGGGAGCACTTGCAAATCGCCGGGGCTCTCTGTCGGGGGGACGCGGGGAACCAATGAATGTCTCCCCACCACCGCCTTTGGGTAGCAATTGCGATGCGCTGCCCTAATTCGCTGCACGATTTCCCCACGCATTTCCAAACGCTTCTTTCGGTTCTTGTTTACATCGTGTTTACAATGCGCGGTGAATTGAAAGAAGCGATTAAAAATGTAATTAAAAGTCAGTATTGAATGCAATAGGTGCGCCATCTCCAGCCTTCAACCACAAATCCGCAGAGTAGCTGCTCTAGTCAAGCTTTCTCTGGCAGGGAATGGCTTAATTATTAATTAATGCACCGTCTTTTTCCTTTGATGGGACTCATTATATAAAATCTGTTTAAAACATACAAATAATTTCAATAAAACAGCTGTACAATAGTATCAAAAGTATCCAAAATAGTATCCAAAGCCTGGTAAGAAGCACTCTCAAAGTCACCAAGGCTGCATGGTGTTTCAGAGGGAGTGCAGTAGAGTAATTCACTTATCCTTCAAAATGAAGGTCATACATCAGGGTGACCAAGGCTGATTTAGCCCCAAAGCTAGGCTGGAACCCAGATTGGAATGGGTCTAGATCAGGGGTCCCCAAACTAAGGCCCAGGGGCTGGATGCGGCCCAATCGCCTTCTCAATCCGGCCCGCAGATTGTCCGGGAATCATCAGCATGTTTTTACATGAGTCGAATGTGTCCTTTTATTTAAAATGCATCTCTGGGTTATTTGTGGGGCCTGCCTGGTGTTTTTACATGAGCAGAATGTGTGCTTTTATTTAAAATGCATCTCTGGGTTATTTGTGGGGCATAGGAATTCATTCATATTTTTAATCAAAATACAGTCTGGCCCCCCACAAGGTCTGAGGGACAGGGAACCGCCCCCCTGCTGAAAAAGTTTGCTGACCCCTGGTCTAGATAATCCATATATCCCCCAAAAGGCTTGCAGTTGTGCCCCCATCACCCTCTCAACTCCCCTGCTCAAACAAGCTGGTCTAAAACCAGCTCCAGCCTGTATTTTTTTTCCAAGTGTGTTTTCAGGAGGTACCTAAAATAGATGATGTTGCCTTGTGGGTCACTGAGGGAAAGAGCATTCCAAACCACAGGAGCAACCAGAAAATACTTACAAGCGGCTGCCCTATAGTACTCTGAACACGGAGGTCTATAAATGGCACAGGTGCAAAGCTTATTCACTTATTCCGATTTGTCTTGTGTTGGATGCCACGGGTGGATCGGTGGGAATGGGATCAGTTTGCAACAAAACTATTGCACTTTCCCTTTTGTGTTGTTTGAAAAGATTCCCATTAACTAAATAAGCAAAATTGTTTGGCGCATCCTTTAAAAATGCAGATCTGGGAATTGCAAGTAAGAGAGGGCAGAGGGGGCCTTTGTAAACTTTGACTTGAAAGGGATTTCTGTTTCAGTATCGGCAGGGCTGATGTTTGGCATTCTCTCTCATCAAAAAGGATCCCTTTGATCTCTAATTTTCCACCCTTCCTTAGGCACATTGTTTTGTTACGTCTATAGTGCTGTAGACTTCCAGGCCATAACCTAAACAAGAGCTTTCCTGTCTGGGAAGCCATGCAAATTTGGAGCGAAAGAGAATTGCAGGGATCGGCCCAAGATGATACAGTGGCGAAGCAGCATTGTAGAAGGAGCATGGGCTGGATGTGTGCGGACAGGAGATGGAACATTCGAGATAAAACTGCACAGCAGAACAGATGGGTCTTGAGAAGAGCATCTTCAAGGGAGCTTTGCATTCCTTCGCTGACAGCCGGTTCTCAGAAATTGTATGAGCTGGTCCTTTGAATCAAGGCTTTTGTGTAGAAAGAGATGTGTAGGGCTGTCGGGTTCAGCTCCAGGACCTGGAATACTGTGTGACATTTCTAAGGCATGCTGGAGTCTTGCCCCCTCAACAGCACTCACCATCATTTCAATCCCCTGCATACCTGGGCATTTGCTGGGGCCAACATACCAACCAAGTCCCATTGGGCTGATGCATTGCCTTGCTCTCCCGGGACACCCCACAACTTAGGCCCCAGGATGGCACTGCTGCTGTTGCAAGCCTCACCTGGCTAGGAGTCAAGCTGAACTCCAGTCCCATAATAGCAAAGCCACACCAAATCCCAGAGATGCAATCACATCTCTCTGCCAACATGTCTAGTTTTGTCCCAGAGTTTCATATTTTATCCTGATCATTGGGTACCAGAGGTGAAGGACATGGGAATGTCACAATGGGAGTGTGACAATGAAAGAGGACAGGGTAGGATGTCTTCAGTTTGCAATAAATGAGTTGACTTTATATTAGGACCCCTATTATTTCCATGGTAATAGTAATATATTTGGTTCTTAAATGCATCTATTTCCATAACTGAAATAAGTACATAATAACTCAATTTGCAGTTTTGTACAAAGTTTGCAGCACCCACCCCAGTTGCCCAAATGGTTCAACCTCCACTGGCTCCACGAGCAGGAATTATAGAACTGCAGTGTTGGAAGGGACCCTGGGGGCCATCTAGTCCAACCCCTTGCAACACAGGAATATTTTGCCCAATGGGCTCAAACCCACGACCCTGAGATAAAGAATCTCATGCTCCACCGACTGAGCTATCCCAGGAGATTTGATTCATCTGAACAACTCCTCATTCATATCACCCATAATATTCATATGCACTTTATTTTCTTGAATTTATATCTCAAGGAGCAAAAGGTGGCATGCATGGCTCTCCCTATTTTCATTTTATAACTACCCTGTGAGGTAGGTTAGGATAAGGAGCAGTAACTGGCCCAAGGTCAGCTGGTCTCCTAGGTCCTGGTCCGACACTGTAAGAAGCACTTTGCCACAGCAGCTCTCCATTGTGTGTTACATATTCTGATGTAACACTGCTTCCAGGTATTTTTTTCACAGAGGGGGGAAATGCTCTGGTGACATTGGCCTTCTGTCTGCAGGGATAATTTCTGCTGATGGCAACATCTGTTGGGTTTGCCTAAGAAGTGATATCTAAACCCGCCACATTGGAGCCGGTGAGCCTGTTGCTCAGATGATGAGCATGTATGCCGTACAGTTCCCTTTTGTGGTTGGCGGGAGGAGGGCAAGATTCTGCTAAGCCTGCTTTGAAACAAAAAAAACGGAAGCAGAAAAAAACAACCTGCATCACGCTACATGTTCATTTTATTGTATTTATAAATGACCCTTCCTTGGACAGAGCAAAGGGCTGTGTGCGACAAAGGATTAAGGAACAAAACAAATATAAAACGAAAGCATTAATTATGTAATCGCAATTAAAAAAAACACAACCCACACATTGCTGTTCAGGGAAACTATTACCATCTCAGGCTGAAAGGGTTAGGGAAATAGAAACCGTTTTAGTTGGCATCTAAACCCCAACCACAAAGGAGACATTCACCTCTGGGGGGAGATCATTCCAGAGTCAAGGCCCCAACACAGAGAAGGCCATTTTATGAGTCCCCTCACCACAGATTCTCGTGGGGACTATGAACAGAGTCCACTCCTAAGGATGGAGTCGGCTGGTATGGGATGAGGCTGTATTGCAGATATAGCTGAGCAGAAGGATGGGAGCCACTGTGGTGTAGTGGTTAGATACCGGTAGTTGGACCAAGACCTGGGAGAGCTGGGTTCAAATCCCCACTCAGACATGAAACTCACTGGGTGGCCTTGGACCAGTCACTGTCGCTCAGATGAACCTACCTCACAGGGTTGTTGTGAGGACAAAATGGGGAGGGGAGAACCATGTGTGGCACCTTAAACTACTTGGGGATATAAATGTAATAAATGAATGAATGAATGAATGAATAACTTAAACAAATAAATACTTCAGGCAATTGTGCCAGTATTATGAGGTCTTTACAAACCTTGTATCTGGTTTAAGCTTCTGCATGCTTGGAAAAGTGAAATAGCAAGCTGTACTGGTTCTTGCGTAACATCTATAGATGCCTTAACTTGGAATCATTATCCCAGGACACCAGTGAGAAAGCCATATCGCTACAAAGCACAGCATGCGGCTTTTAACTACTAAATGCTGCAGCTCAGCCCATTCATATTTAATCTCTGTTTAGCTTTTATGCTGCTCCTTTGCGCTCAGAGTCTCTCCACGGACGTGTAAAGTATTTACCAGGCTTAGTGGTACAGGTCCCAGAGGGAAACATGGAATTCAAATTGCAGACCTGAAGGTGGATGGATGTACTAGCTGCTGAATATTCATGAAGGTAAACATGATCCTCTGGTTCCCAGGGTGATTATCTTCAGTGAAAATACGTTACTCCAGCTCTTCCGAAAGGTTTGGAAACTGAAATATACTCGGAGTCGTGCAGTGCGTGGTGGCGGTCAGCTCAGCAGGATCCCACCTTCGTCGCCAGTGAAATATACTCGGAGTCGAGAGTGAATTTCATGCTCTTTATTCAGCTCATATTCATCAAGGAGAAGAAGAGAAGACGAATGGCTCTTTTCCCAAAACCATCTGCTTATATACATTATTTACACAATGGGCCTTGCGTGATTGGCTACTTCAGGGCTACACCTGTGGGCCAATTATATTGTGGATTGACTTCTGCCTGCAGCCTGATTGGCTGCTCCTACAGGCCAATCAGGTAGCAGATTCACTTCTGCCAGCCGCCTGATTGGCTGCTCCAGCAGGCCAATCAGGTTGCGGATTCACTTCCACCTGGAGTTGGATTGGGTAGCTCCCGCTGATTCTGAATCCTATTGTTCTAGGATTCAGCTCAGTACATAACAGAAACTGAGGGCATATTTTCAGGACCCTC
This sequence comes from Zootoca vivipara, assembly GCF_965207765.1. Lineage (NCBI taxonomy): Eukaryota > Metazoa > Chordata > Lepidosauria > Squamata > Lacertidae > Zootoca > Zootoca vivipara. The sequence continues at coordinate 80,979,043 of NC_142590.1, read as the reverse complement.
TGTATAGCTGCAAGGTAGGTACTGGGCTCCTTGAATACAATGCCCACCCTTAAATAGATGGATGATAAATCGGTAGGTGCTGCTCTCAAGGCTCAGATGTTTGCAGCTTAAGGGCTGATGCACTTCGTTATTAGGTTATTTATTTGAGCGGTTCAGAGAAGTTTGATTCGTGCAAAATAACTCACTGAAACTGGCAATTGCACCAGACAGCAGATGCGGCCTCTTCTTTGTTGCATTTTCAGAAAAGGAACCGTGCTAAAGTGTGAACACAGCAGTTGGAAACAGTGTCCTGGTCAGAAATCGCAACCAGTTTTCCTGGTGGCAACCAATGTTGGAAGTATAGATTTTGGCCAATTTCCCTAAAAAGAGCTAAAAAACAACTTCTTTTTTTTAGATTTTGCAACATTTGTGTCTGGATTTTCACATTTTGAAATACGGCAAGCCTAGTGAACAGGCACAAATCATTTCAATGGTAGGCTCCCCCCCCCTCTCAAAAAAACCAACTCCAAGGAAATGCTCCAAGGAAATAGTGTTATTCTTCCGCAAGATGTATCACCTTCTCTTCCAGATTGAGCTTGGAGGAAATAGGTCTATCTCATTTGAGCACTGGCCATCAATTCACAGTACTGAAATGCTGTAATGATGATGCCACCAACCCGCCTTCCATATTTGCAGAGCTACAATGTGTTTTAACCATCCATCCTTCTTGCCTTACAACCCTGGGAATTGTAGTTCTGTGAAGGAAATAGGAGTCCTCCGACAATTCTCAGCACCCCACAGTTCTTGGGATTCTTTTGGGGAAGCCATGACTGAAGTGGTGTGATTCTGCTTTAAATATATAGTGCAGATGAGTCTTAACTCTTTTAGGCACATTTAATAGGTGAGTGGGACGCGGGTTGTGCTGTGGTCTAAACCACAGAGCCTAGGGCTTGCCGATCAGAAGGTCGGCGGTTCAAATCCCCGCGACAGGGTGAGCTCCCATTGCTCTGTCCCTGCTTCTGCCAACCTAGCAGTTCGAAAGCACATCAAAGTGCAAGTACAGTGGTACCTCTATTTATGAATTTAATGCATTCCGAACGCACATTCGTAAGTTGAAAAAAATTGTAAGTCAAATCCCATAGGGAGAAAAAATTCATAAGTCGAAGCAACCCTATCTAAAAATTCATAAGTAAAAAAAAATCCCATCTAAACAGCATCCAAGATGGCGGACGGAGCTCCAGTCATAAGTAGAAACATTCGTAAATCGAGTCATTCGTAAGTAGAGGTACCACTGTAGATAAATAGGTACCGCTCTGGCAGGAAGGTAAATGGCGTTTCCGTGTGCTGCTCTGGTTCGCCAGAAGCGGCTTAGTCATGCTGACCACATGACCCAGAAGCTGTACGCCGGCTCCCTTGGCCAATAAAGCGAGATAAGCGCAGCAACCCCAAAATTTGGGATTGGGATTGGACCTAACGGTCAGGGGTCCCTTTACCTTTACCTTTAATAGGTGAGTGCCACCTAGTGACAAGAGGTTGCATGAGGTTCCACTAATGCAGTATGGAAGGATCTTAGAATTTTTATTTTATTTCTTCTGTCCATCCATCCATTATTTGTGATCTTAGATTATTTGCTTTCTTGCTACCAGCTGCTGGGAGTAAATACATTGTTTTAATTCAAATCATCTGTTGCCAAATATAAAACATCTCCTGGAGACTCACACCATATTATGATTATTATATTTTTTTACATCAGGCTTCCTCAACCTCGGCCCTCCAGATGTTTTTTGCCTACAACTTAAAAATTATCCATTCCCCCAAGCCTGTTGGAACAAGAAATATACACGATTAAAAAATGAAGTTTAACAGTACTACTTGCCCTCCGAATAACAGAGAGCTGACTTGAGTTAAGTCAAAACAGCTTCCGGTTGTGCAAATAGCGTCTTCTTCCTTTCCTCTCCCTTCATGTCTCCTTCACTGCCTCCAAATCTGGAGAACCCCCCAACACAAATAAATAATATAAATAACATTTAAATTGTTGATGTTGTTGTTGTTGTTGAATAAGACGTTGTTGTTGAATAAGACGTCAGGGTATGCTGTTGTGGCATTCCATAGACCAGTTGCTCAGCTGGTCCATTAAGCTTGCCCCTTAATACACCCTCCAAATACAGCTTGTGAGCCTACCTAGGTGAATGCAAACCACCAGCAATCTAGGGCAGCCTGCCAGGGACATCTTTGCTGCCTGAATATAATTGGAAAAATGGAGCAGGCAGGCCACACTCCACACTTCGCGGGTCACAGGTTTTGCAGGCTTGCTCGAGGCCCTGTGATGATTGGCTTCCATTTGCCCCATATTAATTCAATCTGGAATGAAAGGGAGACATCTTGCCTTCCATTGCTACTTTGCTCTGCAGCTGGAGCCTGGCGCTCAGAAGCAAACTCTCCACTTGCTGGCACTGCAGTGAGACATCTGGGGACCGATTACTGCAGAACAAACACTCCCTTATGCTCAGGCCCCTTCCAGTCTCTGTAGTAAGATCTTTGTTGAAGCAGCAGTAAACAACCTCTCGCTACAGAGAGTTCCGATTAGCTGGTGTAGGCGGCTGAGCCTGATGAGGAATTCTATTTAGCCAATTAATCTACATTTGTAGAAAGTTCAAATCGTGCTTGCTTATTTTTCTCCTCCAAGTATTCACGTAGGAGATCCAGTGACTTTGGAGCATCCGTGCTGGAAGAAAAAGGCAGGGCTCATGGGCGCTCTGACAACCGTGTCTCTCCTTTGATTTGCGATAGTGAGCACTTTGGTGGATCAGTGGCTTGCAGCTTAGCCCAATATGTTATGGGCATGTGGGGGGGGGAGGGTTTCTTCCACTGGGTGCCCTCTGCTTCGGAATGATTAGATGCCAGGAACGATCAGCGCAGACTTCTGAGTGGCCAGAAGAGGCCAGCAAGAACTTCTTCATACATTACAAAATGACCACTCAAACAGGGGCATAGGAAGGGTGTGTGTGCGGGGAGTGTGGTCCACCCGGGTGTCATCCTTGAGGGGGGTGACAAAATGGCATTCTGCGGGGGGCGGCACTTACCGCGGGGCCTGGTCTGCAGCGCACCCGAGCCATGTGTCTCTCCTGGGAGTGACGTGGTGGCTTGGGGCCCCGTGGTCCCCGAAAAGGCAGCATGCGGCTTGCGTCTGCCAGGCAGACTCCATGGGCAGCTTGCCGCGGTGCCCCCATGTGCAGATTGCCATGGCGCCTGTGCACGGATTGCCGCGGCACCCCAGTTCGCAGGTCGCTACAGTAGCCCTGTGTGCGGATCGCCCCGTCCCCACCGCTCCAGGTGCTGGAGCAGCTACACCCGAAAACCCATGACAATTGCACTCTTGGGCATGGGAGACTGGTCCTTTAGGGTGAATGGGGTGCCTGATTTCCACCCAACCTTAGTCTGCTCTTCACCACCCTCCAATTGCCTGCTTTCTTACTCCAGGGGGGGGGGGCACCACCTATCACATACTCTCCAACATGCTGCAGGGGGGGAACCTGGGCATATATCTTTTTTGGAGCTGGGCTCTTGCTGGAGCCAGGTGACTCGCACAAGAGCATCCTCCCCCAAAACAGAGGTCTTTGGGGGCTGCTCTCTCATGGGAGCCAAAGCAGGACACCCCAGGATCCAACCAGAAGCCGGGATGGCTTCTGTAATTCTGGGATGTCCACAGTTGAGGGGGTACATGACCAACTCCCTCATTTTAGTCCCAGATTTGCTTTTGCCGAACTCATGGGGAAGAGGATGGAGAGAAAAGTAGGATTGGTTGACTCTGCTTCCCCTTGGCTCTGACTCTGCCTGCTGTTGGCTTTCTGCCTTACTAGTCCCAATGAGCCACAGCCACCACTGGCCAGGAGTTTTTTGTGTGTGTGTGTGTTTTCACTTGCTGAAAGACTAAGGGCTTAGCCACACTTGCCTTTTGCCCTGCTCTTTGCACACACTTAAAACCTCTCTGTCCAATTCTAGCATTTTTGTTTTTTTGTTTTTACCGTGGAGCTTTCCCTGCGAAAACCCTGTTTAGTGCTCAGTTGAAGCAAACATCCATTGTGGTTTTTCATGGATTGAGCTTTGGAGCTTTTAAGCATGGACCATGTCTGGAAACAGCAGAGGAAAGCTAAGTGCAGATAAGCCGCAACGCAAATTCTTACTTCTCAGCTTCCATCTGCACTACACATTCGAAACAGCATCTTACCACTTGAAACAGTCATGGCTTCCTCCCCAAGAATCCTGGGAACTGTAGTTTATTAAGGGTGACAAGAGTTCCGAGACCCCTATACTCTTCACAGAGCTCCAGTTCTCAGAATGGCTTAACAGTTGGCCCGCCTTACTAGGGAACTCTGAGAACGTAGCTCTGTGACTTTCTCTGGATACAATCACACACCAGGTTTAAGAAAACAAGAAAGCTAATCTTTATTATTGGAAATCCATGTTGGTAGGAAAGTTCCCCAGATCTATCATCCTATAATGGAGATGCAATAAGCTATGCTTGCCCTCATGGCTGCTCTCACGAGGGAAACATGAAGGAAGAAGGAAAGGAAATATGGCATGAGGTCAACAACCCTAGGAGTATCAGCCCAATGTTGAAGGAAGATCAACAGAGGTCAGGGCAAGATGGGCAGTCTATGAGTGACTTTCATTCTCTTTATTCAGCTTGTAGTAGCAATAGAGGAAGAAGAGAAGAATGGCTCTTTCCCCAAAAACGTCTGCTTATATACATTATTTACACAATAGGCCTTGCGTGATTGGCTACTTCAGGGCTGCTCCTGCAGGCCAATCAGGTTGCGGATTGACTTCTGCCAGCAGCCTGATTGGCTGCTCCTGCAGGCCAAACAGGTTGCTGATTCACTTCCACCTGGAGCTGGATTGGGTGGCTCCTGCAGACCAATCAGACTGCTGCATTCTGGATCCTATTGTTCTAGGATTCAGCTCAGTACGTAACATCTCTCTTATTCCCTTTCTCATAACGGTACATCAGTTCACAGTGCAAGCTGCTCCGCACCCCAGACAATTCCTGCAAAATGCACCAACCTCAGCAACTGTGCACTCACGTAGGGCTCATCCAGACTTCCTTTTGTGTTTATGGGTTGCCATATGTCCGGAAATTCCTGGACATAGCCAGAATATGGCAGTCAGTAACAGTGACCAGGCAGAAATCGCTGAGGTGTCTGGAAAAATCCATACGTATGGCAGCCTATATGTCTATATTTTTTGTGAATTTCCTTTAAAAAAAGGTCAAAAACTTCTTTTTTGAGATCTTGAAAAAAAGAAGCCCAAAACCTTTTGTGCCTGGATTTGAAAAAATGGTAACCCTACTTTAATTTGCCATGTCTGAGCACTTTTTTTTGGTTCTGTCACTCTCCCGGCAGAAACCCACTCTTTGAGGCTAAATCGAAGCAAACAGCAACCCACAGAAAACCCAAATGACTGTTTGTTCCGATTCAGTGTTAAAGAGTGGGATTTTGCTGGGAAAGCGCTGGGGGGGGGGCGGAAGTGCTCTGACACAGCACTTTAAAATGCAGACCTGTGCCTAAAAAGCATGAGGTGAAAGGTAACTGTGCCTGAGCCCGCAAGAGAAATAAGATATTTGCACCTGTCCTTTGTTCACAACAGCTGTGAGGGTGGGTATCGGTCCTGCTATTCAATAAAATGTGGGCATGGTCAGGTTGAGCCAGCGCGAACAGGAACTGAGCAAGAAGAACAAACAGTCTCACAAGAGCCCTGTGGGGCAGTTGTTGTGAAAGCCCGATGGAGCTAGTCTTAAAATCATAATGATTTCAAGCTGCCACAGAGGGGGTTTGATTTGGGCTGTGATCAGATGCCGGGGGGAACCGATCACCTTTTTATTTTGCCTTTTTGCAATGAAACTATTGAGCTATTTAGCTCTTAGAGGGAACCACTAGAGATACTTGTGTGTTGCAAAGGATACTTAGTGGCCTTAGGGATGCGGGTGGTGCTGTTGTCTAAAAACCACTGAGCCTCTTGGGCTTGCTGATCGGAAGGTTGGCAGTTCGAATCCCCATGACGGGGTGAGCTCCCATTGCTCTGTCCCAGCTTCTGTGAACCTTGCAGTTCAAAACTGCACCAGTGCAAGTAGATAAATATGTACCACTGTGGCGGGAAGGTAAACGGCATTTCCATGCGCTCTGGTTTCCGTCACAGTGCCCTGATAGTGCCAGAAGCTGTTTAGTCATGCTGGCCACATGACCTGGAAAGCTGTCTGTGGACAAACGGCGGCTCCCTCAGCCTAAAAGTGAGATGAGCGCCACAACCTCATAGTCGCCTTTGACTGGACTTAACCATCCAGGGGGGGGGGTCCATTACCTTTTCTACCTCACTTAGTGGCTTCAAAAGGGTAGGATTTAATTTTTTAAAATTTAAAATAAGCTTTATTTAGATGTTAAAAGTTACAAAATTCTCAAAATACTAACAAAAAAGTAAAAGTAAAAGAAGATTTAAAAGCATATAACAAAAACAAAACATCAAATAACTTAACAGAAAACACAATCCCAAAATCATATGATAGAATAATCAACTAATACAAATTTTCACATTCATACAAAACAGAAAAAAAACTGAATATGTACCAAGGAAGAAAATAATGAAGGAATGGGAATATGTACAAAACTACTTGGAAAGTGAAATTACAAAAAATAATCTAGTGGCGTGCTTGGAATGAAAACATGAGAGGTGAGGTTTAATTTATAGGCATTGTGAAGAAATGGAAACATGGGAAGTAAGAGTTATAGCAAGAGAAAGGAAAGCGTTCTGTAAATAACGGGAGGTAACTTTTTGTTCTTTTGTTTTTCTTTCTTTTTGTATGTTATAACTTTCTTTTTGTTACAAAAGGGTAGGATTTAAAGCAGTACAGTCCTGATTCTTATATCCTCCCCCTCCCATTGCAGCTGCTGGAAACATGGGGAAATAACCTATTAATGGATTTCTGCAGCAACTTTAGCCCTAACTCAGCCTGAAATACCAATCAGAATCTGATTACAAACAGGTTGCTAAGGTAAGGCTAAAATCCCCCCAAAGTCTGGAAATGACTGAGCCCGTTAAATAACAATCTACGTCTTTGCCTCCTACACAGTAGGAGAAACCTCCCCACCTTTCAATCAAAGAACTAACACTTCAGAAAAATGAAGGAGACCAATTTAAGGATTAACTTGTATTTACTTCAAACTCTCCAGGCGACATATGATTCAAGAAGCAATTGTGCAAGTAAGAAACGTACGGTGCCATCTTGTATGTCAGAGTAGGATACGGTAATTTGGAATAATTCAATAGGAAATAATAAATGCCAGGGAGTGGGGAGAAGACAGCACTCAATATGTTTAATTCTTCCTCTTGGTATGGTGGCCCAATGAACATAGAAACCTAGGAAGCTGCTTTAGTCATTGGTCCATTTAATTCAGTACTGTAGTGATGTATGGAAGTGAGAGCTGGACCATAAAGAAGGCTGATCGCCGAAGAATTGATGCTTTTGAATTCTGGTGCTGGAGGAGACTCTTGAGAGTCCCATGGACTGCAAGAAGATCAAACCTATCCATTCTGAAGGAAATCAGCCCTGAGTGCTCATTGGAAGGACAGATCGTGAAGCTGAGGCTCCAATACTTTGGCCACCTCATGAGAAGAGAAGACTCCCTGGAAAAGACCCTGATGTTGGGAAAGATTGAGGGCACTAGGAGAAGGGGACGACAGAGGACAAGATGGTTGGACAGTGTTCTCGAAGCTACCAACATGAGTCTGACCAAACTGCAGGAGGCAGTGGAAGACAGGAGTGCCTGGCATGCTATGGTCCATGGGGTCATGAAGAGTCGGACACGACTAAACAACTAAACAACAACAACAACAATTCAGTACAGTGGTACCTCGGTTTATGAACACAATTGGTTCCGGAAGTCTGTTCATAAACTGAAGTGTTCATAAACTGAAGCGAACTTTCCCATTGAAAGTAATGGAAAGTGAATTAATCCGTTCCAGACGGTCCGCGGAGTAAGCGTTCATAAACTGAAGCGAACTTTCCCATTGAAAGTAATGGAAAGTGGATTAATCCGTTCCAGATGGGTCCATGGAGTACTTAAACTGAAGCGTTCATAAACTGAAGCATGGGTGTAATTGGTTCCGGAAGTCTGTTCATAAACTGAAGCGTTCATAAACTGAAGCGAACTTTCCCATTGAAAGTAATGGAAAGTGAATTAATCCGTTCCAGATGGGTCCGCGGCGTTCATAAACCGAAAATTCATAAACCGAGGTGTTCATAAACCGAGGTTCCACTGTACTGTCAACATGGACTGGTAGCAACTGTGTAGGGTTTCAGGCAGGGAGTCTCTCCCAGCCCTATCAGGAGGTGCCAGGGATTGAATTTGGGAACTTCAGATGCTCTACCACTGGACTACAAGTGGGGCCTGAGGAGGAAGGGGGCAATATAAGGCTTCTGCACCGGTCTTCTTCTTCTTCTTCTTCTTCTTCTTCTTCTTCTTCTTCTTCTTCTTCTTCTTCTTCTTCTTCTTCTTCTTCTTCTTCTTCTTCTTCTTCTTCTTCTTCTTCTTCTTCTTCTTCTTCTTCTTCTTCTTCCCTTCAACCACAAATCTCAAGGCAGTTCACAACAGAAAAATACAATAATAATAATTGCATGACAAGATGCCCCTGCTGAAATTGCCTCTTCTACACAACTGTCTTGCCAAATGCAAGGTGGCTCTTTTAAAATGAGATTCAGGAGTAATACAAAACACAAGTGAGTGAGCTTAAAGATTTTATTCTAAACAGCATGCAATATATACATACCAAGCAAGCACTTCAATCTGCCGCTTGGAAGCCCTCAAGTAGAGGCAAAGTGACCCCCCCCCCAGGTAGCCTCAGTTTGCACAGCCCTGTGGCTGATCAAGTCCGTGCACGAGCTTCTCAAAAATTCTGCCCACAACCATCCGATTTACAGATAGCTAGCCTGTGCGGCTTGCCTGACTGGCTACGTGCAGATCATTCATTACTGGCTACATGCATATTATTCATTAGCCACCCCCTCCCAATGCCTCACTTTCTCAAAACAATGTCCAACTTCAAAGAAGGTACCCAGCACTATCACTTCCTCCCAACTGATTAGGACACTAAAGGCTGTTCTTCATGCCATCAAATAACTTAAGAAGAGACAAAAAGGGGGTGGGGGTGGGGAGGAACAGAGGCAGGAAGGGTAATCATGTCAGACCACTAACTCCTCGAAATACAGTTTATCTTCCGGACAGATTGCCCAGACAACAACCAACAAAGGTGCAGGAGCCCAGACAACACCTGGCTGTTCCACCTCTTGAAGAGTACCACTGGCATATTGTGGTGGAGGATAGGGGAGGACTAATGGGGACAGAGACTGGCCAAACTGAACTAATAAAGGGCACATCCATACTCTCATTTAATGTGGATATATACCCACCTCCTGGCAAATGGAAGGGGGAGAAATGGAGGCAGTGAGAGATTTTACTTTCTTGGGCTCCATGATCACTGCAGATGGTGACAGCAGTCACAAAATTAAAAGACGCCTGCTTCTTGGGAGACAGCATTTAAAAAGCAGAGACATCACCTTGCCGACAAAGGTCCATATAGTTAAAGCTATGGTTTTCCCAGTAGTGATGTATGGTTGACAGTGTTCTCGAGCTACTAACATGAGTCTGACCAAACTGTGGGAGGCAGTGGAAGACAGGAGTGCCTGGCATGCCCTGGTCCATGAGGTCACGAAGAGTCGGACACAACTACACAACTAAACAACAACCACCCACATTTTATCCATTGCCTGTATGACATTGACCTCTAAATTGCTGCCTTCCCACACTTCTCCCTCCCTTGGTCTAGATTTTCTCGGACCAGATATATGCCAAAAAACGGGAGAGTATGAGCAGGGGTGTTGTGTCAAGTTTCATCTCATGAGATCTCTGCAGGGCACTTCTTCTTGGCATTCCACCACCTGAGACAGCTGCCTCAGCCTGCCCCATGGGCTGGCGAGCCTGGGTAGGAGAGAATCTGGATTGTGGGACGGGGAAGTGTGGGAAAGTGTGGTTTGGAGGACAATGAAATATGGATCACTGAAAATTAACTGTAAGAGAGATGTTTATTAGCTAACAAGGAGAACAAGGAGAATATTATGCTTCAAATTTAATCCTCTTGCATCCTGCTGAGCCCGGGAAAGATGATGGGAAAGGGTAGATAGCCTGGTTAAAATATACACAAGAAAGGGAAAAATAGAAAACCTGCCCCAGCAGTGCTACACAGCATATGTTCAGCTGGCTTTTTGACTGAGGAAAGCTGGTGAAAAATTGATAGGGTACTTCTGGGCCCCTTCGAAGGTTGCCTGATGGAAATGCAAATGACCATGATGCCTATAAATCTGCAGGTGTTGTTGGCTGCAGAGCCTGTTTAGAACAGCAAGCTCTGAGCTACCTTGGCTGGACCCAACATCCCTTCCTAATGATGTGATTTTCCCCCCACCCCCGTTGCACTGAGAGCTGATCGCACAGCATGGATTTCAAAGAAACCCAACGGCCTGCTTCAAGGGCTCCTGCCAAGCAAAACAAGGCAGGTGACTACCAAATGGATGGCCTTTTTGGTAGTGACACTTTGGCTGTTGGACAGCATCTCCAGAGAGGCTCACCTGGCCCCTTCTTCTCCTTACATTAAAAATAAATGAATCAAGAAATACAAACATTGAAATACGATCAATGCAAAATAAAACATAAAAGTAATATCTAAACAGCAGTAATAGCAAACGAAAGGTACATTTTGAGGGTTAGGGTTCAGAATGCCTGCAAAACAGTGATAGTATTGAGGCATCCTGTGTTTTTATCTTTAGGATTTAACCCCAGGTTTTTTTTTTTTTGGGGGGGTGTAAATTAGAAAAAAAAAACCTATTGTGGAATATTTTCACAAGTTTAGTCAAGGTGAGTGAGATGTTTTTGAAAGTGATGTTTTTCAATAATGCTGCTACGGTCGTCTGTTGCTGCAGCAGAGATCTTTGATCCATAATTCAAAAGCAGTGATTTATTCATTATTTAATACATCTCTATCCATGCTTTTCTTCAACAGAGCACAGGGCAGCAGACCCACAGGGTTCCCAGTTAGGGATGTCAGAGACATCTGTTGAAAACAAGCAAAGGGAGCTGAAATTCCCAAGGTTTGCTTATTCGTCTCGTGTCTGGAATGGAAACCAATCCTATGAATGTGTCAGGTCTTTGCTGCTGCCGCAAATGATGAGCTAATTGTTACACCCCACCCCACCCCACCTGCATTTTATTTCCTTTGCTTTGAAATGAATGGGGTAGAATAACGTAATGACATTGCAACGTACGTAACACAGTTTTTGGCAGAAGACAAACTGCAGCAGAACGGAAATAGTGGTACATGTGATGAATACAGGAAGAAATGGAAAACTGCTTTTTTACATCCCCGAGGCTGCAGTTCTACAACCGGAATCTGGAGAGTAAGCCCCACTAGTTCCCCATACCTGCTGTAATGTTTATGGCAGATCCATTCCCCGTACCAAAACAGGTTTTTTTGAATGCTCTGGGCTAGCCAGAGACTAATCCACTCGAGGATTTTCCATCAAGGGGAATTCTGGAAGGAAGGGGAATTCTGCAAGAAAAGAACTCTAATTTTTTTAAAAAAACTACTACGCAAAGTTTGGGTCCAGATTCTTATTTCTAAGAGTCTCTGGCTTCTGAATGCAACAGTCTCCAGCTATAATGGCAGTGGTAGTCCAAAATATCTGCAGAGCACCAGGTTGGGGAAGGCTGTTTTAGGGGATTATGTTTTATGCCCAAATGCACCAAAGTGATGAAAGCTTTAACACTTCATTAATGTGCCCCCTCCAAGATCCACCTTTCAGCTTTGGTCAATAATAACCCAGTGCCAGTGGCCAGTAATTAGCTAGCACCAACACATCCCTGGGTAGAAAATAAATGTATTATTAAGTGCAGGCTTCGGTTCTGCCTAAATGTGAGTGAAGCCAGGGCCGACAGATTTAATTCACACCTCTATCTGCAGTTCTTACTGGAGTGAAGGTTAATTGAAATGGGCCTCTTCAAATTATTTAATGCTGACGTGAAGTCTCATCGTCTCTCCCGCTTTCTAAAGGTGAGGCAAGTGTGCTGTTCACTTGGCAGCCAGTGGGTGGCAGTGCAGACTCTTGGATAGTCCCTAGCCAGGTTAGCCGGCTGGAAAATTACCTGGGAGCATCTTTGCTCAAAATATGGTCTGAAGCTCAACATCAAAAAAACTAAAATCATGGCCACTGGTCCCATCACCTCCTGGCAAATAGAAGGGGAAGAAATGGAGGCAGTGAGAGATTTTACTTTCTTGGGTTCCATTATCACTACAGATGGTGACAGCAGCCACAAAATTAAAAGACGCCTGCTTCTTGGGAGAAAAGCAATGACAAACCTAGACAGCATCTTAAAAAGCAGAGACATCACCTTGCTGACAAATGTCTGTATAGTTAAAGCTATGGTTTTCCCAGTAGTGATGTATGGAAGTGAGAGCTGGACCATCAAGAAGGCTGATCGCCAAAGAATTGATGCTTTTGAATTATGGTGCTGGAGGAGACTCTTGAGAGTCCCATGAACTGCAAGAAGATCAAACCTATCCATTCTGAAGGAAATCAGCCCTGAGTGCTCACTGGAAGGACAGATTGTGAAGCTGAGGCTCCAATACTTTGGCCACCTCATGAGAAGAGAAGACTCCCTGGAAAAGACCCTGATGTTGGGAAAGATGGAGGGCACAAGGAGAAGGGGACGGCAGAGGACGAGATGGTTGGACAGCGTTCTCGAAGCTACCAACATGAGTCTGACCAAACTGCGGGAGGCAGTGGAAGACAGGAGTGCCTGGCGTGCTCTGGTCCATGGGGTCACGAACAGTCGGACATGACTTAACAAAACACCTTTCAATATCCTCCACATTAGTCCATCTCTTTCCCTCCTCCTTTATTGATGTAATTAACCTTTCGCTTTGCTTTTTCTTGAGTTGCCAACAACAACAATCTTTGCTCAGTTCTTAACTCTGGGATTGGAGAAGGCTATCTATTCTGCGCTGTGTTAATGCACTACTATATGATGTCCTTGCTGCCATTCTTTCCGGTATTGCACAGTGGTGCTGGTGTAACCCTGGCTTTGGCGCTGGCTTCCAGTGAGATCTTGCCAGAAACAATTGCCTCTGCTGCTGGTGCTGCTTCTCCACTGGCGGTGGAATGCGGGGTGGAGGTGAGGCAGGCTTCTACTGCTCGAGGCAAGGGCCTCACCTTGCCTCATCAGCGGGCCAACCCTGGGTAGGGGGGTTTCCATGGGTTGCAGCTGACAATCATACCCTCCAACATTTCTCCAATGAAAATAAAAGTAAAGGTACCCCTGACAGTTCAGTCCAGTTGCAGATGACTCTGGGGTTGCGGCGCTCATCTTGCTTTACAGGCCGAGGGAGCTGGCGTTTTTCCGCAGACAGTTTTTCCGGTCATGTGGCCAGCATGACAAAGCCGCTTTTGGCAAAACCAGAGCAGCGCACAGAAACGCCGTTTACCTTCCCGCTGCAGTGGTACCTATTTATCTACTTGCACTTTTTGGAGTGCTTTCAAACTGTTAGGTTGGCAGGAGCTGGGACCGAGCAACAGGAGCTCACCGTGTCTCTGGGATTCAAACCGCCGACTTTCTGATTGGCAAGCCCTAGGCTCTGGTTTACACCACAGTGCCACCTGCATCCCTCCGATGAAAATAGGGGTGTCCTATTCCACCACCACCACCACCATTTTACTATTTATACCCCACTCATCTTGACTGGGTTTCCCCAGTCACTCTGGGTGCCTTCCAACATATTTAAAAGCATAATAGAACATGAAACATTAAAAAACTTCCCTATCCAGGGTTGCCTCCAGATGTCTTCTAAAGGTTGTGTAGTTACTTATCTCCTTGGCTCCGGGGGGTCACCTAACTCTATACCCTTCAACATTGTTCTAATTAAAATAAGGAATGTCCTAAGGAAACGTCCTATTCACAATACAATAAAAACCGTATACAAATAATTTCCTATATGAAATCACCTAAACAATTGCATACATAAAACAAATGAAAACCATTACATATATAAAAATAGTTAAAGTGATGGCATATCCTAAAACAGTTTCAAATCCTATACAGATACTGAGAGGGTTTAAATGCTGATGCCCACCTCTTAATAGGAGCTGAAAGGTGCATATTGAACCATATCTGCAGCAGTTATGTGGGCTTGCTGGTTTGCTTCGGAACCCAATTCAAGGTAATAGTGATTTAACCTTTAAAGCCTTGGATGGCCTGGGACTCTCATGCCTTAAGAGCTATATGTATGCTTCGCTGAATGATTCAGCAGGTTGTAATGTCTGTTCCATTTTGGTGGCAGGTATAGACGTCAACAATCAAGAGCTGAGTATTCTGAGTGATTGTCCCTAAATACAGCTTCCTCTCTGAAGAGGTTAGAAGAGATACAACTTCATTATCTTGCTGGAGGAGAGGTTGCAAGCCCTGCCTCTTCTGTTCTGGATTTTGATGGAGAAATCAATTTTTGTGTGTGGCTGCTTTCATCTGTAGTAGCATGTTGTTGATGCTTTTTTTGTTCTCCTAAATGTATTTTTCTTTCATTTGATGCAAGTTGCTTTGAACTGCTGGAACAGCAGCCTAGGAGAAGTTAACTAAATAAACGTACAAAACAGGAACATACAAACAGGATACAAATCTGATGTTTAATAGAGATGGATTCTATTGAGAGATGTAGAACTGCTCGGGTTGGTCTTGTTGGCTGGCAGCCGTCTGTCTCCGGAGACAATGAAAGAATGCACCTTTGGGGGTGAAATCAAACCACTGGAGAGTTACAGACCAATATGGGAGAGACATGTTTTGTTGCAGCTGGGGCAGATGAAGGTGTTTGGTTGTGCTGATCCAGGTGTACTATGGCATTTCTTCTTTCTGTGCTCCTCCCAGGTGCCCTTCCTCCTCCAGGGTACTGCCCGTTTTCATTATTGTGGTGGTGTCTGAGTTTCTGTCCATTAGGCAAGAATTTAGATTCAAAATGGAGTAAGGGGAAGCTAACACTGACCTAGGTGGCAAAGGGCTAATCCACACTTACCTTTATCCCACCCTTTCCAGGCATGGCCTGCGATTGAAAGCTCTGTGTCTGAGCACCTTTGTTTGTTTTCGCTTTTGCTCCTGAGATTTCCCAGTGAAAACCTGCTCTTTAAAGCTCAATCGGAACAAACGTCAATCTGCTGGAAATCTGAATTGATGGAAGTCACCTTCTGACACCACCTCCAGTTGTGAAGGAGTTGCTTTTTCATCACTGTATTTTCAGAAGTCATTTTGGGCACTAGAAAAACAACAACAGCAGCACATGGTGCACAGATGAGTTTAAACAAATAGCTGTGCAATTAAATGGAGAGGGCTGATCACACAGGTCTTTTGCATAGGTAATTCTACAGAGAACCCCCTCCCTGACTTGTCCATGTGGCTACATCATTCACACACCTGGACGTCTACAGGTGCATGATGGACAAATGGAACAAGCCACAGACTGGGAATAGGAAAAACAGCAGGCATTTGAAAGCTGAAAAGGAGAAGCAGCAGCAAATATGTGAAGTGGTTTCCATGGTACATAATGTGCTGTGGATGGGCTAATTGATCACTTTCACCCAGGAATTGCTCTCTGGGCAATTTATAATTTTCTGGCTAGTTTTAAAATGGCAATAGCTCTCACGTTAAGACTCCACATGTGGCATGCCTCCTGCTTTTAATGGAGATGTTCTGTATAGTATACCTTTTGTGGAGTGCCAGCCTTGCTAGGGACTAGAGTTGGTAAGGACCTGAGGCTTTTGGGATCCCATTTAGGTACACCAGCCTTCCCTGTTTTGCGTTAGACACAGGCAGCTCATAGTGACACCTGTTCTCACATTCTACATATTCTTGATGTCAGGTTGTGCATAATATGGAGCTAGGGGAGAGGAGAGATTTGTCAATTCTGGTTTCTCATTTTTTCCAGTCTTCCGTTCTCCACATTTCCACATCGGTTTCCATTTTTTTAATTATTAAAAAGTCCTCATGGAAATTTCAGTGGAGATTTCTCTCAATATACAGATCTGAATACCTTTTTGGCTAATATACATATTTGTGCAATTTCCCCTAATATAATTTCATTTTTTGTATGCTATTTTCAACAATATATGCATTTTTTTGCACTCTTAACTCTAGCATATGCATTATTGTGCATGCTCCTTGGTTGGAGAACTGCATTGCGAAGTTCAGATATGGGTAAATTATGGCTGTGTTTTGGTTCACATACGAGTTTGGAAAATGGGAAGTGGCTGCATTCACCTTTAAATGTGAACCAAGTCATATTCCTCCCACATCCAGGCTTCCGATTCGTCGCGCTGGTGAAGTTGGACGCAGGGACTTCGTGCTCTGAAGTCCCTGGCTTCGTGGAGGGGGGGGAAGTCCGCAGAGCGAGCGGACTCCCCGAAAAAACACCGGGTAGAGAGTCCCGGTGACATAGTGCCCAGCTGTTTGCTCTGAACGCGAATCCTCTGCTGCCCGAGAGCTCAGTAGAGCAATCGAGAGCCAGCGGAGTGGAGTCGCGGGAGCCATTTTTGGGTTTCATCTTACCTCCTTGAAGTGAAGCTCCGAGTCCTCAGCCTGCAAGCGGCGGATTCTTCCAAGGCAATAAAAGGCAATAAAAGGCAATAAAAGAAGGCAATAAAAGACTTCTTCAAAGTAAGTCAAATCTCTATTTGGATCTTAAAAATTTTAAATTTGAAGATAGGAAGAGATTCTAAAGTAACGGAAGCCGATCTCTTCCAAATGGACAATCGGGAGGCGCATTAAATATTCCCAAGCCGAAAAGGGAAAACTTCTTTCAAGATTGCGGACCCGAGAGAAAGAAAGACTTTTCCAAACCTCCCCAGCCCCCCGGTGTCGTTGCCCCTTGAGGTTCAGCAGCAACAAGGGGGAGGACGTTTTGACAGCTGTCAAAAGCTGTCAAATTGTTAAAGGGCTAAGAAAGACGATTTTATTCCTGTGAATTGGAAAAATTGATTCAAAAGGTTTTAAAAGGATTTAAGCGGACTGTAAATTTGAAATCTGATGAGGTTAAAGACAAAGGATAAGAACAGCCAAGATGGAGCCGAAAACGTGGTAGAGAGGAATTTTCCAGTACCCTTCTGCCCTTATCTCTGGTCTGCCTGTGGTCAAGTGAACTATGAAAACAAAATTCTCTCGAGCTTTCCAGGAAGCTGTGCTGGGTTATCTACAAACATGGGAAGATATCTACAAGGAAAGGCAATGTTTCAATCCAACAGAAAAGGAGAATGAGGTGCAAGAGCAAGATTTAGAGGACAATTTTGATTATGAGATTGTGTGTGAGGAGCAACAATTTGAGGACAATTTGGAGACTGATTCAGACTATAAAAAATATGTGTTGGATGATGAAAAACAAAGATCAGAACAGAGAGATGAGGCCGACAAGGAGAAGCAAAGTGAAGAGAAGATTGATGGAAGTGAAAATCCTGGAGAGACTGAAATGTTGAATGGTGTTAGTGAAGGGAGGGAAAGGCAGAAAGAGGGAGGAGCAGAGGTCTGGAAGTGGATGTGGGAAAGAATTGGTGTGGGGTAAAAATTTTAGTTTAAGGTACTGTTTTTGGTTTATGAACAACGGTGTCGGAATCTTGGCCTGTTAAAGGATATGCTGATCCAATTGGGAGGAGGGACATTGGGGGGAGGGGGAAGGAGAGATTTTTATAGTTTAAGGTTAAGAGCTTTCTGGAGGGAGTAAAAAGAATGGCTGAGGAAATAGGCTTAGAGTTTGTTTTTGAATAATTTTGGTGATCAGGTGTTTGGGTGGAAAACTGCCTGTCTCCCCCTTCTTACTCTTGGTACCCAGTGGCAGGGGGTGCCTTGAGGGGAGAGGGAAGGGTGGAGGGAAACCCAGACACAAAAATGGAACCTTTTGACTGCTGGACTCCTCGGGCTACCCCAGTGGCAGGGGGGGGGGCCTCAGAGGGGGACAGCATGAAGAAGGAGGAGGATTGTGTTAATATTATAAGAATAAGATTCTGAATTGGATTAGAAAACCCGCCATAACTATGTAAAGAGGTTGGGAAATCCAGGAGGAGGAGAGTCATGGAAGCCATTAATATTTTTCCTTTTTCCTTTTTTTTTCCTTCCCTTTTTTCCCCTTTTCATATTTTTGCTTTTTTTTTTAATCTCCTTTTTTCTTTGCTTTTCTTTTTTTCCAGTACAGTGAAGAAATAGCTGGGGGATAAGCCAATCCCCAGAGATCCTCCGCCTTTGTCCTCTCAGTGGCAGGGGGGGGGGGGATGAGGGGGGAGGAAGGAGGGGGGAGGTCAAACCCAGCTTAAAATGGACCCCTTTGTTCCCCAATACCCATGGGGCTCACTGGTGGCAGAGGTGGGCTTGTGGGTGGAGGGAAAATGAAGGGACAGAGTTTATGTTGTATACTTTGTACGTGTTTTCTTTTTCTAAAAATTAATAAAAATTATTTTTTTAAAAAAAATTCCTCCCACATCCATATAAAGTGTGTTAGGGTTCACATGCATGCATTTATATCGTGGGTAGGCAAACTAAGGTCTGGGTCCGGATCCGGCCCAATCGCCTTCTAAATCCGGCCCACGGACGATCCAGGAATCAGCGTGTTTTTACTTGAGTAGAACGTGTCCTTTTATTTAAAATGCACCTCTGGGTTATTTGTGGGGCATAGGAATGTGTTCATTTTTAATTTCCCCCCAAAATATAGTCCGGCCCCCCACAAGGTCTGAGGGACAGTGGACCGGTCCCCTACTGAAAAAGTTTGCTGACCCCTGATTTATTATGTGTAGGCTACTTTATAGTCAAGACATATCTTCCTCCTGTTCAGAGTTTTACCTAAGACAGCACAAGTTAACAGAGTTTATCCCTGGTGAGTTAACAGAGTTTTCCCCTGGAATATATGCTTCATGGTCGCCTCCAAAACGTGAGTTTTCAACCCCCACTTTTTAGAGCAAACTAAGATAATGTTGTTGTTGTTTAGTCGTGTCTGACTCTTCGTGACCCCATGGACCAGAGCACGCCTGGCACTCCTGTCTTCCACTGCCTCCCGCAGTTTGGTCAAACTCATGTTCGTAGCTTCGAGAACACTGTCCAACCATCTCGTCCTCTGTCGTCCCCTTCTCTTTGTGCCCCCCATCTTTCCCAACATCAGGGTCTTTTCCAAGGATTCTTCTCTTCTCATGAGGTGGCCAAAGTATTGGAGCCTCAGCTTCAGGATCTGTCCTTCCAGTGAGCACTCAGGGCTGATTTCCTTCAGAATGGATAGGTTTGATCTTCTTGCAGTCCATGGGACTTTCAAGAGTCTCCTCCAGCACCATAATTCAAAAGCATCAATTCTTTGGCGATCAGCCTTCTTTATGGTCCAGCTCTCACTTCCATACATCACTACTGGTAAAACCATAGCTTTAACTATACGGACCTTTGTCGGCAAGGTGATGTCTCTGCTTTTTAAGATGCTGTCTAGGTTTGTCATTGCTTTTCTCCCAAGAAGCAGGCGTCTTTTATTTCGTGACTGCTGTCACCATCTGCAGTGATCATGGAACCCAAGAAAGTAAAATCTCTCACTGCCTCCATTTCTTCCCCTTCTATTTGCCAGGAGGTGATGGGACCAGTGGCCATAATCTAGGTTTTTTTGACGTTGAGCTTCGGGCCATATTTTGCGCTCTCCTATTTCACCCTCGTTAAAAGGTTCTTTAGATAATGTATTGGCATTTAATTTATATGAAAATCAGGAGAGACAAAATTTCTTAACAACCATTTTACTTCCTTTTAGACATAAAAGCAAGTAGAATTAAGAACAACCATAACAAGGGATCCTGATAACCTCCTCCAAGGAGTCCAATGTTTGGACCACTTGGGAGATCCATGGGGCTTTGAATCCAGTGGATTCTAACCTCCTAGTGCCCCACCCTGAAATAGTAATTTTTGGGTTTTCCTCCGGCTGTCCACAGTGGTACCTTACTGTCTGCTTGTGTGGAGCTGGAGCCCCTGCCACAGCAGAACTACCGCCTTAATCAGAGGTGCAACTCTGGTGACAGAGGTTGGTGGAGAGGCAATTGTGCACCATCCTGCCCTTGCCCCATGGCCAGTTGGGATGTGTTAGTGTGTTAGCATTGCTCAGTAAGATGTCATAGCAGGAGAATAAAGAACACAGCAAAGCAGAAAGTAATTTTAAAGTGTGCAGTCTTCACTGCAGAATCTTACCGCAGCTGCTGATTGAAGTTGTCCACAATTTGGGTGCATAGTCTTAACATTCGTCCTGTGACAAAACACATAGAGGGCCCCTCGAGTCTGGTGTTTTACTGAGGCTATATTCTGCAACATAATTTTTGAGACAATAATAGTGCCTTAGTGGAGCATTTGCTCTGCTTTATTTAGTTATTTTGCAATGCTTTCCCAATGCTATCACATTATTGCTGCCCGGTGTGTGTGTGTGTGTGTGTGTGTGTGTGTGCGTGTGCGTGCAGGGCTGTCTCAAGCATGTCGGGTGCCCTGGCACCGTGGTGCGGAGATTGCGCCGGCGCCCCCGCCCTCGTGGGCGGGCGCAGCGCGCAGCATGGCTTCCACGCACTGCCCCCCTGCCAGCCTGGCGCCCCCCGCCACCTAGCCTACCCCTAGAGCCGGCCCTGTGTGTGTGTGAAGTGGGGAAGGGACTGCAGCGCAACAAAAGCAAGACAAAGATAAACCAGAGGAATCTGTGGTAAAAAAAGTTGTGAGTTTTAATAAAGAAATAAAAACCACAGGACTTGAGCAGAAAGTTATGGGATATTCACAGATGGGAAAGGAAATAGTGCAATCATCCCCAAACATTTGCAGGAACAAACAGTATTGGAAGTGGCACCCCCAATCAGGGTTTTGAGCACAAATAATCATGAATGCACAAGCAAAACAACATCTGGAAGGCCCTGTGGTAAAACTAGAGATGCCTTTACAGCATTTGTAATAACACACTGTTCTAAATTTATTTTTACAAACAATTCCTTGCCTAAGGTAGTGTTTGCATTTTATTCTTTGCTCTACACTAGTGTTGCTAAATCAGACATAGCCTACAATTAACATTTTTCATTCTCATTCCTAAACTATCCTTTTCTTCTACGTTAGGAAGGTCGTTGTTACTAATGTTTTTTACTGGATCCATGTCTGCGACTGGACCTAACAGTCAGGGGTCCCTTTACCTTTACCTTTATGTTACCTAAAGCAAAGTATTGTTCTTCCATTTGAATTCTTTTGAATCCCACCAAAATACACCGCAGGCTGACAGATCAACATTCAAAAGGTAAATACATTACCGCTCTAGAGTGAAGTGGGGACTGTGAACACATCTATGCCCTTCCCCACTAGGGTTGGACAAATAAGGTGGGATTGGCTCCATCAGCAGAAGCGCTGCACAAGGACCTCCACTTGCTCAGCAGCGGACTTGGATCTGCCCCCTGCCTTCCATTCTGCTCAATTCACCATGTCATCATTGCGATGGCCTGCAGTGCCCCCTAGTCTTGGCGCCCAGTGCTGCAGAACTGGTTGCTTGGCTCTAAATCCACCTCTGTACAGCTTACCCTCTCTCTTCTCCCCATATGCCCCTCCATGCTCCCCAATATTGGCTCAGGGTTGGGTGAGCCCCCAGAACAACAGCTGGAGAGAGGAAAGAGGAGATGGTTCTGCCTGATAAGCTGCAATGCTTGTGCAGATGGAACGACGGGATGAGCACGACAAAGTCCACCTGCTGCATTATAGTAATTGTTTTGAGATTTGCGTGCACGCACACATAAGTTAACACAAGGAAATTTTATGCAACACAGGGTCCTCTTTCAATGTCCTAATTGGTGGTGAATTTCTTCATTTGGAGCAATGTGAAAGCAACCACCCCAGAAACCTGATACACTGCCAGGTTCCACGCTGCTTCTGTGCTTGATATAAGCTTCTTATTAATAGCCTCACTCTGTCGACCACATGGAAATTAATCAAGGCCGCACTGTGTATTGCGTTGCATTGTGAACCAAGCTTCAGCAGGTATTTTTTTTTATTAATAACACATTTTTATTTTTTTAAAAAAGAAAAGATGTTTTTGGTTCCCATACCACATCACCTAGCTAAGCTTAATTAAAATAAAATAAAACAAGCAAGCTTGAGTGCTGGCCCTGTATTGTATGCTGTTTTCTCAAGTTAAAAAATGTACTAGGCATTGCCTGAAAGGATAAATTATGTAAATACTGGAAGAATTTGAATACTGTGAATACTGAAGGTTGCATTTAAGTGCTTATGTTGTGAAGATTCCCCATTGAAGAAAAAGCACAAGACACTCTTTTCACAGGATCAGCTCAGAACCTCACCTTTAATGATGGGAGCTAGAATCTAACAACCTCTAGAGATAGTTACAGGTAGCTAGCTGTGTTGGTCTGCCGTAGTCGAAACAAAATTAAAAAAAATTCTTCCAGTGGCACCTTAGAGACCAACTAAATTTGGTATGAGCTTTCGTGGGCATGGTATCTGAAGAAGTGTGCATACACATGAAAGCTCATACCAGTGACAAACTTAGTCGGTCTCCAAGGTGCTACTGGAAGGATTTTTTTTTAAAAAAAATTGTTTCAACCTCTAGAGAGCCATACATTAGCTATCCCTGCTCTCATTGCCAGCCTTTCCCAACCTTGGGCCCCCAGTTACTGTTTCAACTGAAACTCCCATCATTCCTAGCCAGCAGGGCCAGTGGTGAGGGATGCTGGGAGTCATAGTCCAATCACATCCCATGCTTGGGAAAAGCTGCTCCAGGCCAGACTCTGCCACTCAACTCAAAGGATGGGCCTGAGCTGCCTCACGCAAACCGGCACCTGCCACAAGAAGTCCACCTTAAGGGACAGAACAGCTCACATTTCCCATCTCTTCTGTGTCAGTGAGGGTTAGGACTAACCATTAGGCAGGCTGAAGCTGTTGCCTCAGGTGGCAGAAGACCATCAGGCAGCATGCCCACAGGTCCGCCCCCCCCGCCAGCCTCACCACCTGTGCCAGTGGCAGAGAAGTAGCGCCACTACTGGCGCCAACTGGGGCAAGATCTTGTCCCTGTTGGGTGAGATCCCACCCAAAATTGCATGCGATTTTGTGGAGTGCCCAGGATCTCATGGGATTCGGGGGCGAAATTTCACCCAATATTGGTGGGAACTTGCCCCCAAAGCAGCACCAATGGGGGCAGCACTTCACCAGCAATGGATGCGGCAGGGTGCGCAGTGGTGGCAAGAGCGGGTAGGAGGTGGCGGGAACAGCAGCAGTGGTATGGCAAGGGGACACATCCCATTTTGCCTCGATGGGCCGCCCCTGGTTAGGCCAACAGTCAGGGAGAAAAACTTAAGTGAGCCAGGGGGAAGACACGGCTTAAGGAAAC
The DNA here is from genome assembly GCF_965207765.1 of Zootoca vivipara. NCBI lineage: Eukaryota > Metazoa > Chordata > Lepidosauria > Squamata > Lacertidae > Zootoca > Zootoca vivipara. Next base: position 80,955,574 of record NC_142590.1, on the reverse strand, counting down.
TGATTCAGCACAAACAGGGAAGGAGGGATGCAAGCTTGTGTAAACCAAGTTCCTTGTGTTCTATTACTCTGGCTTGATGATTACCATAACTAAAACCACTTGAAACAAGTTCCACAGTTCCACACACCCTCCTCCTTTTCCACAGTTCCGCTGCCACTCTCCTTCCCAACCCATGTTGCAGTCCCCTTGGCAACGGTTGCCTGGAGCTATGTGCCCTCTTTCCCCTTGACCCCCTAACTGACGAACCTTCAGGCACCCACCACAGCATGTCAGCCCTAAAAACCAAAGCTGTGGAAAGCAAAGCACAGCAGGTTGAGGTTGGAGCAGCTCTTTCCCAGTGGGTAGAGCAACTTGGCTTGAACAACAAAAGCAGAGCTGGTGGTGTCGCCCTTTGCATGCATCCGGTTTGCTGTTGGTTTTGTGTGTGTTCCAAAGGGGAGGAATGGCTGTGGATTCTCCCTGGAGAGGGCAGGGGGATCTAGGGATGGGGAATGTGTAATTTTGCCCGTGGCTAAGAATGACCATAGAAGCTCCCTGGGTTTTTTGCCTCAATTTTCAGTGCAAGCTAAAATTGGGGAGCCATCAGCAGCAGCATTCCTCATGCCAATGCTATATCTAAATACCCGCTTCTGTACTTGGAGGTCAGGGGTGCCTGCCTGCCATTTTTCTGCATTTTGGGTCTGCCGATAGTTATTATGGTCTCCGTATGCTAGCTGTTTCAGTTTATATTGCTGTTTTAAAAGGATAGATTGCCCGGTTGTTTTGTGCTGCTAAACAATATGGCGTTTTTATTGTAACTTTTGTACTCATTTGTGATGTTTTTATGATGTTGTAAACCACCCAGAGATTTCTTTGAAATGTAGAGCAGTATATAAATTACCCCAAGAACACAAACTAGCAAGGAGTCTGGAGAACCATTCCTTATAGATGGATTTGATTTATACTCCAAATGTCAAATGCTAGAAAAATCTATCTACTCCAAGAGAAAGCCTCATTCAGCAGGAAGAGGTTCCTCCAGATGGCTGCGCCTGCCTGAGAGTTCAAGGGGACCAAGGTTGTTTCATGTATCATGACCACAGAAGGATGCATAAGCAGGCATCTCAAACAGTTCCCAAGAAACAACCCAAAACTCTGCTTGAGCAGGAACCGAGAGCGGAGAAGAAGGAAATCATTTCTCAGTTCCAGAGCACAATTATCACAATTATTATTTTTCAACTGCAAAATGAACAAATGAGATACGCAACAAAATGTTGTAGTGTGGAGTGCTCCTGTTCAACTTATATCAAACAAAGCAACATTCAACATTCCATCAGAGCTTAGTAATAAACAGTAAAGTTAAACATCAGCAAATAATAATTAAACAGTTCAACCACAATAAAGAATTACCAATCTGTAATCAATATAAGCAACAGCAAATCACAATAAATACCACAAAATATACAAAACCATGTAAAAGGATCAAATTGAGAAACAAAGAAGCACAACTTATAAAACTATTTTTGTAAAATATCCCTGAATTCTTCTCTTCCCAGCTGCTACTGCTGCTGTTCTCAAAGTCATAGTCTGGGAAAGGCTAGGTGGGGCAAGACAGGCGGAAACACCATTGCCTGATGAATTTGAACCTTGCTCTTAAAAAGGATTCCGCACAGTGGTGTGCGGTCAGTGGACTAGGGAGGCTAGGCTAGTCCTTTAAATGTTCCCCTGGCACCTCCTTCCCAAAGTCCAGGAAGCTTCTGCCCCGTTTAGAGAGGGAGGTGTGATTCTCTCACATGCAATGTTGGAACGTTGCAATGTGATGTGCACTATGACAGCCACCCCCCCCCCCCAAATCACCTCACCCTTGCAAGCTGGCGCCTCTGGCACTAAGTATCCCCCTCTGAAAAATTTCATCTGATTCCTCATCCCTGAGATGGACAAATTGCAACCCGTGACACAGAAAGAATCTGATATTGTATAGTAAGGAGGACGGGAAGTACCTAAGAGGAAATGAAATAGGAAGAAACAGGAAGAAATATTTTGGTTGTATACTATTCACATTGCGAATAAGAATTTGTGTTTGATTACATATTCTTTGTATATTTTGTGTGTGCATGCTTTGATGAATGGGAAAATTATATGTTATATCTATGTTATACTTATGAATTTCTTTAAACAATAAAGTGTTTTTTTTTAAGAGATGGACAAATTGTCTGATGGCATAAGGCACTTTCCTGCCTTTCTAATCAAGCAGCATATTAGTAAACAGCGACCGCCAGCCCTCTCTTTCTCTGAGACCTTGTGCTGGTTCTGTGAGCATCAGTTAAAGGCAGGAACTGTTCCTTTCTGCTTTTCCAATCAATGCCTCGAACTTCCAGGGAGTCCCAGTTGCCATGCAACGCAAGCTGAGTTTGAAGGGAAGGTGGTAAGCTTCCAGCTAACACCATCTTTTATATCGATTTGCCCTGGGCCATGCAGCCTGATGTACTAGTAGCAGCAAAATGCACCCATCCCATGTGGAAATCTCCACATAGGCACCCAATTTGGCCGGATGGTGGGGTGGCGCCTGTGACGGATTGGTCTGGTTTAGGAAGTTCTCCAGGATGTTAAGAGTTAAGTTACACTCACTCCGTTAGAGTGACAGTTGGCTGCAGAGAGGCGGGACATTCCGCTCTTTAAAAGGAGGGAGCAGCCGTTGGCCAGGAGGAGAGGTGTGGGGGGGAGAGTGGTGACTGGAAGCAGAGGGTGTGGGGCCAGGATAGTGGTGGTTAGGAAGGAACAAGGAGGAATTACAATTATACATCTGAATGAAGAAAGCATACTGTAAACAAATGAAATACTGAAACAGTTATGTTATATTAAAAATAAAGCCTAGTTCTTGTTGTGCTGAGAAATATCGTCGTCTGTTTGATCCAGGAAGGCGGGCGGGCTCAAAAGGTGGTGAACTCGAAGAAAGGGACACTAAGACTTACAAGGTGATAAGTCAGGTCCTGGAGTCAGCCAAAAGAGGGGTGAAGGGACGAAAAAGCTCAGGAGTGCCACATTGTTGCCCTGTGTGCTGAGGTAACAGTAACAGGGAGGGACCCTATAATAATAATATTATAATAATAATTTATTATTTATACCCCGCCCATCTGGCTGGGTTTCCCCAGCCACTCTGGGCGGCTTCCAACAGAAAAATAAAACACAATAATCTATTAAACATTAAAAGCCTCCCTGAACAGGGCTGCCTTCAGATGTCTTCTAAAAGTCTGGTAGTTGTTTTCCTCTTTGACATCTGTTGGGAGGGTGTTCCACAGGGCAGGCGCCACCACCGAGAAGGCCCTCTGCCTAGTTCCCTGCACCTTGGCTTCTTGCAACGAGGGAACCGCCAGAAGGCTCTCGGTGCTGGACCTCAGTGTCCGGGCAGAATGATGGAGGTGGCAAAGGAAGCCCTGGACTTGAGGCAAAAAGGAGCTTTATTCCTAGTAACCCAGAGCCAAGCCTGAAACTGGCCACGTTAGCTGGATAGGAGTACCCTTGTTGTTGAAAGACCCTTAGAGAAAGGGGAGATTCCTATTTTAGGCGGACCTCAAGAGTCTGGTGTAGAAGGGAGTTTAAGAGAGTCCCGATCTTCACCACAGAGAAATAAAAGACAACAGGGGGGATTTGAGAGTACGAGGGGAGGTCCGCCGCAGCGTGGAATGGGGGGGAAGGCAGACGAGGTTTAGATGGGGTGCCCGAGTTCAAATGTGTGTGATAAATACTACTTCTCACTTTGAACACATCAAATGCACGTGGCACAAGCTGATGTGAAAAGAACAAATGTAATTCTCAGAAAATTGCTTTCCGTTGCCGGGAATTGCTAAATATAGGCTCCCTCTCCCTCTCCACCTTTTCTAGGCTGTGTGGATAAGGTAGAACGGATGGAACTGGGTACAGTGGGGCCATTTATTTTGCAAAACGCATTTAGAGTAAGTTGCTGTGATGGTTGGGCATTTGCTTATTCTCCCTTTCTCTTTCAACAACATTTGTATTAGGGAGAAAAAACCCTAATGCATAATGTTCTGTGCGCTGGCTGCTCTCTCTTAAGTGTCAGGAAAATAACCTCTACTACAAGTCAACAGGAAAATCTTTCAGTAGCTGTGTTGATTATGTTATGTTTATTTCTTGGGCAACTGGGTGGCTGGCTTTCTGGATCCTGCTGAGTTTATTAGGAAGGAGTGTAAAATGAAAAGGCCGATCACACTATGGGAGTCCAGAGAGCCTTAATAAGTTAACCATGGCTTCTGCTGCCTCCACTTCAGAAACCTGCAGATGAAAAGGAAAGAAAACTGCATATATACCGCCCTAAACCTTGCCGACAAAGGTCCGTATAGTTAAAGCTATGGTTTTCCCAGTAGTGATGTATGGAAGTGAGAGCTGGACCATAAAGAAGGCTGATCGCTGAAGAATTGATGCTTTTGAATTCTGGTGCTGGAGGAGACTCTTGAGAGTCCCATGGACTGCAAGAAGATCAAACCTATCCATTCTGAAGGAAATCAGCCCTGAGTGCTCACTGGAAGGACAGATCCTGAAGCTGAGGCTCCAATACTTTGGCCACCTCATGAGAAGAGAAAACTCCCTGGAAAAGACCCTGATGCTGGGAAAGATTGAGGGCACTAGGAGAAGGGGACGACAGAGGATGAGATGGTCGGACAGTGTTCTCTAAGCCACCAACATGAGTCTGACCAAACTGCAGGAGGCAGTGGAAGACAGGAGTGCCTGGCGTGCTCTGGTCCATGGGGTCATGAAGAGTGGGACACGACTAAACAACAAAAAGCTGAGGGTCTCAGGGCGGTTCACGGAATAAAATCAAGATATAAAACCACAAAATACCTAATAAAAATAAAAACAACAACCCAACCCCCCCAACCCCCCCACATTTTAAAAGGGTGTAGGATGTAAATCAGATCAACCAAAGGCCTGGTTAAAAAAGAATGTTTTTGCCTGGCACCTAAAGGTATATAATGAAGGCCCCAGGCGAACCTCACTGGGGAGAGCATTCCACAGATGGGGAGCCACTGCGGAGAAGGCCCGGTCTTGTGTTGCAACCCTCCAGACCTCTCAAGGAGGAGGCACATGAAGAAGGGCCTCAGAAGATGATCTCAGGGTCTGGGTAGGTTCATATGGAAAGAGGCCGTCCTTGAGGTATCATGGTCCTGAGCCATTTAAGGCTTTATAGGTCAAAACCTGCACTTTGAATTGGGCCCGGAAACTAATTGGCAGCCAGTGCAGTTGGACATGACACTTTGTCCTAAGCCTGGAAGAGAATACCTGACACCATCCAGCTACAACAAATGCAATCTTCTGAATATTCCATCCTCAAGGATTATGTGCAAGCCAGGCTGTCATTTCCGCTAATTTTACCTAAACACAAACATTTTACATGTAATAAAGAGAAAATGTAGAACAGTATCAGAATATTAGGAGTGCACATGTCTGCATTTTTGAACATGTAATGATGTCAACACTATTAGAAGCAGAGAAGGGAAACAGGAATATATGCATGCAAAGTAGATTAATAGTAGAGATGTTTCAGAGAAGGTTGGGACAAAGCTTAGAATACTGGTAATGTAACAAGTCTGCTTGACAGGCATTTAAATTGGAAAAATTGCAGTTAACTGTGCCTAACCATGGTAGACTTTGCAAATGAAGTAACAATTTCAGGCTGAAGCCTGGAAATTAACACAAAGAGGGGAAATTTTCAAATGAAGACAGAAACATTCAATTTCCAAGAACAAAAGAGAAGAAAATAAGATAAAATTTAAAAGCCTTAGGTAAGAGTTGGAAGATAAACTGAGGGAAATGAAACAAGGAACAATGGAAGATATGATGGGTCGATGGAATTCAGTACTGTAGTTTTGAAATTGGTAGATGAGAAAATGCCACCCCAAAAAAGTCTTCCTTGAAATAATGGCAGACAGATACAAAATTGAGACTGAGTGCTATAAAGAAGTAATAATGATCTCAATCTTGAGAATAGAGCTCTGAATGCACCAAATCACAAGTTCCTGAGAAGAAGTTGTAAAGGAAGTAGAGAGAGAAAAATAATGCCTGAGAATTACTACAAAAATGCCGCAGGAAAGGCGTTTAAAAGATAGCTTTGTAAAAGTTAGTTTGAAAAATTTGGAACAGTTAATACATTATAAAGAGGGAAGCATTAAAAAAGAGATGTTAATTTAAACCCTCTCTCCACTTTCCTGCTTTCAGCTACCTGCATCTCTTTCACTTAATTCCTCCTGCAGCATTACTCTATCAGAAAAGACTAATACGGTAGGTTGAAAGCATAAGCCCAGGGGCAACTTGCCCATAGTGGCACCAGGGTGCCAAGTTCGCACCGGGTTCTGGAGGGCACCTGGGAAGAGGCGGAGGCTGGACACGGTGCCTCCCGGCATCAGCTCACTGCCTTCATCCACCGTGCTGAAGCAGTGCCATACCCGGTGGCCACCGCAGCACAGGCGCCAGGGAAGACGCAGAGGCTGGGCGCGGCGCGGCGCCCTCGCCCACCACACTGAAGCAGCAACTCTGGGAAACTGGGGTGGGGTTTGTGGAGGGATCTTTGAACCACGGCGCCGGATAGGCTTAAGACGGCCCTGCATGAGCCAAAGACAAAAGGGGCCGCTTGCTATCCATTTACACAAAGACATGAAACAAACTTTGCAAACGGTCTGCACAGTTTCAAAGCTGACTCATCCACACATTTGCACATCATTTGAAACTAATGGACCTGAAGACCAAAACTGTCCTTTCAAATGGCAGGATGTTATTAATATTCAGGGGTGATGATATCTAAATTGGTTCGCCCAGAGAGTGTTTTGCTGCTTAGAGGTGGCAGTGGTGACATCTGAACAAAGCTTGTTTTCAGAAACCAAAAGTTTTGTGGTTTTGTCAGATCGAAAGGACATTGTAGCATTGTGGGGGGTGAGGAGGGTTACCATCAAAATCTTCTAGCCCTCGGGCTACACAGGTATTCTGCTTCAGTTAATTCCTCCACCCTCAATTCCTCACCCCCCCCCCCAATTCATTTCCCTCTCAGATCCTGTATATGCAGAGGAGGCAGGGCCAGGTTTGGACACTGGTGGTGTCATAGAATCATATAGAATCGTAGAGTTGGAAGAGACTACAAGGGCCATCCAGTCCAACCCCCTGCCAAGCAGGAAACACCATCAAAGCATTCCTGACATATGGCTGTCAAGCCTCTGCTTAAAGCCCTCCAAAGAAGGAGACTCCACCACACTCCTTGGCAGCAAATTCCACTGCCGGACAGCTCTTACTGTCAGGAAGTTCTTTCTAATGTTTAGGTGGAATCTTCTTTCTTGAAGTTTGAATCCATTGCTCCATGTCCGCTTCTCTGGAGCAGCAGAAAACAACCTTTCTCCCTCCTCTATATGACATCCTTTTATATATTTGAACATGGCTATCATATCACCCCTTAACCTTCTCTTCTTTAGGCTAAACATACCCAGCTCCCTAAGCCATTCCTCATAAGGCATCGTTTCCAGGCCTTTGACCATTTTGGTTGCCCTCTTCTGGACATGTTCCAGCTTGTCAGTATCCTTCTTGAACTGTGGTGCCCAGAACTGGACACAGTACTCCAGGTGAGGTCTGACCAGAGCAGAGTACAGTGGTACTATTACTTCCCTTGATCTAGATCAGGGGTCCCCAGACTTACCGCGCGGTGGGCCGGAGGGCAGGGGAGTGCGCGCACAGCGGGCCGGAGGGCGGGGGAGTGCGCACCCGTGCGCATGCGCACACGCACACGGGCGGGGGAAAAATCGCAGAAAATCGCTTGTGCGCATGCGTATGGGCCTCCCCCGACCCGGAAGTGCACCAGAAATGACCTCTTCCGGGTCGGGAGAGGCCCATACGCATGCGCACAAAGGATTTTCGGCGATTTTTTGCCGATTTTTTAGATCGTCGCTGCGCCGCGCGCCGTGAGAGCGGGCGGCGGCAGCGGGCGGCGGGGGTCGTCGCGGGCCGGATTGGAAGGCCGATTGGGCCGCATCCGGCCCGGGGGCCGTAGTTTTGGGACCCCTGATCTAGATGCTATACTGTACTCCTATTGATGCAGCCCAGAATTGCTGCGTCAGGGGACCACCAGAGGCCAGCAGAGAGCCCGGAAGCATGGTGTCAGGGCTCCTTGAGCTGCAGGAGCTCCAGGATGCTGACAACTCGCAGCATCGCTTGGAAGGTGGTGCGGAGCCAGGGAAGGAGGCGCAGGAGCTTGGGGATGCTGAGGGTGCAAGGAGCCAACAGGGAAGGTCTGGAGGGTTGGACCAGAGCGCTGTGGAAGGGGAGGCGCCAGTGGCTAAAGTACCTGCTCAGCAGTTGAGCAGTTCAGGAGGGGAGGGGGCTGCCTTACTGTTGTGGTATATTCACTCCACGAGGGGTAGAGGTGGGGGAGCACAATTGTGAGCTCTTAATGCTAGGACATTTAAAAGTCTAACAACCTACATTTCCTGCACTTTGCAAATGCACATTTCTGTTTTAAACTCTGCTGGGGGCTCTTTTGCGTAGTGTGTCAAGCCCCCCTCCACTTTTTTTGAATTCAGACAGTCCGCAATTTTTCTTTTGCAGTTTCCTACACCCATGGGACCTCAGCATTAGCTGGTATTCCCCAGTTATTTCCCAACATCCTAAATTTGGGGTTTATTTGGTTATCTTATGTGTGATCAGATTTGCACATTAGCAGCTCAGGGGGTCAGGGAGAAAAAGCCTAACCAGTGATAAAAAAACAACAGGCTCAATGTTGTAATGGAAAAGAATAATAAAAAAGATTGATTGATGTACAGTGTTTCATTCAAAACATATTGTTATGCATTTGCTGGAAAGGGGTAGGCTGTATGCTGAGACCTTTCTAATTCCTGGACTAGCCAGTCAAGTTTCCTGGTGAGGTCCATTAAGGAAACAAAGTGAGTGGCTCTGTGCCAGAGAGAAAAAGGGGTTGGCCCCCTCCATCACCTCATTGGTTGGTAGAAAGGTAAAAGCCAGAGTTGAAAATTGAGTTATGTGAGCAGGAAGGTACAAGATGCAAGCAAGCCAGTAGGCTGGGAAAGCAGAGAGTCAGAGCTAAGCCTGATTTCTGCTGGAATCCAAAGCTGTGGGTTGTGCTTTTCCTTCCTTGCCATCCATTTTGGTCCATCGTGGCTCCTCTGCTGTTTGTTGAACGTGATGGATTTCTTTTTAGGCCCAACAGGACAATTTCATTTTCATTTATTTATTTTAAACAGTGAAGCAGGAATATTAACTGGTCAATTAGAGGCAAGGTCAATTTTTTGAGCAGAGGCAGTCAAAATTGCCACTAATTCTCAAGGCGGGTGATGTGTGCTCTGACATCTATCAACAACATTTGACTGTTCTGGACTGATGTCAATGGAAATGTCCTCATTTGCAGTGCAGTGAATAGATTCTACCCACTTACTAGATTTTTGTCTTGTGTCCCAAAGGAAACAGCCTTCTCTGTGCTGGAGCAGCAACTGTTGTGTGGAAGGGAATCCCAACAGAGCAGAACAGAGTTTTCTGTCCCAGGGCTGTTACCTAGCTCACTAAGGCAGCAACGTTAACCCCACATACCTGGGAGCAAGCCTACTTCTAAGAAGACATGTCTAGGATTCTGTTGTAATGTTTGAAATATTAGAAAGAGGAGAGGAGCATTGATTTTGCCTCCCAAAATGACAACTCCATGCCGTGTTTACCTCAAGCTCCATCTGATTTAGAACAGTATCATCAACAGTACTAAGCAGCCATGGCTTCTGCCAATGGGGAACTGTAGTTTGTTAAAGATGCAGAGCGTCTTCAATTTCCAGAATTGTTTAATGATAGCATGATATCGACATCCATCAAGACATCAAGGATAATGTACGGTTCATTGGCAAAGATGAATCCACCAGGAAAACCAAGGCCATTTCAGTTCCAAACCCAGGCCTGAATCATTTCCTCCCAAGCAGGTCTACCCCTCTTGAGCATCTTGCCAAAAAGGGGAATATTTGTGATTGGGTGGAAGCTATTCAAAACCTCTAGGTCTAGGAAGGTCCTCTTAAGGACAGGATGTATCTCTTTAAGGACCCGTGCCACCTCTTCCTCCCTGGACCCACCTAGTCAACCCCTCTCAGCTAGGATTGTCATGTATCCTCTTTTTCCAGGACATATCCTCTTTTTCAGGTCTGGTTGCCATATGACCTCTTTCCCTGGGGGATGTCCTCTTTTTCAGGATTAAAATTTCTGTCCAGGGACATTTTTAAAATTTGGCAAAATGTCTGGGGTTTTTTGTTTGTTTTTATTTACAGTAAGACAAGAATTTCTTTCCACCGCTGTTCCAAATGGCTGTGCCGGTTTCATATGTGTTCTTTCAGAAGCCTGTCTCATTCCATTTCTGCACCAATCTGCACTTTTCTTTTTAGAAAGAATTCATATGAAAACAAGCATGTAAATAAACATTTCAACTCAATTTTATTTATTTACAATTGTCAGTAAAAAATATTCAATAAAAAACCAACTCCACCTAACAATGAAATACAAAAATACTGTACATAAAACGGTACCATAAAACCAGCATTAAGTGGATTACAGAAGCAGAATAAACAAGTGATAAGAAAAGAAAAGAAAAAGAACAAGAGTTTAAAACTGGAGAAATGAAATAGGCTCATTTGGGAAGACTTGGGAGAAAGTTTGCAGTAGAACATTGAGCTAAAGTCAGAAACATAACGATGTTGGGGCTCACTTCACTTCCTAAGGCAAGATAATTGCAGAGAACTGTTGCCACAACATGAAATCCATGTGCTTGAATCACAACATGCTTTACCAGAACAGTGTAATTTATTTGGAAAAAAAGACATTAACAGGCATTTTGATACGAGTTTTTTTAAGCCGGAAATTGCATGAAATGGTTCAGAGAAGTGCAAAATCCAAAGGATAATTATATTCAAGTCTACAAATTAATCCAGGAAATCAGTTTTGCCTGCATCAAAATTCACATAAATTGCATTCCTCAAGCATCCCTACTTCACACACCCCTTCTATCAACCCCTTCTCTTTAGATGGGGAAGCACTCTACCGGAGCTCTGTTGGTTATTTCCTTTAAAATGCTCAAAAGCACTCTCTAGGCCCCCAGAAACCATCACTGAATCAACAATAAGCTGATATCAGCTGACCTTGCTGTACAATTACCAGGATCTACCCCAGAGTTGTCCGTGACTGGACCTAATGGTCAGGGGTCCCTTTACCTTTTACCTGACAGAAGGATTGGTCAGCTGGACAGCCCACAGGAATAAATTCACTTGTGGCAATTCCTGCAGTTACCAGTCCAAAATAGCAAGAAGGGTTTCAAAAGTGCTGCCTTGCCTCATTATCCCGTGTATTAGCGTGAGAGTAATGCCTGCCAAATGTTCTCTTCCTTTAAAGACATCAGGCTTCTTCCCTGAATTGCATCTTCTGGTCATGTGAGACAATCTCTACTGACTTCTTAATTGGTTTACTTAATTGGGCCAGAGAAGACTTCTGCTGAGAAGACGCTTGCTGAGCAAAAGCCAAAATAGACTCATTCTGTCAAAGTTTCCTTTCCAATGGTGGGTTAATCAGTAATACGCCAGCAGCACGAATTGTGGTTGTTGATTTCAAAACCCATAGCTGTGCTGCTGGGAGGGAGGCAAATGTGCAAGAAACCAGTTTTTATGACATTACTTAAGTGGGTACAGATACAATGATTGTGAGGAGGCATATGCATGATAAAAGGATCACCATTTGACCTTCACGACCTTCACAGTGCCTTGGAAGGTAAAATTCAGCTCCTTATTGATGCTAATAGCAATGTGCCTGCTGTCAGACTGGAAGAATCAGGGAAGAATGGCAAGTTCTCAATGCCACCAACGCACATGCTCGGCTTGTCAATCCAAGTAATTTTTTCTGGGCTTTGTGAATAAAAGCAGACTATTTAGGACCTTGGGCAACAACAATAGGGAGGAAAGGGAAGGAATGCAAATTGGTAGTCATGATAGCTTTTCAAAGACTCCTGCTTCCTAGACTAATGGAACACATAGGAAGCCAATGGCTCTACAGTTTTTTTAAAAAAAAATATTTTTATTTTTATTAAAGATTTTCTTGGGTTACAGTGGCTTTTACAGTTATTTTGAAATAGGCATTTTGGCAGCTGGGGCTTTTTGTCACTTACTGGACAGTCCACATTGACCAAAATGACCACTTTTAGCATTTTTGCACCTGTTCCATCAGATTGCGGTCCTCTGCCCCCAGGGGTGGGGAAGGTTGGCATAGGAAGATGGAGTGGTTTCATGTTTTGAAGCTGCTGGAGGGTTCTGTCAAGGCTTTGGCAACTGTCTGGTATGAAGGAGCTGGAATGTGTTTTAGAGCAGGATAGCTTCATTTCAATACCAGCCATCATAACAGAATTCTACGGTCCACCAGAATGTTCAGAATGTTGCAATTAAGTGTTCACCTTCAGAATCCCTTAAGTGTTAAAACAATTAGCATCTGGCAAAATGAACCATAGTTCATGGAAGTGTATGTCATAATAAATTAGTTAGCTGAAGGCAGGGGTGTTGGCATTTACACAGCTAACTCCTCAGATGCCTGCCATTGCATGGAAGAGAACTGTAGAACCAATTTCATTCTTTTGGAGAATGAAAAGCAGTAACTCCAGAAAATCTACCTCTGGCCTAAGGTCACAACCCAATCATACATTTAAAGCACTCCTTTACCACTTTAACAGCCATTGCTTCTCCCAAAGAATAATGGGAACTGTAGTTTGGTCAGGATGCTGAGAGTTGTTAGCAGACCTCTCACAGCTCTACAATTCCCAGCACACTGGGCAAACTACAGTTCCCAGGATTCTTTGGGGGAAGCCATGTCTGTTACTGCAGATGGTGACAGCAGTCACAAAATTAAGCTGAAATTAAGATTGCTGGAAGAAATATCAACAACCTCAGATATACTGATGACAAACCTTGATGGCAGATTTTGAGGAGGAATTAAAGAACCTTTTAATGAGGGTGAAAGAGGAAAGCGCAAAATATGGTCTGAAGCTCAACATCAAAAAAACTAAGATCATGGCCACTAGTCCCGTCACCTCCTGGCAAATAGAAGGGGAAGAAATGGAGGCAGTGAGAGATTTTACTTTCTTGGGCTCCATGATCACTGCAGATGGTGACAGCAGTCACGAAATTAAAAGCTCCTGCTTCTTGGGAGAAAAGCTATGACAAACCTAGGTAGCATCTTAAAAAGCAGAGACATCACCTTGCTGACAAAGGTCCGTATAGTTAAAGCTATGGTTTTCCCAGTAGTGATGTATGGAAGTGAGAGTTGGACCATAAAGAAGGCTGATCGCCGAAGAATTGATGCTTTTGAATTCTGGTGCTGGAGGAGACTCTTGAGGGTCCCATGGACTGCAAGAAGATCAAACCTATCCATTCTGAAGGAAATCAGCCCTGAGTGCTCACTGGAAGGACAGATCCTGAAGCTAAGGCTCCAATACTTTGGCCACCTCACGAGAAGAGAAGACTCCCTGGAAAAGACCCTGATGTTGGGAAAGATGGAGGGCACAAGGAGAAGGGGACGAAATGGTTGGACAGTGTTCTTGAAACTACCAACACGAGTCTGACCAAACTGCGGGAGGCAGTGCTCTGGTCCATGGGGTCACGAAGAGTCGGACACAACTAAATGACTAAACAACAACAAATGCCTGTTACAATGGTATAAGAGTGCTTTAATCGTATGCATGGGCATAGCCAGGATTTTTGTTTGGGGGAGGGCAGAACCTCAGTTAAGTATTTGTATTATTTTTTATTGAGTTGGGGGGCAGTTGCCCTCTTGCCCCCCTGGCTACGCCCATGAATATATGGTGGGGATGTGATACTACAAGATCCTGCTGTTTTATAGCAGCTCAGTCAGTAGACCATGAGACTCTTAATCTCAGGTTCGTGGGTTGGGCAGACATTTCCTGCATTGCAGGGGGTTGGACTAGATGATCATCGTGGTCCCTTCACATCCTGTTGCCATAGTGGCCAACCAGATGATCACGGGAGGGATTCTATGGAATTAAATTTTTAATACAATAAAATACAGTTCAAAAGAAGTAATAAAAATATAATTTTAGTCACATATGGATGAGCAATTACTTAATGTAGTCAAATCTCTAGTCTCTGCTCATTTAGAATAATGCATCATCTTGGTTCCATGCACAAGAAAACAACCCACAAAACATCTTCGGAATAGTTATAGGGAGAAAATCTTAGCTGTTAACTTGGTAAGCAGCCAATTTTACTGGGCAAGGTAAAAAAAGCACTAACACTGAGTGAGATTGTAGAAAGCAACATGGACTGTATTTTAGTGTAGTGGTTCCCAACCCCACTCCATCCTACCCCACAGACTACTTAATAATTTCTAAGACTCCTGGCATTCTACTTAATGATTTTTCTGCTTGTGGTGGCAATTGTAGTGCACTGTGCTAGATCTGCGTAATTGCACAATGATGTTACAGTATGTTCTACCTTTGCACAATATGCATTCAGAAACTTGTATAGTTGAAATTTAAAGTTCCTCCTGAAAGCATATGGGAAATAGGGTACTTAGCTGACTGTCGTCCCCCCCCCTACCTTCTGCCAGGATATGTGTCTTTAACATTGTATTGGCAGGTGGAAACTCAAAGGGTGCACTTGCCCCAGTACAGTGAATCAAGAAGAAAGTATGTCTTCCCAGTTGAGTTTTTGGCATATGCACCACTTTTAAAGAGCCTTTTCTGGGGGCGATGGGGGAACAAACATCTGGCAGCCTTAGGCAAAGTTTCTCTTCTACTTGCCAAAACATCTAACCGTCTTCTCAGAGTCTTTTAACACCCCAGTGCAAAATCCCATATGTTGTTGTTTAGTCGTTTAGTCGTGTCCGACTCTTCGTGACCCCATGGACCATAGCACGCCAGGCACTCCTGTCTTGCACTGCCTCCCGCAGTTTGGTCAAACTCATGTTCGTAGCTTCAAGAACACTGTCCAACCATCTTGTCCTCTGTCGTCCCCTTCTCCTAGTGCCCTCAATCTTTCCCAACATCAGGGTCTTTTCCAAGGATTCTTCTCTTCTCATGAGGTGGCCAAAGTATTGGAGCCTCAGCTTCACGATCTGTCCTTCCAGGGAGCACTCAGGGCTGATTTCCTTAAGAATGGATAGGTTTGATCTTCTTGCAGTCCATGGGACTCTCAAGAGTCTCCTCCAGCACCATAATTCAAAAGCATCAATTCTTCGGCGATCAGCCTTCTTTATGGTCCAGCTCTCACTTCCATACATCACTACTGGGAAAACCATAGCTTTAACTATACGGACCTTTGTCGGCAAAGTGATGTCTCTGCTTTTTAAGATGCTGTCTAGGTTTGTCATTGCTTTTCTCCCAAGAAGCAGGCGTCTTTTAATTTCGTGACTGCTGTCACCATCTGCAGTGATCAAGGAGCCCAAGAAAGTAAAATCTCTCACTGCCTCCATTTCTTCCCCTTCTATTTGCCAGGAGGTGATGGGACCAGTGGCCATGATCTTGGTTTTTTTGATGTTGAGCTTCAGACCATATTTTGCGCTCTCCTCTTTCACCCTCATTAAAAGGTTCTTTAATTCCTCCTCGCTTTCTGCCATCAAGGTTGTGTCATCTGCATATCTGAGGTTGTTGATATTTCTTCCGGCAATCTTAATTCCAGCTTGGGATTCATCTAGTCCAGCCTTTCGCATGATGAATTCTGCATATAAGTTAAATAAGCAGGGAGACAATATACAACCTTGTCATACTCCTTTCCCAATTTTGAACCACTCAGTTGTTCCATATCCAGTTCTAACTGTAGCTTCTTGTCCCACATAGAGATTTCTCAGGAGACAGATGAGGTGATCAGGCACTCCCATTTCTTTAAGAACTTGCCATAGTTTGCTGTGGTCGACACAGTCAAAGGCTTTTGCATAGTCAATGAAGCAGAAGTAGACGTTTTTCTGGAACTCTCTAGCTTTCTCCATAATCCAGCGCATGTTTGCTATTTGGTCTCTGGTTCCTCTGCCCTTTCGAAATCCAGCTTGCACTTCTGGGAGTTCTCGATCCACATACTGCCTAAGCCTGCCTTGTAGAATTTTAAGCATAACCTTGCTAGCGTGTGAAATGAGCGCAATTGTGCGGTAGTTGGAGCATTCTTTGGCACTGCCCTTCTTTGGAATTGGGATGTAGACTGATCTTCTCCAATCCTCTGGCCATTGCTGAGTTTTCCAAACTTGCTGGCATATTGGGTGTAGCACCTTGACAGCATCATCTTTTAAAATTTTAAATAGTTCAGCTGGAATATCATCACTTCCACTGGCCTTGTTATTAGCAGTGCTTTCTAAGGCCCATTTGACTTCACTCTCCAAGATGTCTGGCTCAAGGTCAGCAACCACACTACCTGGGGTGTACGAGACCTCCATATCTTTCTGGTATAATTCCTCTGTGTATTCTTGCCACCTCTTCTTGATGTCTTCTGCTTCTGTTAGGTCCTTACCACTTTTGTCCTTGATTATGGTAATCTTTGTACGAAATGTTCCTTTCATATCTCCAATTTTCTTGAACAGATCTCTGGTTTTCCCCATTCTATTGTTTTCCTCTATTTCTTTGCATTGCTCATTTAAGAAGACCCTCTTGTCTCTCCTTGCTGTTTTTTGGAAATCTGCATTCAGTTTCCTGTATCTTTCCCTATCTCCCTTGCATTTTGCTTGCCTCCTCTCCTCCGCTATTCGTAAGGCCTCGTTGGATAGCCATTTTGCTTTCTTGCATTTCCTTTTCCTTGGGATGGTTTTCGTTGCTGCCTCCTGTATAATGTTACGAGCCTCCATCCATAGTTCTTCAGGCACTCTGTCCACCAAATCTAAATCCTTAAACCTGTTCCTCACTTCCACTGTGTATTCATAAGGGATTTGATTCAGATTGTATCTTACTGGCCCAGTGCTTTTTCCTACTTTCTTCAGTTTAAGCTGGAATTTTGCTATAAGAAGCTGATGATCTGAGTTACAGTCAGCTCCAGGTCTTGTTTTTGCTGACTGTATAGAGCTTCTCCATCTTTGGCTGCAGAGAATATAATCAATCTGATTTCGATGCTGCCCATTTGGTGATATCCATGTGTAGAGTCGTCTCTTGTGTTGTTGGAAGAGAGTGTTTGTGATGACCAGCTTGTTCTCTTGACAGAACTCTATTAGCCTTTGCCCTGCTTCATTTTGAACTCCAAGGCCAAACTTGCCAGTTGTTCCTTTTATCTCTTGATTCCCTACTTTAGCATTCCAATCCCCTGTAATGAGAAGAACATCCTTCTTTGGTGTCATTTCTAGAAGGTGTTGTAGGTCTTCATAGAATTGGTCAATTTCACTTTCTTCAGCACGGGTAGTTGGTGCATAAACTTGGATTACTGTGATGTTAAAAGGTCTGCCTTGGATTCGTATCGAGATCATTCTGTCATTTTTGAGATTGCATCCCATTACAGCTTTTGCCACTCTTTTGTTGACTATGAGGGCCACTCCATTTCTGCTACAGGATTCCTGCCCACAGTAGTAGATATGATAGTCACCCGAACTGAATTCGCCCATTCCCTTCCATTTTAGTTCACTGATGCCCAGGATGTCAATATTTATTCTTGTCATCTCATTTTTGACCACATCCAGCTTACCTCCACTCATGGTTCTTACATTCCAGGTTCCTATGCAATATTTTTCTTTACAGCATCGGACTTTCCTTTCGCTTCCAGGCATATCCGCAACTGAACGTCCTTTCGGCTTTGACCCAGCCGCTTCATCAGCTCTGAATCTACTTGTACTTGTCCTCCGCTCTTCCTCAGTAGCATGTTGGACGCCTTCCGACCTGAGGGGCTCATCTTCCAGCGTCATAACTTTTATATGCCTGTTGTCTTTGTCCATGGAGTTTTCTTGGCAGGGATACTGGAGTGGCTTGCCAGTTCCTTCTCCAGGTGGATCACGTTTAGTCAAAACTCTCCACTATGACCTGTCCATCTTGGGTGGCCCTGCATGGCATAGCTCATAGCTTCTCTGAGTTATTCAAGCCCCTTCGCCACGACAAAGCATTGATCCATGAAGGGGAAAATCCCATATACTGTATAGTAAATAGCAAACTCAAATTCTCCAGGTGTGGGTAAGGCTGTTGCCAAAATGCCACCTCCCATGTGCAAGAGAGAATGAACAGCAGGTCTCTGGGAGAACCCCAAGATTTGCAGAAGTACAAAAATATATTTTGGGGAAAAACCTGCCCCCAATCAAAAGAGCTCAGTGAGGACTTAATACAATGGTACCTTGGTTCTCAAACGGCTTAGTTGTCGAACAAATTAGCTCCCGAATGCCGCAAACCCGGAAGTAAGTGTTCCGGTTGGCGAATGTTTTTCAGAAGCCGAATGTCCGACGCAGCTTCCACTTGAGTGCAGGAATCTCCTGCAGCCAATTGGAAGCAGTGCCTTGTTTTTTGAATGGTTTCAGGAGTCGAACAGACTCCCAGAATGGATTAAGTTCGAGAACCAAGGTACCACTGTTTGTTTGTTGTGGGGCAAAACAAAAACAAACAAAAAAATCTTCAGATTTTACTGTTGTAAAAGTGACAGTATTGTGCTTAGTATTTGATGCCATATTCCAGGCTGTCAATGGCAAAAGCAGGATAGTGTCGGTTGAATCCAGCTGGACCCATGTGCTGTTTTAAAAGTTCGTTTCTGTTGTTTCTGTGGCATATTGTATGATTGAATGCTGTAGCTTTTGAGAAGGACCTGAAAACCCTCCCGGATATTGTGCTGCATTCTTTCATGACCCTGCCCACTTCTTTTATTCTTTTTAAAACTTGGCCATGACATGAGAAATTTTGGTTCTGGATACGAAAGGGATAGGGGAGATCAGTATAGAAGTCCCAAGGAATCTGTGAAATATCCTTAATAAAGTGTGTGTGGAATGAGCAACGCCATCCAACCCAAATTGCTCAAGGAAACAAACAAAACAACAACAACTTATTAATTATACCCCGCCCATCTGGCTGGGTTTCCCCAGCCACTCTGGGCGGCTCCTAACAGAATATTAAAAATGCGATAAAACATCAAACATTAAAAACTTCCCTAAAGAGGGCTGCCTTCAGATTTCTCCTGAAAGTCTGGTAGTTGTTTATTTCCTTGACATCTGATGGGAGGGCATTCCACAGGGCGGGTGCCACCACCGAAAAGGCCCTCTGCCTGGTTCCCTGTAACCTCACTTCTTGCAGTGAGGGAACCACCAGAAAGCCCTTGGAGCTGGGCCTCAGTGTCCAGGCAGAATAACGGTGGTGGAGACGCTCCTTCAAGTATACTGGGCCGAGGCTGTTGAGGGCTTCAAATGTCACCACCAACACTTGGAATTGTGCTCAGAAATGTACTGGGAGCCAATGAAGGTCTTTCATGACCAGTGTTATATGGTCTTGGCAGCCACTCCCAGTCACTCCCAGAATCTGTTGCATGCCACAACCAGCCCAGTCCTATCACTGGGCAGAATGGGGCAACTGTATCAGGTGGTAGATGCTGGGGGCAGTGGTGGCCTGTGTGGAAGACAGAGCTGTATATGCCACACGACCTCCTAAATTAGCCAGTTTCCCTCAGATGCAGTGGAGGATACTATTGCATTTCTAGTGTTGGTGATAAGGGTGGCCATGAAGCCCCAAGTTGGACCACTAGAGGCAGCCTCAGCATGGATATTGAAATCACCCAGAACTATTCTGGGTTGCTCCAACACAAAATCTGAGATGGCCTCTTCCAGCTTGGTGAGAGAAGCCTCTTCCAGCTTGGTGAGTGGAAAGTACACCACCAGTTGCCCTAGGTTACTGTCCCCTTGGCCCAACTTGAGAAGACAGAGGGGTTTCCTGGTGATGGAAATGGAAGTTCTGTGGACCACTGCAACTCCTCCTCTGACACTGCGGCCCGTGTTGATTCTGCACTGTGTATCCAGGTGGGCACAGCTGGGTTAGGTCAACTCCTAGCTCACCCACCCAGGTCTCGGTAATAAAATGCCAGATCGGCACCCTTTTCATGATCAAGTCATGGATAAGTGTGACCTTATGATGTGCTGATCTAGATAATGAGTGCGTAGATGCCCGCGTAGTCCAAACAGGGCCTCTGAGAAACAAGGAGGAGGCATATGCACATGTGGGGGAACATAGGTCCAGGGTTGCATGTGTATGTTCTACTGAAGACACTTCAATGCAGAAGGGGTTGTCTGAAGCTGTAAAATCTCAGAACCGGTGACTTAGCTGAAGATTAGAAGACAATTAAAGGAACTTAATCATAAAGTGATCCATGTGCAGCCGTGTGCTGTCTGTTAATTATCTCGCCGTGCTGGAAATTAGAGAATTAAATAAATCAAGGTTGCAGCTGGTTTTGTTCTGTTAATAGAGCTTGTACAAAGGGAGCTTATTAGCAAAAGCATACAGAGGATAAATGTGCATTATTGGAATGGTAGGAAGATAAACTTCGGTATTCCTAGCTGCTGTTTTATACATCTTTTGCTCTCCTTCTTTCCTCTGTGTTTTGTGTGTCTGTTAGCCCTGACCATTAGTAATTAGCTTCATCATATAAACACCCTCATCAGTCTGCATTCAGAAGTAGACAGTTAATGGCAATTTTTGCTCTTCAGAGCCCTCTCAGTGCATGAGGAACAAACACTTGTCAACTAATTGGTGTACTGAGAGGCTTTGGGCAGGATGTCTTGTGGAATACAGGGTGGGAAGTGGATTATTATTATGTGGGTGGGGTGGGGGAGAAATTCAACAAAGTCTGCATTTAAAGGCGAACCAACCAAATTCACACTTATACATGAACCAAAACAGCCATCCTTTGAAATCCACACTTTTCCAAACTTTGCTGTCCAGCCAAGTAATATGCATAAGAATTCAGCTATCTGCAAAACAACATGCAAAATTACATTACATGATGGAAGATTGCTTTGTCCAAAAAATGTGTCTATTAGGTTAAATTGCATTCAAAATAATGTGTTTATTAGGAGATAGTCACATCAGAATGCTGATGTATTTTCATGAGGTTTTTTTTTAAAAAAAAGTGAGCAAATGGCTGCAGGAACGATTTGGATTCTTTTTTATTTATAAAAGTTTTTCTAGACCACTGTATCATAAAAAGCATATCACAGTGGTTTACAAAAAAATGTAAATAACATAAAAGCAAACAAAAACATCATAAAAAGTTAAAGAGAATTTAAAAGCAAAAAAGAAGTTTAAAATGTTTTAGCCGAAATTCCTGCATTGCAGGGGGTTGGACTAGATGACCCTCATGTCCCTTCCAACTATATGATTCTATGAAACACCGATAGAGCATTGTGTACTCTTAATGGCCTGAACAGGGCTGGCAGAATTAGAAAATTTCCAGCAGGCATTAAAAAGTTGGCATGGGATGCATCCACTGAATCTCTATTGGCAGGGTGTTCCACAGGACAGGGCTGACGATATTAAAGGTACAATGTGGAGAACTGAATTTAAGATTGGAAAAATGAGCAAACTGAAACTGACAGATCCACCCACAGGTTTCTATCCTTCCCTCTGCCTTCATGACCTTAGCTGACAGGCTTTTGTGTATTTTCAGTATGCGATGTTATGGCCCTTTGCTCTCTAGCTGGAGCTTAATGCTGATGACTCACGCAGCGAAAGATCAAATGTGGATTTGTCATACTAGCCCGGCAAGCACAAGAAGAATTCTGTTTGTGAGTGCAGTACCACTTGGACCGCTTTCATATTGGACATTTGTTGTGAGGGGCTGCTGTGTGTGTGCTTTCATCGCTCCCTGTTAATGGGACACAGCACCATGAACAAAGCAGCCCCTCCTCGTATGTTTTCCCTGCTCATCTTCCTATTTCTCTCTCAAGTACAGCATTTGCTCTTCCCTCTTCCTTCTCAGAAACCTGGGCATCAGGCACTGTGGCTAAAGCACCATTATTGTATTTTATTTTTCTGTTGGAAGCCGCCCAGAGTGGCTGGGGAAACCCAGCCAGATGGGCGGGGTATAAATAATAAATTATTATTATTATTATTATTATTATTATTATTATTATTATTAGCACCTGAGTTTCTTCCTAACACATGGAGGAATCCTAATTCCTGGCCAGGAGAAGTCCTCTGCCACTCAGGGTGGACTGGGGTGGGTAGTGAAATGTGGTTTTCTACTGTGCCAGCTTCTGCAGAAGACAGATCAGACAAATTGCTGCAAGCTGGACTAGCTTAGGATTCTTCTTGCCCCTGCTGCCCACTGTCAGTGAAATATACGTGCTGGTGCTGCGGTGCAGTGCAGCTCAGCTCAGCAGGATCCCACCTTCGTTGCCAGTGAAATATACTCAGAGTCGAGAGTGAATTTCATGCTCTTTATTTGGCTTGTAGTAGCAACAGAAGAAGAAGAGAAGAATGGCTCTTTCCCCAAAACGTCTGCTTATATACATTATTTACACAATGGGCCTTGCATGATTGGCTACTCCAGGGCTGCTCCTGCAGGCCAATCAGGCTGCAGATTCACTTCTACCAGCAGCCTGATTGGCTGCTCCTGCAGGCCAATCAGGCTGCAGATTCACTTCTACCAGCAGCCTGATTGGCTGCTCCTGCAGGCCAATCAGGTTGTGATTCACTTCTGCCAGCAGCCTGATTGGCTGCTCCTGGAGGCCAATCAGGTTGCTGATTCACTTCCACCTAATTTTAGTATATGTGCTATTTTCTCGGCGTTGTACTCTGCAGTCGTCTGAGTCGCCGGAAGCCCCATTGTCGTGAAAGCGGATGGCGGATTATTCCCTTCCCTCTCTTGGCACAGCGTTTGCCACAGTGACAGTTTTAATCTGTTATTATTTTGTATGCGAGTTTGTTTGATGCCAATAAAGGTTTTACTTACTGAAGCACTTCCACCTGGAGCTGGATTGGGTGGCTCCTGCGGACCAATCAGACTGCTGCATTCTGGATCTTATTGTTCTAGAATTCAGCTCAGTATATAACAGTCAGCACCTGCTTGTCCATGCTTTTCGCAAGCCTAATGAGGACATCAATGGTGGTGGAGGACCGCTGATGGCAGAGCCCAGCAGAGCTCAGCTGAGTCTGATGGAGGGACACCTCTATGAGTTAAAGTGAACAGTTGAATGAAATATCAGAGGAATGGGAGGGAAATTGGTATTGACCCAACTGTGATAATTTTTAAAGCAAATGCCCTCCACTTGGGAGCAGGTAAATGGAAAGAGAATTTGTCCTCCAGGTTTTGCTTCTAAATCAACTGCAACCTATTTGCAGCAATAGTGGATTTCCTGCCTTGGAATGAGGTGGTGGAAGATGATACCTAAGTTCCCTTTTAAATACTGTTATAGATCGGGCGGGGTGTCCCCCTGCACCCTAGGAATGAGTGAATGCTAGGATTTTGATAAATTGGGATATGGATTAAAACATAAATTGCAGAGTTGTGGCAGACAGGGAATTCCTGGGCTGGCATATGCAAACCAACCTGGTCCAGCTATGGCTATCAAGAGTGCAACTGAGGGCCATTAACTTATTCCCCCAGGTGTGAACAAAGGCTGGGGATTTCTGAGGTTGCCAGCAGGGCCGTCTTAAGCATATCTGGCGCCCAGGCGCCCTGGTGCGACGATCCCTCCGCCGCCCCCGCCCTGTTTCTCAGCGCGGCTGTCTGGCGGGCGCAGTGTGCAGCGTGGATGCCGCTGGCACCTTGCGCCACCCAGCCTGGCCGTAGGGCCGGCCCCGGTTGCCAGGGTAACTGCTCTGGGAGAGGGCAAAAGGTTTTCTGGCATGAAGAAGGGGAGACCCATCTTGGAGGGGACTGGCCTGAAGGTTGCCTGCACTGCTGCCTCTGGAAATGTGTATGCCATAAAATATGGACTCACTCCATGCAGATGGAAGGTGTAAATAGATGAATAAACCATATTTATTCTATTTTCTGAAGAGACACAGACCCTGTGTGTGCCTGGGACCACATGGACTTTTGCCACCGCTTGTCAGAGAGAGAGGCAGGCACCTGGCTTTTGTGACAATACTATGATTCTAACTCCTTGCTGACTTTATTTATTATGTCAATACCCTGCCCCTTCTCCAAGGAGATCCATGTGGCATGCATGGTCCCCCACCTCCTGCTCTGCTATTCTCACAACATTATACAGTCCTGTGGGAGGTTATTTTACTTAGTTCATAAAATTCATACACTGCTTGATTGTAAAAGAACAAACAAAACCCAAACACCTCAACACAGCTTATAAAAAGATGAAACAATAAAATCAAGCAAAATAAAAAAATTCCTTCAGTAGCACATTAAAGACCAACTAAGTCAGTGATGGGCAACCTTTTGAGCTTGGTGTGTCAAAATTCGCCAAAAAACCGAGTATAACTCGGGTGGTGTGTCACTTCGAGAAAAAAGCAATATTTTCACGATATTTATAGTTTAAATAACAAAAATGTATAATTGTAATACATAACTGTATTTAATAAACCAAAAATTAATTATTTAACCAAACTAAACCAAAAACCCCTTATTTATCACAAAGTGCCCAGAGTTGTTGAGCTTTTTGAGGGGAGCTGCTGACCAAAGTTTTGGAGGTTTTTTTGGGGGTGCAAAAGTTGCTTTGCTTTTTTTTGGGGGGGATGCCCCAAAGCTGCTGCGCTTTGGGGGGGGGGGGAAGAGAACAGAAATAAATGACGAATAATACCTTCGCTGGAACTAACAAGCAGCACTGATATAGTCTGCTAAAGCGCCAAAAAAACCAGCACAGAAAGGGTTAAAATGAACGCTGTTACACCCAATCATAGTCTGCCAAAGTGCCAGAAAAAACAGCACAGAAAGGGTTAAAAAACCAATCTCTGGCTACCAGCAACAACAACAACAAAAAAGGATCTGGGTTTTAACAGCGGAGACAAGCTGTAGCGTGAGGAGGAGCAGGAGAAGAAACGGGGGGGACGGGGGGACAACAGCACGAATGGACCGATGGGGCACGTGCCAGCAGTGAGGGCTCTGCGTGTCACGTCTGACACGCGTGTCATAGGTTCGCCATCACTGAACTAAGTTGTATCTGACGAAGTGTGCATGCACACGAAAGCTCATACCAAAATAAAAACTTAGTTGGTCTTTAAGGTGCTACTGAAGGAATTTTTTTATTTTGCTTCGACTCAGACCAACACGGCTACCTACCTGTAAATAAAATCAAGGTTAGGCTGCAAGAGAGTGAGCGGCTCAAGATGAGCTTCATGACTGCATGATGTTTTGAAGCTGGATGGCCCCAGTCCTACTCTGACATTGTGCCAGAGCATAACTACTGTGCCACATTGATTTTAAGCTGATCTTAGATCAGGCATCCCCAAACTCTGACCCTCCAGATGTTTTGGACTACAATTCCCATCTTCCCTGACCACTGGTCCTCTTAGCTAGAGATCATGGGAATTGTAGGCCAAAACATCTGGAGGGCCGCAGTTTGGGGGGTGCCTGTCTTAGATTAACTTGCAAATATGCAGTCTTTTGCTTGATGGATAAACGGAAGCATGCTATGCTGGAGAACTGTCATCTAGGACCTCTTCACAGCTGTAGTGCAAATAAAGCCTGCTATCAAAATTCTAATCAGGCGCCTCTTAGGATAACATCTGGCTTTTTGCTTTTCTCAACAGCTATAACAAGGCTTGCAATTATATTCATAAAGGTCTTGCAATGTATTATCAAGTGGGTGAGTGTGTAGTTGCCCTGTAACGCCTGTGAGATCCATTAGTCATATATTACCATATGCTTATAGACTAAAGATGTTTGGCCTCTATTCTGAAATTGCAATAGGGGCCTTTTGTTGTTTGGGGCATAAACAGCATGCAAACAACTAACACTGAGTGGTTTGACTTGTTACGTGCTTTGACTGTATAGGGAGGGCTTTCCGGTTTGTTAATCTACCGGTAAGGGCTCACCTTTTGCACCCCTTTTTCCAGGCACTGGTCCACATGTTGCAGTTCGTGTCTGGACAGTATTGTGCTGCCATTTTCCCAGGGAAAACTTGCTCTTTACCACTGCAGAAAACTCGATTGCTATTTGTTCTGATTCAGTAGTAAGCAGCAGGTTTTCCTGGGGAAAGGGAAGCTATTCCCCTGTTGGGAAGGATTTCAGCATTTGTGGCTTTTCATTTCAGAGGAAAGGCAAGTAAGATGCAACGTGATAGAAGTGTATAGAGTTAAGCATGGCATGCAGAGAGAGGATAAAGTTTTTCTCCCTCTCTCATAACACGGGAACTCATGGGCACCCAATGGAGCTCTTTTATCCTGGGAGGTCAGGTTGCAAGAGCGAGTCTGGCCTA
The DNA here is from genome assembly GCF_965207765.1 of Zootoca vivipara. Classification (NCBI taxonomy): domain Eukaryota; kingdom Metazoa; phylum Chordata; class Lepidosauria; order Squamata; family Lacertidae; genus Zootoca; species Zootoca vivipara. Next base: position 80,929,270 of record NC_142590.1, on the reverse strand, counting down.
AAGTGAGGTTCATGACTGCACTAAGTTTTGAACCCGGGTGGCTCCGGTCCTAGTCCAACATTCCTGGCCTTGCATTCCACAGCAATGGGACCTGGAGTTTGGGAGTGCGCATGAGCTTAAAATGAGCTAATTCACATCCATTCTGAGTTTATCAGTTGTGGCAAGTCTTCTTCTTTGGCGATCCCTCGTGGCCAAGTAAGATTTTCTTCCATGAACACGGTTTTAACAGTGAGTCCGTGACTGCGGGGGCCAATTCTGGATCCACACGTTCTTCCACAGTGGAGACATTGGTTTCCAGGCGGGAGTTGATCACGATGAGGGTTTGCCAAGCATGCCTTCCTCTTAGCACATTTCTCCCTTTCGTCCTGAGTTCGAGTGTCTTCAAAACCCATGACACCTTTGGTAAAGCCTGTTCTCCAATTGGAACACTTGCAGGCCAGTGTTTCCCAGTTGTCGGTGTTTATACTACATTTCTTCTAGATTTGCCTTGAGAGAGTCTTTGAACCTCTCTTGTTGACCACCAGCATTATGCTTACCATTTTTAAGTTTGGAATAAAGTAGTGGCTTTGGAAGATGATAATTAGGCACCCGCACACAACATGAACAGTCCAACGAAGGTGATGTTGAAGAATCATTGCTTCTACACTGGTGATCTTTGCTTCTTCCAGTACACTGGCATTAGTTTGCCTGTCTTCCCAGGTGATGTGTAAATCTTTTCAGAGACACTGTTGATGGAATCTTTTGAGGAGTTGGAGATGGCATTTATATGGTGTGGCAAGTATAGTGGGTGGGGCATTGCAGATGATGACCAAGCTGTGGGGTTTGGGAGGGGGGCAGGATGGCAATGCAGGTTGGGTGGACTGCTGGGAGCACTGAATTGATTCTCCTGGTCTGCCAGTGCTGCCCTGGTCTCGCCACCACTTTGCTCCATTAAGTGACAGTGACATCACTATCTGGAGGATCGCTCTATGGCACTACCCCCCTGGGATGGAGTCCGAATTAGCACATTCTAGGCAAGCCCAATCCAGGCCAGGAAAGTTCAATCATCCCTAGCCATGGCCATCTAAACATCCTGATGTTTGCAGCCGAGAAGGGGGTTTGAACCTAATTCTTTTTGTTCCCAAACCGGGAATCAACAGCATCATTCCTTTCCTTGATATAGCATTGTGCTGCTGCAACTTCCATACCAAAATAATTCTTTGCATGAGACCCAAGGAGAACTTAATAAACACTTCTGAGTCTCTGTTTGTCAAGGAAATGTGAATTCTTAAAGCACACACTGCTTGCCTTGAGCAATGTAATTTATTATTTTATGGATTTCACATTTTGCATGAATTCCTTTGATAACTTACTGAGCTAATGATTGCCTGTTTGGTTTGGCACCCTGCTGCTCAAGGTCAAGCTGCCTCTACTACAAGCAAACGTCTGTTGCCACAGAAACCCACCCTTAGCTGATGGAATAAAGTGTCCTCTAGCTATAACTTGCCTATATGCCTAAAAACACCAGCAGGGGTGTGGAACCTGATGTTGTGGCTAACAGGTTGCGGAGTGGGTCTCCAGTTGTTGTTAGACTACAACACCCATCATCCCTAGCTAGCAGGACCAATGGATGATAGGCGTTGTAGTCCTACAACAGCTGGGGGCCCAGCCTTGAGAAACACTGGGCTAGTCTTATGCATATTTACTCAGAAGTCAGCCCCACTGGGTTTGCTAAGACCTATTCCCAATGAACTGTATATGGGATTGCATGATCAGAGCACGAGGTGTTTACTGGAATGTCCATAGTTCTAGGATGGCTAATCTGTGGCCTTTTGGATGTTGCTGGACTACAACTCCCATCATGTCTGACCAATCTGCCTGTGGATGATGGGAGTTGTAGTTCATCAGCTCCTGGATGGCTCCATGCTGGCAACCCCATGTCTATTCTGACTGCCAACAGCACTTGGGGATCCATTCATTTCCCTACCCGCCCTAGTGTTAAGTAAGTTCCCATCTCTCAGTTTCCTTCTGTATTATACTGCACTGGTGGTTTAACCTACAGCAGCGGAGGGGAACTGGCTAGATTCTGAATCGCCTCTCCCCCTCACAGGCACAACCTGAAATCTCTCTTTTGCAGTTGTATCACCTTGGGGTCATGGGGACATCCCCCTGGCAACTGCAAAAGAAAGATTTCAAGTTGTGCCTGCAAAGGAACAAATGTTTCTCTTCTGGTGCAGCTTGAATTCAAGTGAAGGATGCAAAGGAAGTTTTCCTTTTTATTTAGAGAAAAGATGAGTAATGTCAGAGTTGTTCAGTGGAGTCTGTGATCTGCACCTTATGTGGAAATGAATTTTCCCCACCACAAGAACAAGCCTCAAAGCTTTACTGAGGAACATTCTTAAATACTAGTTACAATAAGATAGGGGATGTGTGTGGCACTGTGCTCTAAACCACTGAGCCTTTTGGGCTTGCTGATCAGAAGGTTAGCAGTTCAAATCCGCACAATGGGGTGAGCTCCTGTTGCTACCTAGAAGTTCGAAATCACACCAGTGCAAGTAGATAAATGGGTACAGCTGTGGTGGGAAGGTAAACAACGGTTCCATGCTTTCTGGCTTCAATCACAGTGTCCTGTTGCGGCAAATGTGGTTTAGTCATGACCTGGAAAGTTTCCTGTCAACAACCACTGGGTTCCTCGGTCTGAAAGTGAGATGAGCGCCACACCCCATAATTGCCTTTGACTGGACTTAACCATTCAGGGGTCCTTTACCTTTACCTTACAATAAGATAAAAGTTGCAAAATAACAAAGTAAGACATTGTAAATGAGCAGTGGGGTTCAGTCTTTTATACAGTTCAGTAAACCTTTCTTTCTCTGGTCCCAGAGGGAGGTCCTAAACTTGTTCATCATTTCAGAGCGCCTTTGGAACTGCAGCTGCTAGCCATCTCCAAACAAGCACACACGGACTTCTCAAATTTCAGCTTCCTGCTGTGGCAGCTCTGCAGCTCCTGTTTGCAGAGATAAGTCATCAGGTAGCTTATTTCACTCTTATGGAAAAATACCAGCCTTCTCTGATGCTTTTACCAGAGTGGAAAACTCTTGTCCAAAGTAAACTTCCTTTTTGCAGCACCTTAAATGAAATGCGTTAAAACACAGCATTTTATGCACATTCAAACTTATAACTTTAGTAAGATATGGCATGATAAAAGTATGTAGAATTATACATAACATGGGGAAAGTGGACAGAGATAAGTTTTTCTCCCTCTTGTACAATGCTGGAACTCACAGACATCCAATGAAACTGAACACTGGAAGATTCAGGACAGATAAAATAAAGTAAATGTAAAGGGACACCTGACCGTTAGGTCCAGTCACAGATGACTCTGGGGTTGCGGCACTCATCTCGCTTTACTGGCTGAGGGAGCCAGTGTACAGCTTCCGGGTCATGTGGCCAGCATGACTAAGCCACTTCTGGCGAACCAGAGCAGTGCATGGAAACGCCGTTTACCTTCCCGCTGTAGCGGTACCTATTTATCTACTTGCACTTTGACGTGCTTTCAAACTGCTAGGTTGGCAGGAGCTGGGACCGAGCAATGGGAACTCACCCCGTCGTGGGGATTCGAACCGCCGACCTTCCGATCGGCAAGCCCTAGGCTCTGTTGTTTAGACCACATCACTCCCAAAGGATGCAGTGATAACTATCAAGTTGGATGACTTCAAAACAGGATTAGACAAATTCAAGGGGGATAAGGCTATTGGTGCTATGATAGCAGTGCTCTGCCTCAATGGTCAGAGGAAGCAATGCTTCTGGATGCCAGTTGATGGAAACCACAGGAGGGGAGAGGGCTCTTGTGCTCAGGTCCTGCTTAAGGATTTCCTGCATGCATCTGGTTGGCCACTGTGAGAACAGGATGCTGCCATAGATGTACCACTGGCCTCATCCAGCAGGCTCTTATTCTGTTCTTAATCAGGAGCACACTCTTTTGTACATTCTAAAGTCTTCCTTTGCAACTAAAAGTCAACCCTTGTTGAATTCGATGCCATACAGAGCAACTGATAAAGGCACTGAATTCAAAAAGCCCCAGATTTTGGCTACAAACAGAGGATATGCTCCTGATTTTTCTTCCTTTTCTTCCTTTGAACTTTCTGGCATCTTATATGATGTCAAACCGGTGTGTGTGGAATGGACGTGGTTTGCAAACAAACAAACAAACAAACAAACAAACAAACAAACAAACAAAAAACGGCTTGGCGAGCCAAGCTCTGAAACCCAGGAGACCCAATTAGTAGTCTGTCGATATTCATATTTAGATCAAAATAATCCATCAGGGTCTCGGGGGCCTTCTTAACAATCTGGTCATGCCAATTGTTGTTGTTAAAAAAAACACCACGGAAGTGAAGTGCTTGGAGAAACACCACAGAGTTCCGGTCTGGGTGTGCTAGCGAGCGGGTTGAAAATTGGCGCTCCGCTTTGGTGGAGGAGTCCAAGAGTCGGTGGTAAAAAGCGGGGGGGGGGATAGGCACTCTATTTTACCCCCCCAAAAGAACAGCAAAGCACGGGGCTTTGCTGGGAACGGAAAGAGCAGCATGGAAAGGCAGAACTCTGCACCGGGACCTGTTTCTTTGTGGTGGAGGTAGCGGAGAGGAGCCAAGCGTGGAACGAAAACAAGTTACTAACCAACTGAGTGCCCTAGAACCCACTTAGCTAGCACCCAAGGCTCTTCGACCCATGAAGAAGTAAAGAGACCGGTTTGAAAGGAATCCAAATCTGGAGTAAAGATCAAAGAAGTGAGACGCAAACCGGGAAGGAAGGTCGAAGGATCGTTTGGAACATCGTGGAGAGATCTTGCTAAGTAGAAACTCTGTGTGTTTTTATCTGTAATAAATAGCGGGGGGGAAAGCCTTTCCACACCAAAACACCGGGAGAGCGTTAATTGAGAAAGTGGCACCAGAGCACCCTCCCCCTAAGCCGTCATATTTTGACCAAAATAATCTATCAGGGCCTTCTGGGCCTTCTTAACAATCTGGTCATTCCTAAACAGACTGTTGTACAGTTTGAGATGATGAATGAAAAGCAGCTGATTTGTGCTACATGCCAATTGTTGTTAAAAAAACACCACAGAAGTAGACACAAACAAAGGCCACTTTGTCCAACAAGACATCTAAGATAGAATGAAGCACCCACCAGGAGGGGTAGAGGAGAAATTCCATTCCATTTTCCTTTAGAGGCAAAACTGCTTAATTGTACAACATGAGGACACACACACAACCATCCTGTGAAATTCACACTTCTCTGAATTTTGCAATGCGGTTCTGTAACCAAACGATGCTTACAAAGATGCATCTGTGAAAAGAGATTGTATATAAAGATGAACATATTAGCAAAAATATATACCAAAAAGTCTGGGAAACTGCTTGCAAAAATATGTACCCTGGTGAATAATGCATGCAAAAATGTGTTTATTAGGAGAAATTCCTACTAAAATATTGATGAATTTTCATAAGGTTTTTTTTTAAAAAAAACAACAACATTTAAAATAATAATAAAAATGAGAACTGGAGAGAACAGAAATGGACAGATCAGCCTTTCCCTACCCACCTTCTTTGAAAGAACACACTTTCCATTATGCTCTGGGATAGATCTCATTTCTTGCTAGTAAGGGATATTTGCCATGTGTCAACAAGGGCTGGCTCTCAATAGATTGCAGTGAGAGAACTGCTCTGGCTTGTATGAAACCCTGACCCAGAATCAGGTAATCTACGGTACAAATGATTTAGCTCTGGGTTCCCCATGAACCTGCCATGTGTCACAGGCAAGAGGACGCTCCCTTTTCGTCATGCTCCACTCCTGAGGGAACCCATGGCTACAATGCCATACTAGGACCCGGAAGACTAGGTTTCAAATGCCCACCTGCCCATGAAACTCACTGGGTGACCTTGGGCCAGTCACTTCCTCTCAGTTTCACCTCCCACACAGAGTTGTTATGGGAATTAAATGAGGAGGGAAAGAGCCGTGTATGTCATTTTGAGCTCCTTGAAAAAAAAAAGATGTAATATGAAAGGCAATAAAAAAAACTTAATTGAAAACAAATGAATCCAATCTGCATGTGTAAACAGGTTCCTTTGAGGACATTACAGTATATGACCATAGTGGGTTTTGAGCCCTGAATGGTACTCCTGATATAGGCTTTGTGCTTCTTCTGAATGAATTAAAATATTCTTTTATTGGTGTCCTTCACCAGTCAATGGCTGCCTTTGGTTGGGCTCTTTAGCTGAATGTGTGCTGTTCAATTTGATAGCTAAATACTGCAATTGAGGAGCCACTGACTGAGGAAGAGGGCACAAAGGTGCTGAGAGTGATTCGCTCCTCTACCAGGGACAGGTAGGTAGCCGTGTTGGTCTGGATCGAAGTAAAATAAAAAGATATCTTTTTATTTTCAGATATCTTTGGTATCTGAAGAAGTGTGCATGCACACGAAAGCTCATACCAAAATAAAAACTTAGTTGGTCTTTAAGGTGCTACTGAAGGAATTTTTTTATTTTACTACCAGGGACAATAAGCATTTCCAGCCTAAATTTGAAATAAGAGCTATTTGCATGGGATTACTGTAGTCTCAGAAATGTGCAGGCCAATCTACAATAGCCATTAGCGACAAATTGTGAGGAGAGAGAAGCATTTCAAAACAGCTCTGAATCCAGAGGTTCTCTGTGCCAATCCCATTCTCACAAAGTGTTCTAGTTGTACTCTGTCTTTCATCCATTCTGCTTTTTAACTAAACCCACCTCCATGGAGGGCTTTGAGGACTGTTTCATAATTCATTTTCTCCCTTTTCAAATGCTCCATTTCCTTCAAAAGAGGTTGGCAGGGAAGCATTTCATTAGAATTGGATCTATTTGGTGGGCTCTGGCAAAGCTACAGCTATGCCAGGGGTGAACAAACTGGCCAGTTTCAGTTTTTCCTATATTCCTAATCTGAATCCTAGATTCAGTTTGCAATATATATATAGAGAGAGAGAGAGAGAGAGAGGGAGAGCGAGAAAGCCCTCTGGAACATTCACCAGCATTTCAATGATCCTTTCACCTATTAATACAAATTGCTGTATGCAATGCACACTTTTCTCCAAGCAATTTTCCTTCGTGTAATGCATTTGTGTATGTTATTTCCATAAATATATACATTTTAATGCACCCTTTGCCTTAATATATATTTACAGGCACACTTTTGTGTTGGTTGTTCTTGTCGGAGAACCACAACACAAAATTTGGAGAACTGCAAATTTTGAAGGATAACTTCAGTTTGCAATTTGTTTCAGGAAATACAAATGAGGTAGGTTTGCATTAAAATGTGAACGGAACCATTCTCCATCCCTAAACTAGGCTCATCCTATATAATAAAGTGCAAGTGTCTCTGCGTCCAGATTCTGTGTGTCCCGTTGTCCGTGCTACTGCGCATGTGCCCCACGACAGCCGTTGGGACTTGGAACGCAGAGCTCTCTCTCTCTCTTGCTCTCTCTCTCTGTCTCTCTCCCTCTCGCCCCCCTCCGCTCTCCAGACTTAGGTGAACTGTCAGGAGGAGCGGCAGCGGCGGCAGCAGCCTGGCTGCACCAGGTAGCTCATGGAAAGGCTTTTCCGCTTTCTACCCACTCCTGCCCCCCAGCCCAGCCTCCCCTGGAGAATGAGAGAGAGAGCTCTAGGCGCTCACTGCTTTTTGCCTTGCAGCCTCCCCTGGAGAGCTTTCCTGCACGCGCCAGCTTCCCTTCGCAGAAACAAGCTCCTCCAGAAAGCCTGCGTTTCCACAAGCCCCTACCACCTTGCGCAGAAAGGGGTGCTTTCCTCTCCCTCTCTCGCCTCGCCTGCTTTGCCTCAATGCCCCCCCTTCCCACCACACTATAGGTAGGCATTGCTTGAGGCGCAAATACGGTGCCCGAGGTGGCTCTCCCAGCAAGCACCCCCTCCAGCTCTTGCCTGCAGCGCTCTTTGAATCCTGTCTCCATGCTACCCACGGCATTTCCCCTGCGCTAACACCAGCCCTTACCCATAACTCTCTGGGGCATGAACTCGACCCTTCCTGCACTCAGCCCCAAGGGATAAGAATCTACAGCTCTTAAGCACCTCTCTATTTCCCCCATTTCATCCCCAGCATATTCTGGCACTCTGGCTCAGGCTTTAGACTGTGTGAGATTGGTGTGTGTGTGAGTGAGAAAGAGAGAGAGAGAGAGAGAGAGAGAGAGAGAGAGAGAGAGAGAGAGAGAGAGAATCAGAATTATAGAGCTGGAAGGGACCTGGAGAGCCCTGTAGTCCCCTTCTCTGCAGTGCAGGAATCTTTTGTCCAACATGGGGATCGAACCCACAACCCTAAGAGGAAGAGTCTCATGTTCTACCTATGGAGCTCATGGCTAAGAGAGAGAGAGAGAGAGAGAGAGAGAGAGAGAGGTGTGTGTGCGCGCGTGCGTAAGAAGGGGGTATGGTTTGGCTCTGCCCACCACCTGAACGGGCTCCCCAAACCTTTGCCCCCAGAGAATGTCTTTGTCAGGTTCCCCACCCCTACCTTCAAGGGATGGCTGTGGGTCCCTAACCCCAGGCATTCCTGTTTAGGGCGTCTAGCTCAAAGATAGCTAGCGGGCAGGCTGCATCAGCCCCCGCCCCCCATGACTCTCCTCCCTTGCAAAAAAAAAACTTGTCATACTTTTCACTGCTCCTGTGTTTCCCTGCTGTGAAGCCATCATGCCAAAAGGGCTTTTTTTGTGGTGCCTCAAGGCTACCCACTTCCCCGGTTCAGTCATACCTACCTACATGTTTCACCACATATGTTCTAGCACCCGTTATTTTAACGGGCTTCAAGATACTAGTTTCACATAAAGCAGGCAAGGGCCCACAGCTCAGCTCCCTAACTGACCAGATGGAGCTTGCTACCTCTGGGAGAAGGTGTGTGATTCCTCAGATGGAGTAGGCTTGGAACAGGTGAGGACCACCTGCCTCCTCAAGCCCAGATGCTTCAATACGAAGGGAAAGTACAAAAGGGATGCAGAGCTAAGGTGCTGTGTCTGCTCAACTGCGCATGCTGATGGACCTTGCCTTGGATGTTCCGGCACCTCAATGGGATGGTGTTTTTGGTTTGACTCTGGACTGTATCCTGACTGCTGGACTTCAGACTTGGCTACTCGGATTGACCCTGGACTGCATTTCCTGACCTTTGGGCTTTGTTTGTGTGGTTTGACACTTTTAACCTTGGGCTCAGCATACTGACTTGCTGCCAGGTAGGCGCCAGGGGTTCAGGGCACACCTCTTACTTGCCAAGCAAAGCTAAATTATATCAATCTAACTAAAATACCTTTCACATTCCCAAGTCACATTACAAATTTTTTAGCACCCATCGTTTTTTTGAATGTGAAAGCTGAAAGATTCAACATGCCAAAGTGAGTGTGGTTCTCGACAAACACCTTGCATTCTTTGCTCACAGAAATGTAGGACTTAGCATGCCGGAACAAGTAGACCTTTAATGCTGAGTCTCCCACAGGGCTCAGTGCCAGGGATTTCATACGACACTGTAAAGCCCACACACTCTTCAGCTCTAACGCAGCAGGAGCTCGCTGTCATCTTGACATCAGCAGCTCTGATTTTTCCTGTTTTGACATCTTCTGGCAATCATGCTACTTTCTCTTTTCTCCTCAGCAAGAGCTCGTGTTGGTTCTCTTAAAAGAAAAACACTCCCAAAACCAGACTGGCAATTCACATTTTTACAAAGTCATTATATTGGGATACCGGAGTTACCCCGGGAAGGGAAAGCAGCATGCTCTGGCTTCCATCAGGAGATGGACGACCACTGGGTTGCTGTGTCTGCATCAAGGGGGGAAAGCTAGTCTGGGTCTAGGACTGGCCTCCCCGTGAGGTATGGTGAGGTGATTGCCCCAGGGCAGCAGGCCTGTATGTTTTAAAATAGGGTTGAAAATTTTTCCTGATTCTCTTCTTTTCTCTTTTGTAAACCACTTTGAGGGTTGTTTTTTTAAATAATCAAGCAGTGTATAAATTTTATTAACTGACTAAATAAAAATTTGAACCCCGTTTTCCCAGGTCCCAATCTAACACACTAACCTCTACATCACACAGACAGACCCTATTTTCCAGCATCGTCCCCGATTTAGAGAATCTGAATTGATCCTGGAATGTCCCACTTTTCCTTAGGGTGTCCCTATTTTCACCAGAGAAAAGTTGGAGGGTATGCACGGACTCTGAATTTCTTCCCCATACCTGTATCGGGCACCCCTGTTTCCTTGGAGATACACTTAAAACTAAACAAACACCAGCAAGTAAATAAATGCAAAAATCCCTCACTATAGTTACAAGTCAGAGAATGAGCAATTGAGCATCTGTGAGTAATACAATGCGACTGAGCTGCTTCATTTCTGAAGTGACAGTCACAAATTATGCTTTTTAACAAAGTTTAGCAGCTTTGGGCTGCCCTTTCATTATGCATACAGATTAAAATGAATCCTGTGCCAAAACCTGTTGTTGTTTTTTCAAAACAAATCTCTATCAATTAACAAGTGCATTTGAAAATTATCATAGAAAGTATCAGTGAAATTTTCCTGGATAGGGTGGAGGGCATTTGCTACATTTCCTTAATTTCAAAAGGTGTTTCCGAGTGCTCTTTCACTCTCCAAATGATCTCTCAAGTGTTCTGCATTCTGTAGCCCTCCTGGGTGACTGTGTTTACTGAGAATTTCATGATTACTGAGCTGGGCTTTCCTGAAATAATGGGAAAGTGGGTTCCTAGCATCTGTTAATTTTTTTTAAAAAAATGAAGTTAATTTACTTTTAAAGAAATCAACAAAGAAAGATTTTTTAAAAGAAAAAGAAAGCACTTCCCTTAAAATCAACACCAGCGATTTCATCGATCTCAGCAGCTCAATAGCCAGCCTTCCTGACCTCCTGTACTTCAATTAAAGCTCAGGGGTTTATTTTCAAATTGTAGCCAGTTTTCAGTTAGATAGGGTTTTTGTTTTGTTTTGTTTTGTTTTTACATTCAGTTCCTGTATGTGTGCAGCACACAGTGTTTTCCTTCAGGCTATTAAGCTCTATGATTGCTGTTAAACTAATAGAAAACTCATTGTCAGAGCGTGGATTCCTACGTACCCAAAATGGTACTTGGTGGAAATGCCAAGATTTTGACCTAAGCGTTAATTTTGACAGCTGAAGACCTCAATAACTGCTGGAACATCTCTCCAGTTTTAATGTACCCTGAACCTTAAATCTTCTTCTGATACTTTTCTCCAAGTCCTCACTCTGAGGGAATCTCAGAGGATGTGCTCCCCACCTGTGGACAACTCTCCCCAAGGAGGTCCACCTGGTGCTTTCACTGACATTTTTTCAGCACTAGGTAAAGACTTACCTTTCAACAACCACTCAGAAATGAGATGATGTTTTGCTGTTAGTGTGGTGCCAAAGCTTCCTGAGGCTATTATGGAGGGGGGTTGTAAATATACAGTATTAATGATTGCAGCCGTTTTGTATGTGTTACTCCAATGGTATTGTACATGCCAACCCCAATATTCCATAACAAGATTCTAGGGGGGTTCTAGGCGCTTACCGTTGGGAAATCGAAGCACAGCTGACACTAGTGTCTTTAATAAATATGGTAGGTTTGTTTTTTTACACATATTTACACCTACAGCCTTCAGTGGAGGCGGTGCAGAACATTATATCCCAAGAGAGTCCCTCATTGTTCCGCTCATACCTACAGCAAGTTTAGGCCCATAGCAGCAGTCAGTCATGGCTCCCGGACTCTTGGTGCAGAACTCCTCTGCATGGAATTCTCTTTGCTTCCTCCTTCTTGTTCCCAGAACACCTTGCCAAAAAACCTCTGTGTGACACCATGCCCTCATTTCCCTAGCACAGGCACTCCCAAACTTCAGCCCTCCAGATGTTTTGGACTACAATTCCCATCTTCCCAGACCATTGGTCTTGTTAGCTAGGGATCGTGGGAGTTGTTGTGGTATTTTAAGGTTGTGGGTCATAAAAACCTTTTGACCCATGGAGTTTACTGCTGGCAGGATAATCAGCTCGATTTACAACCTTGCCTGATGTTTATGGCTGCCCAGCACTCTTCCAAATGCGCTCAGCCACACTTCAATTCTCTTCAAACGTAGCAGAGTTCCAGCACAGCCAGGACGATGGCAGTTGTCTGTGTCTCAGTTGTGGTGTCTCAAATAACAACTGACACCAATGCTTCTATTCTAATAAGTCTTTATTTAGAAGCATAAAGTAACAGAAAAGCCAACTGAAGCTAGCTGCATGTCTGCAGCTCTTATCTCTCTTACAGAAACGAAACTAACTCTCTCAGACTCATAGTCCTACATACTCAGACAGACTGAGACAGAACAGACAGTGAGAACAAAGGAGAAAATGCCCGGATAATATCGGCAGGAGTGTCTAGAATCCCAACAGGAGTTGTAGGCCAAAACATCTGGAGAGCTGCAGTTTGGAGATTCCTGCCCTAGCAAGCTTCCCTTCACTTACCTGTAGAGTTTTTTGTCTTGTAGATGGCTTAATGGCATCATCTTCCTCTGCC